>NC_138770.1:41963502-42026002 GCF_965119305.1 Pelophylax lessonae
CGTATTTGTTTTGTCATTACTGAAACATTGTTTATTTATTGAGACATTTTTGTTTTTATTATCACTACAGTTTAACACTTGCACCAATTTAGAATATTGTACATTTTTATCCATTCAGCATCACTTGGAGTTATACATTTACTATATAACATAATATATAGATTTGTCCATCTGCACGGATGCAACATATCGATTTTTTTATTAATTAGTGCCGAATTTTGTTTCATTATTTCTACACAGATCAAGTCACTTACATTATTTTTGGAATATTCACTATTTTAACTCATTTAGCATTAGTTGGAAGAATATATTACACTTTACCATTTTGTCCATCTGTACAGATCCAGTTTATTGATTTTTTTTTTATGAATTAGCGCCAATTTTTTTAGGTTTTTCAGTTCTGGGAGTCAACAACCTCATTGAACAGTCTTAACACACGATCTATAGTGGTATGTGAGGGAGGATCATCAGTCTATTGAGGAGGATGGAATAACAGGGACATTTATAGAGGAGGATACTCCTACAGAGATCAGCACAGGTGGGTCATAACACTAAATGCATTCCTTTACCCATACTGCTCACTGATTGGTCCAGAGTAGGGCAAGGACTGGGTGATATCAGCCTGTAATACCCTGGTCACTTTACTGAGCTGTGTTCCCCGTCCTGTATTCCTTTATTTCTCTTGGATAATCTTCCTTCTCTGTGCTGCAGACACAGTTTATGTATCTAGACTGGATTTAGTTCAATCTTATTTTATTGAAAGAGAAGGGTTGTACAGAGTTAGGGTAGGAAACATACAGTGAAATAAATTGTGCAGGTATGACATATGGTAAACTGTGAATAAGTGCATACAACAATCAATATCAATAAGTGCAAATAAGGAACCTAAACTGCCAGGTCCATCAGATCTTGGCAGCAGCACAAGGTCAAGAAAACAGCAACTTGGGGTGTCAGGTGGTAACATAAATAGTAGAAAATTCAAGGAAAGGCCAACATCAGTATAAACACTCTCATGGCTGGCGTCACTTGAGGAGATTATGGGAAGTGTGGTAGGCATTGACAAATATCCCGGCTTTCCATCGAGAAGCGCCTAAAATCAACAAATAAGCAAAAGAAGATTGCCTTATGGTGTCAATGGTATAGCCAGAGAGGGGAATAAAGGTAAGAGGATGGGATAAAGCAGGAGAATGTAAAGAGGTATGCCAAGGGGGCAAAGAAGGTAGAGGAAATCAGGAGGGGCCGCCCACGTCCCACTACTGCCCCCCAGCACCAGGTAGCACAGACGTCTCGAGCCAGGACTGAAAGGCGTCCGAGCACCGAAACATGTCCCAGGACCTCCAAGCAGCAGAGAATCGGTCCTCCCTGTCCCCCTCCCGCGCCAACAGGTTTTCCATGTCTCTAAGCCGGTCCAGTTCCAGAGCCCACTCAAGTTTAGAGGGTACACGCTTGGTCTTCCAGTGTCTGGGTATCACCGTCCGAACAGCCGCCAAGAAAAACCTCAAAACGTCTCTCTTGATCGACCGGAAGGAGCCGGGTAACAAAGACAACAGGGCCAGTTCCGGTGTCGCAGGAACATTGGTTGCCTGGAGCCTGCAATACAGAGCTATAATTCCAGTCCACAACTCATGGATCTGGGGACATTCCCACCAGATGTGAATAAGCGTTCCCCTAGAGGACATGCACCGCCAACATTGGTCCGACTGGAGTGGGTCAATGTAGGCGATCGAGGAAGGGCACCTGTACCATCTGCTCAAGAGTTTGAACCCCTTCTCCTGAACGTGGGTAGCAGGAGACAGCGAGTGGGTCATCGCAAAACATTTGTGCCAGTCGGTAGATGAAAGGGTTCGGCCCAGGTCCCTGTCCCAAACAGCAGTATATGTCGGTAGGTCAGGGCGGAGGGCACGCAATCTCTAGACTGGATTTATGTAAGATTCTGGGGTTCAGCTAGCAGGGAAATGTTGATTTTCTTCACATTCATTGCTCGACCTAGGCACCTAGGGCATGTCTTTTGCATCTTCTTCCCAGTGCCTGGGTCTAGTAAAATCTATGACAGAGCAATTCTCCTGGGGTTACTTGCTCTGTTCCCTGCTGACTGTGCCGGGTGGAGGGATATGTCTGTATAGTCTCAGACCCAAGTCACTGAGTGCAGTCTCAGGAGATGGGAAGCAGCGTTGTGGGACCTCTGCAACTTGTCTCAGTTAAGTAAATATTTAGACTACTGATGATTACTGAAAACCAATTCCTTACTGTAGCAGAGCTCCAATACCCAGCCTAGGTATCTCCATTGTATAATCCTTGAAGCTGAGGAAGTAGTAACATATCCACAGCAAATTCCCCCCCCCCCCCCCCAGTAACTGGATGACACACAGTTCTGGGAGTCAACAACCTTATTGAACAGTCTCACACACAATATATACAGAACAGGGAAACACCCCCCTCCTGATCAAATTACCCCACCAGGTCACATGCCTGATTACATTATCATATTCAGATGAAATTGTGTACAGAAATAGAATTAACCTGAACTAATTATCTAGCTATCTGGACAGAAACAACATGTGAGTTCATTAACAATGGGACAGACCGGCTTAATGGAAAACATATCACACCTTAATACACAGACAATAGGAAGAGACCACCAGTAACAGTCTCTGACATTGAAGGACATGGAACAGATGCCAATGTGACCAGCTCTTTCAATGAACATGTTCAGAGTCAAACAGACCAGGAATAGTCTTCATATATTTCTTGAGATATGGTTGATAAATATTACTGTCCCATGTGAATTAATCCAAACCATATTCTCAGTGTCCATTCCGCTACACTGACCATTACACCATGTGATTTATATTGCACATTATGTAGTCTTAAGCCCTGCACTTTAATACTCTATGGTATTTAGCGCTCGCCTCTGGAGGGGTCACCGGAGATAAACAGATCTTCCTAAACTGTCCAGGGGCTGCCAGCCCAGGGTAGTGTCCTCCAGCAAATATATTTTAGTCCAGGTTCAATAAAGCCCTCAGCCAAGCCCTTGCTGAGGCCTGACAGAAACAGCTATTGAGAAATACAGGCTGACTCCCAGGATAGAGGTCCCAGTACCAAAAGCACTCTATACAGCCCTCACAAACCTTTATCTTCTCCCCAGCCACCTTCTGGAAACCCCCTCCCAGGGATTGGCTGTGTTGATATAAATATTCATAACCCAGTGGCTGACCTTTCTACTCTGTTTCTGGAATCTTCCTCCAGAGGCACACATTAGCAATCAATCTACAGACTTGGGGAGAACTGACCAGACATAGAAAATTGCTGCTCCACTGAGTAAAGCAGAGGCAAAGAAAATTTTTCTTTCGTTCATTGACTGACACAGCTCCTGTCTTTCTGGACCATTGGGTTATACTGCCCCCTAAAGGAGTAAGACACTAGCCAGAAAAACATTCTGGCTACACCCATGGGCAGTCCCAGCGGGTACACTCCCTCTATCTGCTATAGTAACTCAGTTTTTTTCTGCCTAGTCAGGAGTAAGGAGTCGGACCTAGTTCCTTGCTGAGATCTTTGATCCTGGCAAATTTTTTTAGATAGACAATTTTTTCCTCCTGCATTTGTCTTGTGAGATCTACTATCAACTGTTGGACTGGGCAACAGGCTGGATAATCTAGATCCATTGGTCACCCCAGTCTGGCCAGCGAGCACGCGCAGACCTCAGATCCGTGCTAGGTCAGCCGCGACATAGCCCCACCGGACGGGGCTGGCCCTGTGAGTTAAACGTCTAGCGAGGTCGCATACGACCTGGCTTTGGCCTGAGTCACAGTGTTCCTCATGTTCTTCTTGTGTTGGGAAGATGGCAATGAGTGATAGAGGGGGTGGGGACAATCGTCCTATAATCCCCTCATCACTGTCACTCCTATAAAAGACAGTTCTTGTTGTTTCCTCATTCTCTGGCTAAGGTCCATAAATAAAGAAATGAACTGGTAGGAGATCAGAGGACCTATTTACTAGTTACCTTGAGGGTGGAATTGTAAGATCCTCAGAGACAAAGCTGCCTGATGTGGGAGCGGAGTCCTGATTTAGGGGAACCAATCTGCTCATGTCTAGTAATAATCTTTTTATTTCTATTTTAGTAGATAGACGGGAGATGAGGAAAACCTCAGAGGATTGTCTCACTTTGTCTCCAGACTGTAAAGTAGAAGATGAGGACATCACACAGTATAGTCCAGGAGAAAACCCGGCTACCTCAAATGTCCATCCGGCACCACACATTGTAGACGGACCATCGTATTCCTCTTATCCTGAGGAACCTCAGACTGTGAGGGACGGTGCCGTCCTTCCAGCAGATAAGAGGTTTTCCTGTACTGAGTGCGGGAAGAGTTTCCGTCTTAAATACACTCTTAATATGCATATAAGAACTCATACAGGTGAGAAGCCGTATCCCTGTCCTTTGTGCGGGAAATGTTTTTCGCAGAAGTCCAGTTTTTATGTTCATCAGAGATCGCACAAAGGTGAGAAGCCTTATTCCTGTTCTGAGTGCGGGAAATGTTTTTCGCAGAAGTCCAGTTTTTATGTTCATCAGAGATCGCACAAAGGTGAGAAGCCTTATTCCTGTTCTGAGTGCGGGAAATGTTTTTCGCAGAAGTCCAGTTTTTATGTTCATCAGAGATCGCACAAAAGTGAGAAGCCGTATCCCTGTCTTGAGTGTGGGAAATGTTTTTTAAACAAGTCGCATCTTTACAGACATCAGAAATCTCACACGGGGGAGAAGCCATATTCCTGTCCTGAGTGCAGTAAATGTTTTGCCGAGAAGTACAATCTTACCATACATTTGAATTCCCACATGAGGGAGAAGCCTTATTCCTGAGTGCGGGAAATGTTTTTCAGTGAAGTACAGACTTAACCAACATCGGAGATCTCACACGGGGGAGAAGCACACCCTGATATACACCTAAGATATACTCCATGGCTGATCTTCATCATGTAAGAAACACTTCATAAGGAGATCAGAGATCACCAAAGACATGGATGAAGTGTTGTACCGTGTTGGCCATTGATAGCAGTAGAAAAATAAAAACTGAGTCGTTACCTGTTGGCTGAGTAAGTTTTGTGGTGTAAGCTTTCGCATACACTAAAAGTCGAATTTTAAAAAAACGAGTTAAACAAATGTGAGCTGCATTCACTCGGCCATAAAGAATGTTGTGTTTTTTTTTATTTTTTTTATTTCATACAGTGATTTCCTATGAGCATTGGCTCCATCTGTGGCCATAAAGCAGTATTGCTCTATTTTTCCTGATGAAGGTATTTCAGGAAAAATTACCAGTTATGGCCTTTAGATGGAGCTGGCCATCATAGGAAATCACTGTGTTAATTAAACTATGGCCTGAATTTATCACAGCTTGGCAAATGCTTGTCCCACTCATCCAACAAATTTTCTACTTATCGACCTCTTAGTTTACTATGTCAGGAATGGTTTCTTTGTTTTTTGCCTCTTTTCACATAGAAGGAATCAGGGCTCGACATACCCCGGGCGCCAGGTCGCATTGGCGACTAGAATTAGCGACCTGGCGCCTGGGGTGCACTGTAGGAGCACCGCGCCGTCTGATAATTGAGGCTGCGGCTTTTCGGCCTTCTTCAGTGAGGCGCTTCCAACTGAGAACTGGCACCCTTTTGTGGTGGCCGGTAGTTTGACAAGCAGTCACTAACGGCGCTGTTTCCCCTGCCTGTTCTCAATGCCTGCCCATCTCCTTCCCAAGAGGGGAAGAGTTGGATGTTTTTATAATTTCCCTGTCCACAGCCACACAGCCGAAGACCCCTTTCACACAGGCTGTCTGATCAGGTTGACCTGTCAGTTTTTCAGGCGGACCTGATCAGACCCTTCAGTCTCCTCTATGGAATGGCAACCCGCCGCCATCCGATCCTGTTCGCTAAAAAAAGACAGATGGTGGTTCTATTTTCCATCCGTCCGATGAATCGGATTGGATGGCATCGGATGGAAACAGACAGACGGTCCATTTCCATCCGATTGCCCCATAGAGGAGAATAGGCTGTGTCTGCATAGAGTGGACAGGACCTGTCATCCGCCTGCTCAGCAGGGATCAGCAGAGAGATCCCTGCTTAGAAAGCGGATTCTGCTGAGCGCAGGTGGCCGTGTTAACCACTTGCCGACCGCTCACAGTAATATTACTGCAGCAGGTCGGCTCCCCATGGGTCCAGCGACGTAGACCTATGTACCTGGACTCCTAATGGTCGTGTATTTAGACACAGCAGGAGTCGGGCCGGAGGAGAAGAGGCGACAATTGCAATCCCAGATTGTCGGGGAAAGTGTGAGAAGATCCGCCCGCTTGTGTAAACAAAGCAGGCGGATCTTCTCTGTGACAAACAGGGAGAGATCACAGGATTCAGCATAGCTGAACCTGCGATCTCTGTGTGTGTGTCACAGAATTCCCTCCTCCACACACATCAGTAAGTATGAGCACACATTTAACCCCTTGATCACCGACAGTGTTAACCCCTTCCCTGCCAGTGTCATTATTACAGTAACAGAGAATATTTATGCACTGATGTCAGTTGGGGGTCCGATCTGTCCGCCGCAGTGTCGCAGTCCCGCTAAAAATCGCAGATCGCTGCCATTACTAGTAAAAAAAAAAAAAACAATATAAATGACATAAAATACGCTTATTGCGATTGTTTGTTTTTTTTTTTTTTTTTTTACCAAAAATATGTAGCAGAAAACAAATTGGCCTAAAATGTTATAAAATTTTGATTTTTACATTTTTTTTTGGGGAATCTTACAGTGCCTTGCGAAAGTATTCGGCCCCCTTGAACTTTGCGACATTTTGACACATTTCAGGCTTCAAACATAAAGATATAAAACTGTAATTTTTGCCGCTCACCTCTGGGAATGGACGGCCATCGATCGATTCCTGCAGCACGGCGGCGCTCCGGCGCCGGCACAAATCAAGGCCGCGGCTTCACATGCGGCCTCCAGTGAATCGGCAATGGAGGACGCCGTCCCTCTCCTGAGCCCTGCAACGCCCAGCCTTCCCTCCCATGCTATACCGGAGGCACAGATAGCCACCCTGGCACAAGCGGTGGCCTCTCTTTTGTCCCCTACAATCAAGGATGCCGTGGACAAGGCCGTCTCAGATGGGATCTCACAGCTCCGGAAGGAGCTCGGTGACCACGCACATAGACTTACAGACATGGAACACAGGATGTCTGACCTGGAGGATGAACTGCAGGGATCCTTTGCCATGGACCAGCAGGCCAGGCAGACACAAAGGTACTTGCTAGATAAGGTGGATGACCTGGAGAACAGGTCTAGAAGAAATAATCTTCGGATTATCAGGCTGCCTGAAACTTTTGGCGCCGACACTCTGTGTGATCTGGCCTCCATTCGACTGCCCCAGGCCCTGGGGATCCAGTCAGCCTGCTCGGTGGAACGAGCCCACCGCCTGGGAGCCCCTTCCAACGACAGACGCACTCCTAGGGCAGTGATAGTGCGGTACCTTAATTACATGGACAGACAAAATATCCTGAAATCATTCCGCAACGCCAAAAATCTGCAAGTCGACGGTCACAAACTGTTAATTTTTGCCGATTACTCTCAGGAGGTTTCCCGCCGCAGGAAAGCCTTCCAGCCTATTTGCCAGGCTTTGTTCCACAAATCTGTGAAATTTACACTGGCTTATCCTGCCTCTCTATGCCTCACGGACTCTGCTGGAGAACAGAAATCCTTTTCCATCCCTGACGAGGCCTACCACTTCATCCAGCGCCACTACCACATTACCCTGGATCCACCCTCCACGCCATCCCCACAGCGCTTACAAGGCGCGAAGGAGCAACGGAGCCCCAGAAGAGACCCAGCAAAGAGACAACGGGTGTCCGGTCCATCATCTCGCCAGAGAAATCGCTGATCACGATTAGAAGTTGCCCTTTGGGCTCATCACCTCCTTTTGTGGATGAACACGACGCGCATATCCTGTGTTCACCCACGGCCCTAGGCAATCGGCCTTGTGGTAACTATATGATTAGCACAGTTGCAAATGACTTTGTTGCCTCAGGTTATGCTAGGTTGTGAGAGGTTTCTTACTAACCCATCGTGGAGCACTGTCGTGGACGGTCAACCACACCGCTCCTGACACTGCCCTGCGAGGTCATATGTTTGCACGGCTGTGCACAAGGTTTATTCACAATTACTCTACGAATGTACGATGTTATGGTTGGTTATCTTGGTTATATTGTTGTTTCTTACTCATCACGCGGCCGTCCGGCCCGCACAACCTTACCAGTATGCGGCAGTATATCCTATGGAAGTGCGGGACCCCTCCTTCTCTCTGGATCCCACGCAGCGTTTACTCTGCAGAACGCTCAGATAATCTTCCAAGTGGGCTACTCGGCTGCATCTCGGTAACGTTGTCCTATGCGTGTGCGAACACACATGAGGAAAAAAGAGAAGTTCGAGAACTTTTTTTGCTGCCCTTACCCCTCTTACCCTGTTGCCCCGATCGGGCCTCCCTTGATGCCCTCACCTAACACAATGACATCTGCATTTCTCAGACTCATGCTGGACATACTGCCTGACACTCATCAGGCATCCATACCAAATCTTGCACCACTAGCTTGCAAACTTAGGGAAATTGATTGGCACCCTTTGCATTCTCCATGGTTCCCGCCATGAGTGTGATCTCATGGAATGTCAAAGGTCTCAGGTCTCCCAACAAACGAATGGCGGTACTCAGACACCTGAAACGTCTGGGGGCCGACATTGCGGTCCTGCAAGAAACCCACCTTGAAGCTAAGGATTTCCACCGCATGCGCAAACTTTGGGTTGGGCAGGTTATAGGTACCCCGGCAGTCAAGGGCAAGGCAGGCGTCCTGATTCTCATTAACAAAAACCTCCCCACCACGCTGACATCATCTATCACAGATGCTGATGGACGGGTGGTGGTCGCACGTCAGGGGACCGCTCATCGCGAATGGGCGCTCGCCGGTATCTACGCTCTCAACAGCTCCTCGGAACCCTTCCTTCACTTGGTCACACGAACATTGGCCCCGTATCTACATCTCCCTCTCCTTGTGGCAGGGGACTTCAATCACCTTATGCATCCCACCGAGGACAGATCATCAGGGAAAGGCCCCCTTATGTCCAATCCTCCACGAAATGCCTCACTGCTAAGCGATTTCGCGGATGGCTTGCACCTCTCGAATGTATGGAGACTGAACAGCCCTGATGGTAAAGAATACTCTTTTTATTCTCCCCCCCACCAAACACTGACCAGGATCGACTATATATTTGCCAACCCGACTATGCTCCCTTTTACGGTACTCCCTCGCATTCACGACATAGCTGCATTAGACCACGCTCCTGTCCCTGTGAAACTCACGATATATTCGCAGATGGCAGCTGCCCAGTGTTGGAAATTTCCTTCCTTTTTGGCTAAGGACCCAGAAGTCTCCTCTCTCATCAGGGATGCCTGGTCCGAATTCCTTTCTCATAACGACTCGCCCGAGGGCTCTCCCACCCTCCTTTGGGAATCTGGGAAGGCAGTGCTCAGAGGCCGCATCATTTCCTATGCTGCGGCGTATAAGAGGAATATAGCCAAAGAATATGTAGCGACCAGCTCACTGCTGAGAGACGCTCAAGCGGCACTACACGCTTGTAACTCGGCTGAGAATAGGGACCGGTGGCGAAAAGCCAAAACTACCTTTGATGACTGGGCTGAGAGACGAGAACAGCTTTATAAATCCCACCAGGACTGGAAATACCACTTTTACGGTAATAAACCAGGCAAATTGCTGGCCTCTCTATGTAGGGGACCCTTCACCCCGACGCAGGTTTCCGCCCTCAAAGACCCGGACGGCAATAAGGTTGAGGACCCCCAGGATATAAATAGGGTTTTTACACAATTCTATCAGACTCTGTATAGCTATGAACCCATGAATGAGAAAGTGGCCTCTGATTGGCTCTCAAAAGTCTCTCTCCCGCAGATCACTGAGACACAGCTGTCTCAATTGAATGCGCCCCTAACCCTGGAAGAAATCCTTGCGGCGATTAAGTCCCTCTCCCCTGGCAAATCACCCGGCCCTGATGGGTATACACCAGAATTTTACAAACTAGCAGCGATTACGATAGCCCCGACGTTACAGGCAATGTACAACTACATCCTTGACGGCAACCCATACCTTCCCACGGGACACCAAGCCCATATCAAACTAATTTACAAAAAAGGGAAAGACCCCATGGAACCAGGGTCCTATAGGCCGATCTCCTTACTGAATGTGGATTCCAAAATGCTTTCTAAATTAATGGCAGACAGATTGGCATCCATCATGCCCTCTTTAATCCATCCCACGCAATCGGGGTTCACCAAAGGCAGATCTGCCACCTCACACATTAGGAAAGTCCTTCTCGCTCTTGAGGCATCCAGGGCCGACCCGACCACAGACGCCGCAATCATAACCCTTGATGCCGAGAAGGCTTTTGATAATGTAAACATTCAATGGCTAGATCGAGTACTCACTACGGTAGGTTTCACGGGCAGATTCCTTCATTTAATTAGAATGATGTATGCCCGACCGGTGGCACAGGTGGTGATAGCAGGACAGACTTCCCCGTCGTTCCGCTTGTTTAAGGGGACGAGACAGGGGTGCCCACTCTCCCCTTTATTGTTTAATTTGGCTCTAGAGCCGCTGTCCAGGCTCCTGTTATCCCACCCCGACCTTCACGGCATCAAGGTGGGCAATGAGGAATTGCGAACCGCCATGTTTGCGGACGACGTGCTGATCTTCACGTCTGATCCAAGTCGCGATCTCCCCGTGATCCAGGATGTATTTGCGGAATATCGTCTGTGCTCGGGCCTTCGCATAAATTTCCACAAGAGCGAGATTTTGCCCTTAAACACTGCACGCACTCCATCTTGGGCCAATTCTACAAAGCTCCGCATAGTTATGCTACTTAGGGGTCAAAATAGGCCGCTTCCCCTCATCGATATACCACCTCAACTACACGCCGGTCATTGACAAAATGATATCGGAACTAAAGACCTGGTCAGGGCTGCCCCTCTCATTCATGGGCAGATGCCATTTATACAAGATGGCCACCTTCCCGAAATTGTTATACCCGTTACAGACGATCCCCCTTTTGCTGAAACACAGCGATGTTAACCGGTTGCACAAAGGGCTCTCGAGCTTCATCTGGCAGGGCAAGAGACCCCTGGATCTCACTCAACAAGCTGCACCTACCTAAAAAGGAAAGGGGGGGGGGTGGATTTACCGAACACGAGGATTTATAACCTTACTTGTCTCATGAGGGGCTGCCTGGACTGGATCAGTAAGGAGTCCCGCTATACTAATCACTCGCTGGAATCACAATGGTTTACCCTCATGATCTGACTGCTTTGCTGCATTGTGGGACAGGGGACCTTCCCGTCTCCCTCCGCAACAATATTCTGATCAGAGACACAGTGGCCGCATGGAGGGAGGTGAGGAAGAAGTTGGGTTCAACCCAGCGTCTCTCACGACATCTACCCATTCATCATCACCCCGGCTTCCCCCAGGCGCAGCAGCACTCGGTTTATGAATTGTGGTCCCGGCGAGGGATAACACTTGTTTCGCAGCTTTTTGACATGAACACCGGGCATCCTCTGAGCTACCAATCTTTTGCTGAAAAGTATGATTTACCGAAGGGACATTATCTTTACTTTAGACAATGTATAAGCTTTGTTAGTGACATCTGCTGCTCTCCCCACAAACGCTCCCGTCTGAACTTGGTGGACACTTGGCTTAGTCAGGGTAAACACAGGATATTGCAATTGTATAAACCTCTCCACCAGGAACTTTTCAAGAGCTCAACGCACACCATCGCCAAGTCCTGGAATAAAATGCTCAATTCACCTCAAGCTCAAGCCAAAGCCCTTCAGGGATATCTGTGCACTAGGCGTTTTGTTCTTTGTGAATTCTGGAGAGAACAACAGTTTAAGATACTCCATGGAGCGTATTACCCACACATCCGATGGTCCAAGGACGTGGCACATCACTTTTGCACTCTGTGCAAGGAACGCTATCCATCACTGCTACACAAGCTTTGGCACTGCCCTCCAGTGTCATCCTTTTGGGACAAAACAATACGTTATATAGCAAGAGTGACTGGTGTGACACTTCCAAAAGACGTCTATCTTCTGGTGTTCAACTACATGGAGGGGGAGGACTCTGGATGCTCTAAGGTATCTAGGAAGCTCCTCTCGCTCTACAAGCCTTGGATTGTTACCTGCCTCATGTTGGCAAGCAGGCTGATCCTACGTCACTGGATGTCAGACTCTGCTCCCACTATAGCGGAACTCACGTCAGACCTGAACACCCTGAAGACCACCGAATCGGTGGGCATCACGATAGACCCACGCCTGCCTGGGACCTTTAAGTCAGATAAGTGGAACCTGCCCTCACATGCCCTCATTTCTCCTGCGGGACTGCTGCTGACTCCCAAGAACTGACCTGAGCCTTCTATACTACCTTGGTGGACTGGCGCACGCCTCGGATTTACAGTCACACTACCTCCATTGAGATCAGTGCAGATACTGACGTGCCACGAGCTTAGCGGTTTTCTGATGGGCTAATATGGATGCTATATATATATATATATATATATATATATTTTATTATTTTTTTTTTTTGGTGTTACTATTATGTCTGTTTTTATATGGTCCAGTTTATAAATGCCATCTGCAGATGACTCCCTCCACACTGTTTAACATCTTCACCTCCTACCCTACCCTACCTTACTCCTCCCCTCCTATCCCCCCACTTTCCCCACCTGTCCTCCAGTCCTTCCTGTCCTCTGTCCCTCCCCCCATCCCTCTACGCCTTCTCCCCGCTCCCCTCCTCTCCCCCCCCCCGTCTAACTTGAAAATATTGTCTTTGGCCAGGTTTGATTACCCCAGTTGCACTAAATCCCGAAATTCCTCGATATTGTGTTATATGATGCCAGAGCACTCTTTACTTGCTGAGTACGCTTTGCGTATGTTGTTTGATGATGTGTGCCCTGTTACTGTTGCTCAACACATAATTCTGTAATGAGTTGAATTTCAATAAAATGTTGTTAAAAAAAAAAAAACTGTAATTTTTTGTGAAGAATCAACAACAAGTGGGACACAATCATGAAGTGGAACAAAATTTATTGGATATTTCAAACTTTGTTAACAAATAAAAAACTGAAAAATTGGGCATGCAAAATTATTCAGTCCCTTTATTTTCAGTGCAGCAAACTCTCTCCAGAAGTTCAGTGAGGATCTCTGAATGATCCAATGTTGACCTAAATGACTAATGATGATAAATAGAATCCACCTGTGTGTAATCAAGTCTCCGTATAAATGCACCTGCACTGTGATAGTCTCAGAGGTCCGTTTAAAGTGCAGAGAGCATCATGAAGAACAAGGAACACACCAGGCAGGTCCGAGATACTGTTGTGGAGAACTTTAAAGCTGGATTTGGATACAAAAAGATTTCCCAAGCTTTAAACATCCCAAGGAGCACTGTGCAAGCGATAATATTGAAATGGAAGGAGTATCAGACCACTGCAAATCTACGAAGACCTGGCCATCCCTCTAAACTTTCAGCTCATACAAGGAGAAGACTGATCAGAGATGCAGCCAAGAGGCCCATGATCACTCTGGATGAACTGCAGAGATCTACAGCTGAGGTGGGAGACTCTGTCCATAGGACAACAGTCAGTCGTATACTGCACAAATCTGGCCTTTATGGAAGAGTGGCAAGAAGAAAGCCATTTCTTAAAGATATCCATAAAAAGTGTCCTTTAAAAGTTTGCAACAAGCCACCTGGGAGACACGCCAAACATGTGGACGAAGGTGCTCTGGTCAGATTAAACCAAAATCTAACTTTTTGGCAACAATGCAAAACGTTATGTTTGGCGTAAAAGCAACACAGCTCATCACCCTAAACGCACCATCCCCACTGTCAAACATGGCGGTGGCAGCATCATGGTTTGGGCCTGCTTTTCTTCAGCAGGGACAGGGAAGATGGTTAAAATTGATGGGAGAATGGATGGAGCCAAATACAGGACCATTCTGGAAGAAAACCTGATGGAGTCTGCAAAAGACTGGGACGGAGATTTGTCTTCCAACAAGACAATGATCCAAAACATAAAGCAAAATTTACAATAGAATGGTTCACAAATAAACATATCCAGGTGTTAGAATGGCCAAATCAAAGTCCAGACCTGAATCCAATCGAGAATCTGTGGAAAGAACTGAAAACTGCTGTTCACAAACGCTCTCCATCCAACCTCACTGACCTTAAGCTGTTTTGCAAGTAGGAATGGGCAAAAATTTCAGTCTCTCGATGTGTAAAACTGATAGAGACATACCCCAAGCGACTTACAGCTGTAATCGCAGCAAAAGGTGGCGCTACAAAGTATTAACTTAAGGGGGCTGAATAATTTTGCGCACCCAATTTTTCAGTTTTTATTTGTTTAAAAAAGTTTGAAATATCCAATTAATTTCGTTCCACTTCATGATTGTGTCCCACTTGGTGATTATTCAGAAGAAATTCGTTTTATATCTTTATGTTTGAAGTCTGAAATGTGGCAAAGGTCGCAAAGTTCAAGGGGGCCGAATACTTTCGCAAGGCACTGTATGAACGGTGGATGGAAAGCAGCGCCAATGTGGGTTAATGTACCTGTATGTCAGCCTCCATCTACGGCTCCTGCGCCACTCACAAAGCATGCACCCGGGAGCCTGGTTATTGGTGTATCCCTGGACACAGCGGATCACATTACCACTGTGTCCGGGTGATCACATGGTCTTGTATCATGTGATTGCTGTGTCCAATCACAGCTGTCGCATGGTACTCAATGGAAACAGAATGTAAAAATAGATTCTCTCTGCTCTTACACAGATCAGGTATGAGAACCTATGCTGCAGCCCTATGAGTGTACAGGAGCCTGTCACCCTCCATGTACACTCACAGACTGGAGTGCCAGCCTGCCCCAGTGTCCCCTGATCACTGCCCCCTATTTTATTACAAATAAAGAAGAGCCAGCATCTGTCCCAGTGTCACCAGTGCTCGTTGTAACACTGGCATACCCCATACCAGCGTCCCAATCACCTCCATACACCATACCAGCGTCCTGATCACCCCTATACACCATACCAGTGTCCTGATCACCCCCATACACCATACCAACATCCGGATCACCTCCATATACCATACCAGCGTCCCGATCACTTCCACACGCCATGCCAGCGTCCTGATCACCCATACCCGATACCAGCGTCCTGATCACCTCCATACGCCATACCAGCTTCCTGATCACTTCCATACGTGATACCAGCGTCCTGATCATTTCCATATGCCATACCAGCGTCCCGATCACTTCCATACGCCATACCAGCGTCCCGATCACTTCCATATGCCATACCAGCGTCCCAATCACCTCCATATACCATACCAACGTTCGGATCACCTCCATATACCATACCAGTGTCCGGATCACCTCCATATGCCATACCAGTGTCCTGATCACCCTCATACACCATACCAACGTCCGGATCACCTCCATATACTATACCAGTGTCCAGATCACTTCCATACGCTATACCAGCGTCCTGATCACCTCCATACACCATACCAGCATCCTGATTACCTCCATACACCATACCAGCGTCCTGATCACCTCCATACACCATACCAGCGTCCCGATCACTTCCATACACTATACCAGCATCTTGATTACCTCCATACACCATACCAGCACCCTGATTACCTCCATACACCATACCAGCCTCCTGATCACCACCATACACCAAACAAGAATTCTGACCATTGCCATACCAGCATCCTGATCACCTCCATACTAGTGCCCTGATCACCACCATACACCATACCAGCATCCTGATCACCTCCATACACCATACCAGGGTCCTGATCACCTCCATACACCATACAAGTATCCTGATCACCACCATACACCATACCAGTGTCCTAAAAATCCCCATACCAGCGTTCTAAACATTACCATACCAGTGTCCTGAGGAATATTACTGTATATAAGACTGTTGGAGTTCATGAATTTCATTCACGTATCAGTTCTGCCATATTTGTCCTACCTCCAGTCTGCTAACTAACTGTACCGTCATCACATTGCATATTCCCAGCAGGAAGATCAATTATAAAAGATCTGTAAAAACATCCATGAGAAGAGCGATGAGAAAAGACAGTAAGGCAAACAATGGTCTGAGAATGTCCCTAGATAGGGAAAACACTGCCTACATGCTGATAATACTTTGGGCTTCACAATAAGCGGGGCCCCGTGTGGTCATTGGGCTGCAGGATTATCCTGAACCATCTACTCACTAGCTCTGAAGATCAAGTCCACGATCCCTCTTCAAAAATACGACCAAGTGACTAAGGGGAAGCAGCACTTCCACTTTTCAAATTAAAGTGGTAGTAAATTCTTTTTATAAACTTGTAAGCCTATAAAAGGGCCTATCCTAAGGCTTGCCTGTAGGTACAGTGAATATCTTGTCACACTGCATGCAGGCGGTGATGCACTCTGAAGGGACAGCATACTCGTGCCGTCCCTTCAGAGCTCTATGCAGCGGCCATTACTCCTGTGTCATTGCAGCTCGGCAAATCAGATGGCCAGAGCATGCGAACCCAGAAGGAAGACCAGGTGAAGATGGAAGCCCTGTCAGCGGTGACAGCGTGCCGCTGGAGGGCTTCGTTCTAAGGTTAGCATTTCATAATTTGCTAGTATCTGATGCTTACTAGCACAATATACCATTGTCTTGCAGGGTTTAAAAAAAAAAAAAGGCTGTGGTTTACTACCGCCTTTAGGCCCCTTTTACACTTGTGCAACTTGTCCCGCGATTTTAGAACGCAAAATCGCATGACAAGTCGTTTTCCATTATTTTCAATGAGCCCCATTCATATCTGTGCGTTTTGAAGTCGCACCGACTTCAAAGTAGTTCCTGGGGCTGATTTGAATGTGTTTTGAGGTATATAGCCATAGGCATTGCTTTCAAAATCGCTTCGCATAAGTGTGAAAGGGGCCTAAATCTGATTCTACTAACTATCAAGAGCAGTTGTGAGGACAGTAAATAGTTAACAAGGCAGGGAAGCTGCAAGCCCAGTCTTTCTCAATCAGAGTTCAATGGAATCCTAAATTTCCTCCAGAGATTGCTAGAGGTTCCTTCAGCAATGGGCAATTTCTGTCTCATAGACAACAAACCACTGACAACAATGGTCTTCTTAGCTATCAGTAAGGGGGCATTCTTCCCAGTGACCACCAATGTAAGGGATATTCATCCCAGTGACCATCAATGTAAGCGGCATTTATTTCAGTTGCCACCAATGTAAAGGACGTTCATCCCAGTGACCACCGTTGTAAGTGACAGTCATCCAAGTGAAGACCAATGTAAAGGACATTCATTGCAGTGACCATCACCCCTATGTACTGTGAGCTGTGGCTATAGTGATTATAAGCAGGGTCTCTTTGAGACCTGGAAATTTATTTCAAGCATTCCTCCAGGTTGAGAAAGGCTGTGCTAGCCTTAAACCCGCCTAAATCTTCCAAAGGAAACATAAAAAGAGAATAGCAAATAAATTACAGAGGACTCACAGGACTTTACACAAAGAGCTCAATATACAGTGGGTACGGAAAGTATTCCGACCCCCTTAAATTTTTCACTCTTTGTTATATTGCAGCCATTTGCTAAAATCATTTAAGTTCATTCTTCTTCCTCATGAATGTACACATAGCACCCCATACTGACAGAAAAACACAGAATTGTTGACATTGTTGCAGATTTATTAAAAAAGAAAAACTGAAATATCACATGGTCCTAAGTATTCAGACCCTTTGCTGTGACACTCATATATTTAACTCAGGTGCTTTCCATTTCTTCTGATCATCCTTGAGATGGTTCTACACCTTCATTTGAGTCCAGCTGTGTTTGATTATACTGATTGGACTTGATTAGGAAAGCCACACACCTGTCTATATAAGACCTTCCAGATCACAATGCATGTCAGAGCAAATGAGAATCATGAGGTCAAAGGAACTGCCTGAAGAGCTCAGAGACAGAATTGTGGCAAGGCACAGATCTGGCCAAGGTTACAAAAAGATTTCTGCTGCACTTAGGGTTCCTAAGAGCACAGTGGCTTCCATAATCCTCAAATGGAAGACGTTTGGGACGACCAGAACCCTTCCTAGAGCTGGCCGTCCGGCAAAACTGAGCTATCGGGGGAGAAGAGCCTTGGTGAGAGAGGTAAAGAAGAACCCAAAGATCACTGTGGCTGAGCTCCAGAGATGCAGTCAGGAGATGGGAGAAAGTTGTCGAAAGTCAACCATCACTGCAGCCCACTGCAGCCCTCCACCAGTTGGGGCTTTATGGCAGAGTGGCCCGACGGAAGCCTCTCCTCAGTGTAAGACACATGAAAGCCCGCATGGAGTTTGCTAAAAAAACACCTGAAGGACTCCAAGATGGTGAGAAATAAGATTCTCTGGTCTGATGAGACCAAAATAGAACTTTTTGGCCTTAATTCTAAACGGTATGTGTGGAGAAAACCAGGCACTGCTCATCACCTGTCCAATACAGTCCCAACAGTGAAGCATGGTGGTGGCAGCATCATGCTGTGGGGGTGTTTTTCAGCTGCAGGGACAGGACGACTGGTTGCAATCGAGGGAAAGATGAATGCGGCCAAGTACAGGGATATCCTGGACAAAAACCTTCTCCAGAGTGCTCTGGACCTCAAACTGGGCCGAAGGTTTACCTTCCAACAAGACAATGACCCTAAGCACACAGCTAAAATAACGAAGGAGTGGCTTCACAACAACTCCGTGACTGTTCTTGAATGGCCCAGCCAGAGCCCTGACTTAAACCCAATTGAGCATCTCTGGAGAGACCTAAAAATGGCTGTCCACCAACGTTTACCATCCAACCTGACAGAACTGGAGAGGATCTGCAAGGAGGAATGGCAGAGGATCCCCAAATCCAGGTGTGAAAGACTTGTTGCATCTTTCCCAAAAAGACTCCTGGCTGTATTAGATCAAAAGGGGGCTTCTACTAAATACTGAGCAAAGGGTCTGAATACTTAGGACCATGTGATATTTCAGTTTTTCCTTTTTAATAAATCTGCAACAATGTCAACAATTCTGTGTTTTTCTGTCAGTATGGGGTGCTATGTGTACATTCATGAGGAAGAAGAATGAACCTAAATGATTTTAGCAAATGGCTGCCATATAACAAAGAGTGAAAAATGTAAGGGGGTCTGAATACTTTCCGCACCCACTGTAAACAGCCGAAAATCATCAATAACTTTCTGTCCAAGATTCACTTGTAATGCTGGCTGGAGAGTCTTCAAGAAGTCTAATCAGTGTGTTCTCCTGGTGTGCAGTGTGCAGCTAATCAGTGTGTTCTCCTGGTATGCAGTGTGTAGCTATTCAGTGTATTCTTGGCGGGAGTGGAGATGACCCATCTATAACGATATACAGTACATACACACACACAGCACAAGGCCGTGTTCACACTATGAGATGTTTCTCAGGGGTGCAGTTCCTCTGAGGTCCACGAGGGGGTGATCTCACTTCCATTGAGAATGGAAGTCTCTATGGATTCCGTGAGGAAGACACGTAGTCCCTTGTGTCGTCATGTGTAGGGGAGGGGCCAGGCGAGTGTCGGTGATCGGAGGATTCTATAGCAGCTGGTACGCTGCATCGGTTCACACTGCAACAGGTGTATACGCGGTCATCCGTCATCTTATACATTTTGAATACATATATCCTGCTTGGAAAGAGTGGTGCACTTTAGCACCTACAGCATGTGAGTGCAATTTACTATTTTTTTTAAATAAAGCCAGTTTTATCATACAATACATGCACTATGGATGTTTGCTTTTTTCCCATATGAGAGAACGGTTGATCGTATACATCTAATATTGGGATCCCGGTTGGAATAAGGAAAAAGGAGGCCACACATTATAACCCTGTGAGGGTTTACCTGCTAATTTAGACCAAGCTTAACTGCGAGGTCACACACAGTGAGGTGGGAACCCACTCATTGGGGGGGGGGGGGTTCACGAGAATGGAGGTGACGCACCTGACAAGCCGTTATTTCATTCATATATTTCACATTTTTAATCACTGGTGATTGGGACTGTTTGATTAATATTTTTTGGAAAACATTTTTTTCTATTTTCACTTATTTTTAGTGATTAATCACCGTTTGCACATATTGAAATTGTATATCACCTGTTTATTTATATTTTTTCTTGTTTCATAAACATTAAGTATGAATTTATTTAACCAATTTACATATTTAACAATATAGATCATCAATATTTTTTTACATATTGCGCAGCACTTTTTATATCTTATTTAAGCTTCTGCTTTATAACATACTGCTTTTCTTATGTTTATTTAAATCATTCAATCCGTGCGCAAGTGTAGGAGTATTTTATATCACATTTAATATATTACTAGTTCTAGTTTGTGCGCAAGTGAAGGTGTATTCAGTCACCTTATTTATCACAGATGTTTACATGCTGCCCCAGAGCCAATGGGACATGGCTTATTTTGGTGTGGGGTGGATGTAGCACCCTCCTATATAGGTGCTAGATTAAAAGCATTGTTCTCAGAGGAGCCTGATCTGTTAGTTATGCCTGTTGCATGTGTCCAGGTCTGAGTCACTTGGTGTGAGGGAGTGTCCCCACTGTATCCAATAGGGGAGCCTGTTGGACAGTGGAGGAAACCCAGCCAGTGGCACACAGGCTTTTGTG
Organism: Pelophylax lessonae; assembly: GCF_965119305.1. Classification (NCBI taxonomy): domain Eukaryota; kingdom Metazoa; phylum Chordata; class Amphibia; order Anura; family Ranidae; genus Pelophylax; species Pelophylax lessonae. The sequence continues at coordinate 41,984,284 of NC_138770.1, forward strand.
GTAGTTCCAGTGGGAGGGCACCACCGCAGTGCATCCTGGGATTGACCATAAAAGCTGAGGAAACATGTGACAGGGGAAGCAGAGTCCCAGGAGGAGGGTGACGGCTGTCACTCCTTCTGCAGTCTGAGGAAAGTGGTTACAGGCAGTCAGCCTACTGAACCAGGTGTGGAGCTGAGCCTTGAGGGTCCTGGAAAAGCTGACGGTGGAGCTGTGGACAGAGGTACCTGGGAAAAACAGTGTCAGTGAGTACCAGGAGGCTTGTCAAAGGGTCTGCCCAGAAAGGGGGACCACTCCACTGAGGTCAGTGGACAGAAGGTCAGCGCACACAAGCAGTGATAGAAAAGGGGGTGCCAAATAGAACCCTAAAGAGTAGAGTAAAGGGTGTGTCAAGTGGAACCCTGAAGAGTAATCTACCAAGTAGTTCGCCTTTCTAATACTTCAGTGGCAAGGTGAAGCAGCAGCCTTGCTGCACTCAATATAGCTAGAAGTCCTCAAGCTGTGCATAGTTTTTCAAGTGACACTTAAAGTACTAAGAATTCATCGGTTTTTGCTATGTGTAACCCAGGGGAATCCGCTTCAAGCAGCTCCCAAGGGAGTAGTGCTACAAAGACAAAATGGAAGGGAAATGCCCAGAGGTATTTTATATTGTGTTCTATAAGACGAGAGAGCAGCGGCCTCAGGTTTCTGTGTTTATTGAACTGTAGATCGGCTATATGCGCAGATAGTTAAACAGAGTGACCCATTACACATCTCGTCCTGCACCACTTTTATTAGTTGTTCCTTGACTCGACATTAAAGGGGTTTTATAATGACATCTCCTGGTAGCCCATCAGTTCCAGGTGTTGTTAGTGCCCTGTGGGCCCTATCTATCGCCGTGTGAGAATTAGAGATATTCGGGAGTAGGTCTGTCATTGGAGTAGCACTGTGTCCAAATCTTTAACAGATGCCGATAGCCGGAAATGCAAATTTTACCGTCAAGACCCGGTCTCTATCTTAGCAATGGCCTGTTCCAGCTGCAATTATTATTATTATTATTATACAGGATTTATATAGCGCCAACAGTTTGCGCAGCGCTTTACAATGTGAAGGAAGACAATACAGTTACAATACAGTTCAAAACAGGAGGAACTAGAGGGCCCTGCTCGTTAGAGCTTACAATCTAGAAGGGAGGGTCAAGTGAAACAAAAGGCAATAACTGTGGGGGATGGGTTGATGGAGAAAAGGAGGTACATTTGTTAAGGGTTGGTAGGATAGGCTTCTATGAAGAGGAGGGTTTTCAGAGATCGCCTAAAAGCTAATAGAGTGGGGGATAATCGGACAGATAGGGGTAAGGAGTTCCATAGGATTGGAGAGGCTCTGGAAAAGTCCTGGAGGCGAGCATGGGAGGAGGTGATGAGTGAGCTAGAGAGCAGGAGGTTTTGAGAAGAACGAAGAGAGCGATTAGGTTGGTATTTTGAGATGAGGCTGGTGATGTAGCTGGGGGCTAGGCTGTGGATTGCTTTGTAAGATGTTGTAAGTATTTTGAATTTAATTAGTTGGGTGAGCGGAAGCCAGTGGAGGGCTTGACAGAGAGGAGCGGTGGACACTGAGCGATTGGTGAGGTGGACGAGTCTGGCGGCAGCATTCATGATGGATTGAAGGGGGGATAGCCTGTGTAGAGGTAAGCCAATGAGAAGGGAATTGCAGTAGTCGAGGCGCGAGATGACCAGGGAGTGAACTAGGAGTTTTGTTGTGTCTTTGGTTAGAAAGGGGCGTATTTTGGAGATGTTGCGGAGGCTGAGGCGGCAAGATTTGGACAGCGATTGGATGTGGGGTTTGAAGGAGAGTTCAGAGTCCAGGACAACACCTAAGACCTTGGCATGTGGGGATGGGCTGATGGTAATGCCATTGATATTGGCGGAGAAATCAGGGGAAGGGGCTCGCGGTGGAGGAAAAATTATAAGTTCGGTTTTGGATGGATTTAGTTTGAGGAAGTGGTGAGACATCCAGACCGATATATCTGATAGTAAATTAGTGATGCGTGAGGAGACTGAGGGAGAGAGCTGAGGAGTGGATAGGTAGATTTGGGTATCGTCAGCGTAGAGGTGGTATTGGAAGCCGTGGGAGGCTATCAACTGACCTAGAGAGGAGGTGTAGATTGAAAATAGGAGGGGTCCAAGAACAGAGCCTTGGGGGACTCCAACAGAGAAGGGAAGAGGAGAGGAGGAAGTAGAATTGTAAGAAACGCTAAAGGTGCGGTTGGATAAGTAAGAAGATAACCAGTGAAGAGTACAGTCACGGAGGCCAAAGGCATGGAGTTTTTTGAGGAGGAGGGGATGGTCAACCGTATCAAAGGCAGCAGAAAGGTCCAGAAGTAGGAGTACAGAATAGTGTCCATTGGTTTTGGCTGTTAGCAGATCGTTTGTCAGCTTTAGGAGTGCAGTTTCAGTGGAGTGTTGAGGCCGAAATCCAGACTTTCGGCCTCAATCCAGGCTATTCTCGGCAAGGTGGTCGCACAGTCGGTTGTAGACTAGACGTTCGAGGAGTTTGGATGAAAAGGGGAGCAAGGAAATAGGGCGTAGGTTGTTCAGATCGGTTGGGTCCAGTGAGGGCTTTTTAAGTATGGGGCTGACTAGTGCATGTTTTAGAGAGTTGGGAAAGATGCCAGAAGAGAGGGAGAGATTGAAGATGTGGGTTAGAGAGTGTAGAATAGGGCCAGAAGGTGAACGTAGCATTTGCGAGGGAACAGGATCCAGAGGGCAGGTTGTTAAGTGGACGTTAGCAAGTAGTTTAGCAACCTCGGCTGTAGTGGTGGGGTTGAATGAGGGAAGTAATGATCGCACTTGTGGGCGTGAAGCATAAGGCATGGAGGAAGGTATCTGAACAGCAACAATTTCCTTACGAATTGTGTCAATCTTCTGTTTGAAGTGGTTGGCAATCTCCTGGGCAGTGAGTGAGTCAGTGGGAGGGGGTAGTGGAGGACGGAGTAGAGAGTTAAAGGTAGCGAAGAGTTGCCAGGGGCGTGATGACAGGCTGTTAATGAGAGTGATAAAATAGGTCTGTTTGGCAGTGTGGAGACTGGAATTGTATTTTTGGAGGGCAGATTTATATTGGTTGAAATCCTTCTGAGACCGAGTCTTACGCCATAGGCGCTCAAGAGCACGGCTATGCTTTTTCAGACTTCTAGTGTTATCGGTTTGCCAAGGTTGAAGGGGTCGGGGCCTGATTCGGTGTGTGGTGAGGGGGGCCAATGTGTCCAGGGAGGCTAAGAGTGAAGTGTTGTAGACAGAAGTGGCTAGGTTGGTGCAGGACAGGGGTGCAATACTGTCATAGAGGTGGCCGGTAGCGGAGTAGAGAAGAGAAGGGTTGAGATGGCGTAGGTTTCTGCGGGTAACTGTACGGTAGCTGGAGGGAGAGGAGGTGGAGTAGAGGGAGAGAGTGAAACTAATAAGGTAGTGATCAGAGAGAGGGAAAGGATTGTTGGAAAGGTTGTGCGGGGTGCATAGGTGGGAGAAAACAAGGTCAAGGATATTGCCTTCAGAGTGATTAGAAGCGTGTATCCATTGCTTTAGGTCAAAGGAGGAGGTTAGATTGAGAAGTTTGGAAGTGGTAGGAGTGTTAGTATTAACAGGGATGTTGAAGTCGCCGAGAATGATTGTGGGGATTTCAGAAGAGAGAAAGTAGGGTAGCCAGGCGGAGAAGTCATCAAGAAAGGTTGATACTGGTCCAGGGGGGCGGTAGATCACAGCTATCCTTAGAGAGACAGGGGAGAAAAGATGAATGCAGTGTACCTCAAATGAGGAGAGTGACAGAGAGGGAGGCGGCTGAAGTACCTGAAAGGAGCTATGTGGGGCTAGAAGGATCCCGACACCCCCTCCCTTGCGTCCGTTGGGTCTAGGGGAGTGAGTCCATAGAAGACCACCTTGGGATAGGGCAGCAGAAGACGCAGTGTCGGATTCGTGCAGCCAGGTTTCGGTGATGGCGAGTAGATTAAATGAGTTGGCGATGAAAAGGTCATGGAGAGAGGTGAGTTTATTACAGACGGAGCGGGCGTTCCAAAGGGCACAAGAGAAAGGGAGTCCAGTCTTGGGAAGAAGAGAGATAGGAACTAGATTGTGCTGACTGCGACTGCAGCCAGAGGGTGTAGGGTATGTGGTGTATTGAGCATGGGTAGATGGAGGCCCAGGGTTTGGGGATATGTCTCCAGAGGCCAGGAGAAGCAGAAAGGTGAGGGTGGTAATATGAGAGTGTGATTTATATGAGGGGACATGCCCCAGTTTCCTGGAGGATTTGTGTGCATGTGGATTTAGAAGTAGCAGGAGATGGTGAGTGCAGTAATAAGGTGAGGACAGAAGTGAGGGTGATATATATAAGATGTGGGGTGAAGTAGAGAGAATTTAAGGATGGAGGATAGGGCAGTCAGAAGAAGTGCCAGAGAGTGCATTTTACCAGGATAGAGCTGAAGAGGTTTATAAAAAAAAAAAAAAAAAAAAAAAAAGGAGGAGATCACCTGCAGTATATGTGGTGTATATCTCAGCCTTTCCTGTGTTCCCTCACTTTGTGCATTCTCTGAAGTGCAGATTCAGAAGTGTGTCCCACTTAGAGAAATCGCCCCTACTTTGAGAAGAGAGCCCCCCGAGAGCAAACGTGCCCCCCCCTGCACACGTGCCTTCCCCAAGTGATATGCTGATTTTATACTATTAGACCTGGGGTGGGGGCTTATCCAATTAGTAATCAGGAATTAATAAATTAGGGCTGGACATATACTGCAGTTTCACTTCACAAAGATTTAAAGATAACTGGCAGATACCCCTAAAGGTTAAAGGCTATAATGGTTGTAAATTTAAGGTAAGAAAACATAGGAGGTATAGGCTACGGATGGATAAGCAAGTAAGCATAGCACATAAACTGTCTAGAAAACGCAGGGTACAGGAATATTCAGTTTGGGTTGCAATCCTAGATGGACATACCACATAAACTGTCTAGAAAACGCAGGGTACAGGAATATTCAGTTTGGGTTGCAATCCTAGATGGACATACCACATAAACTGGCAATTGCAAATAATTGATCTGTTCTGAGTTCTAGTTCACTCTAGGTATAATCCCATGCCATTTTAGTCACAATGTTGTCTAAGCGTTCTTCAATACAATGGAGGTCTCTTTTTTTAATTATGAGGTAATGACTGTACAGTCTTTGGTGAGTTACTGTTGCAGTAATGCCCAAAATCTGGCTATGAGTACAGCATCATGTGAATAGGCAGAGACAGACATTGACATTTCATTAGATTCCTGAGCTGATATTGCCTGGCTTAATGCTATCTCCGTTATCTCTGCCCAGGGAAGAGGCACAGGAGCTATTATACTCAAGCATGCCTTTAGGGGATTGAGATTGTGGAGAGTCATATTGCTGCTCACCTTGTTGAGTTGTGCCTTGTGCCCTCTGTGATTTAGATAATGTAGCCTGCTCCTGGTTCACTGCCATCAGCGTGTGGAGAATATGTAGGGGATGTGCTCTCTCCTGACCCCCAACTCAGCCATCTTGGGTGAGGGAGCTGGTTTTGTAGGTCAGTCATTTGTTGGCTCTCCTGCCTTTTTCTTCATCATGCCAGGTGCATTGTGGTTTGTGGTTATTTCAGGGAGTGATCCCTCAGTCTGCTGGATTATTGCTTGTAGGGCCCCAAGGGTATAGAGCCCAGTCAGAAAGCGTCCAGCATTAGGAGATCTTTTTTTTAACAATGGACTTGTCAAAAGTTTGGGTGCCTTTATTTTTAGAGGAAATGTAAGGAGGTTGGAACAGTTGGTGGGTGCTGTCTCAGTTGGGAGGGTTGAGGTTAATGTTTTTCCCGCTCTCCTAATCTTTTTGGCGGATTCCCATCTGGGTCTGGCCCACTTGCCTTGTGAATATATTTTGGAACAGTGGTTCAGTTCAGCATGGATCCACCAGAGAGAACCAAGTGAGCACCGTACAGCCTTGGGTTATGAGACTTGTAGGGGTGGATTCGGAGGAAGAGACCCACAGAAGTAGAAGACTGTCTCCTGTAATGGTCTGCAACAGAGACTTTTAGCCTGGGGTTCGCCCTGAAGATACCAGCACTGGACTATGCCTTTGAAGGATCTACACGTGCATAAAAGAACCTGTAAAGGACTATGGACACTAAAATTCACTTTTTCGGGTATCCTGGGGCAGCACACCAGCCTGTAGTTAAAGCTAGAGAATTAGGAATGTATAATGTTTTTATCTGTGAACTATGAGAAGTTAAGTAAAGCATTTAAAACGTTGTCCCTGCCTGGGCTGAAGTAATTAAAGAGGTGTATTGTAAATAACCAGCACACACGCAGTGAAAAGTGGGGTATTAACACATTGGGGTATAAAGACATCAGCAGACAATGGAGTAATGTGAAGACATAAATTATTGCCAAGCGTAAGGGAAATGTAATGAGCAGCCAGTTGATAGCGTGTACCTGGTAGGTAGCACGGCCTCCAGCAGTGAGGGAAATCAATCCTTCCATCAGCGGTCTGTCTCCATAGCTATGGGAGAGTATTGCACAACAGAGGTTCCGATCCTGTACAGAGGCACAGAGGTTCAATACTTAAGTTGGGTGTACGTGTGGAGCCAGTGCAGAGTGCATGGCAGGGCCCAATCTACTATTTGGGAATAGTAGTAGAAAAAACTAGACAGGTGGTTGTGGACATCGGCTCAGCGTGTCCCTTCAAAATGCAAGTTATGGTGAAGTTGTGCATCGGCACGAGAAATGGAGAGTCAACTGGAGAAGAGTTACATTGTCAGTGTACATTCATCTAGAGTAGAATAAAGGTTAAGGAGTTAATTTTGAGTATTCCACCCGGCAGCCTCAGTCTTTTCACTAGGTAAAAAGGAAAACAACACAGAGTAAAGGTGCCCCATGTGCGTGCAGTAAAGTGACCCTGTAACAGTGCCTAACGTAGCCCAGAAGAACCCACGCAGGGCAGGCCTCACATGTGGCCGAGTACTTGGTGCCCAATGAATAATCGGGAAATATGGAAGATGTGACCAACAATCACACCACCTTACCACCTGCCCACAGACTTTTATATTCTTGTAAAAGAGTAGGTGTACTCTGTACCCCTACTCATTCACAAGGAGGGTTGGTATCTGTGGGAACCCCTATTATTAAAGGAGGCTTCCAGATTATGAAAAGCTCCACCCACATGCACACCCCTACAACCACTGGGCAAGGGCAACCCCTAGGCAAGGGTGATAGGGATGAGGACCTTGTCGATTCTACCTCGACCAGTCACAGGTGGCACTGCCTGTCACAACCTGGCTATTGAAGTCATTGGGACTGCTCCGCAGCCACTACCAAATGTTTAGCTTGTGGAACTTCAGTGCAAAATTCCCTACCAGCTGAAAAAAAAAAAAAAAGAGACATTCCGCAGCCGCACTTCCTGAATGCCTGCTAACTGCCTCTGAAAAGTGATACCACCATGGATCCCTTTATAGAGGGGAGGAAATGACTGCAGCACATATGAAAGAGGCCTTCATGGTGACAGGTCCACATTAGGCCACACAAATTTCTGACTCTCACAGGAGATGGGCAGAGACTACAGACATATTACAGGAGATGGTCAGAGACTGCAGACCTAATACAGGAGATGGTCAGAGACTACAGACATACTACAGGAGATGGTCAGAGACTGCAGACATAATACAGGAGATGGTCAGAGACTACAGACATACTACATTAGATGGTCAGAGACTGCAGACATACTACAGGAGATGGTCAGAGACTACAGACATATTACAGAAGTTGGTCAGAGACTGCAGACATAATACAGGAGATGGTCAGAGACTGCAGACATGCTACAGTAGATGTTTAGAGACTTCAAACATATTACAGGAGATGGTCAGAGACTGGAGACATACTACAGGAGATGGTCAGAGACTGCAGACATACTACAGGAGATGGTCAGAGACTGCAGAAGACATATTACTGTATATAAGACTGCCATTTAAATATCAGTTCTGCCACATTTGTTTTCCCTACAGCCAGCTAACAAATTGTACCATCATCACATTGGATATTCCCAGCAGCAAGATCAATTATAATAGATCTGTGAAAACATCCATGAGAAGAGCGACGAGAAAGGACAGCAAGGCAAACAACAGAAAGATAAAACTTTCCTTCACTGGTCTGAGAAAGTTCCTAGACAGGCAAGTCACTGCCTACATGCCACTGATGCCTGGGGACTGCACAAAAAATAGGGTCCTATGTGGCCATTAGATAGTACAATAAGTAGGGTCCCATATGGCCCTTGGGCTGCATAATTTGTGGGGTCCCATGTCGCCCCTGGGCTGCAGGTTGAGCCTGAACCTAGTGTAAAAGTGTGGTCTAGTAATGCAGGGTTGTTCTACGCAAACCATCTCTTCACCAGTTCTGAAGACCTAGTCGGTGATCCTATATCCAAAACACTACCAAGTGACAGAAGGCAGCAGCAGTTCCACTTTCCAAAATAGATCTGATCCTAATAACTGTCTTTTGCTCAAGAGCAATTAGGAGGACTGTAAATGGTATCGAGTCTGGGAAGCTCCAAGCCCAGCCTTTCTCAACCAGGGTTCCTCCAGAGGTCGCTAGGGGTTCCTTCAGCAATGGTCAATTTCTGCGGCTCAGATAATAATAAGCCAGTGATAATAGTCTTCTTAGCTATCTGTAAGGGGGACATTCATCCCACTGACCACCAATGTAAGGAACATTCTTCCGAATCCCAATGACCAGCAATGTAGGGAAAGTTCATCCGAGTAGTAATTATCCCTGAGACATGGAAAGTTACACTGTATTTTAAAAGTTCCTCCACGTTAAAAAGAGTGGAGATGACCCCATCTATAAGGGTATACAGTACATATACACACAGTACAAGGCCGTGTAGGTTTCTCGGGGCTACAGTTCCGCTGAACTCCACGTGGTGATGATCTCACTCCTTCCAGACAGGAAATCTCTATGAAAAGCAGGAAGTGATGTCAGGTACCAAGAGGAAGTGATGTCAGGTATAAATAGGAAGTTCCAGGTGAAAGGTGAGTCGGGAGGATGTAGAGAGAAGACATTGCTGGAAGTGGCAGCAGATGAGGTAATAAGATCTTATTTTCTATTTACATTATCTATTTTCTCTTCCTCCATAGTCACTGTGACGTCTTTTATCTCCAGCAGAAGATGATACACACATATATAGTGTGGAAATCTAGATTAACCCCTTCAGGGGCAGAACATTTCCCCAATTTTTGTAGTATACATTATATAATTGTTGTAAAAGACATGGGACACCTTTGGGTGCCCCAAGGACAGTAGTAATGAGGTGTACATAGTGCGCTGCCATGAACAGTGAGTTTGGTCAATTTGTATTAACAATGGGGGGGGGGGGGACTTAAAAGGGCATTGTTAAATAAAACAAGAGCGATCTTGTACCCATGAAATATGCCTAGATTAATAAAAGAAATGTCACGGTAAAAATTTGAACTTAGCCTACCTTAAAAGTGGACGGTGTCAGTAGGGCAGAGGACGGTGTCAGCAGGGCAGAGGAAGTTGTCAGCAGGGCAGAGGAAGTTGTCAGCAGGGCAGAGGACAGTGTCAGCAGGGCAGAGGATGGTGTCAGCAGGGCAGTGGACGGTGTCAGCAGGGAAGAGGACGGTGTCAGCAGGGCAGAGGACGGTGTCAGCAGGGCAGTGAAGGGTGTCAGCAGGGCAGAGGACGGTGTCAGCAGGGCAATGGACGGTGTCAGCAGGGCAATGGACGGTGTCAGCAGGGCAGAGGACGGTGTCAGCAGGGCAGAGGACGGTGTCAGCAGGGCAGTGGACGGTGTCAGCAGGGCAGTGGACGGTGTCAGCAGGGCAGGGGACGGTGTCAGCAGAGCAGGGGGCGGTGTCAGCAGAGCAGGGGGCGGTGTCAGCAGGGCAGGGGGCGGTGTCAGCAGGGCAGTGGACGGTGTCAGCAGGGCAGGGGACGGTGTCAGCAGGGCAGTGGACGGTGTCAGCAGGGCAATGGACGGTGTCAGCAGGGCAGTGGACGGTGTCAGCAGGGCAGGGGACGGTGTCAGCAGGGCAGAGGACGGTGTCAGCAGGGCAGAGGACGGTGTCAGCAGGGCAGAGGACGGTGTCAGCAGAGCAGTGGACGTTGTCAGCAGAGTCGTGGACGTTGTCATCAGGGCAGTGGACGTTGTCATCAGGGCAGTGGACGGTGTCATCAGGGCAGTGGACGGTGTCAGCAGGGCAGTGGACGGTGTCAGCAGGGCAGTGGACGGTGTCAGCAGGGCAGTGGACCTCCATCCAGAAACGCACCACTGTGCATTCTACGACCCTTTCAGACAACTTTTTATAAACAAAAAAAATGTCACAATAGTTGAAAGCAATTCACAGGCATCCCACCAAGAAGAGAAGAAGAGATCCGATACAGGCTACTGAGGGCACACAGCATTCAAGTGAGCACAGGACAATGTAGTAATTATGCCAGGATGAGACTACAGGGGGGACTAGACTGAGGTCCTCAATCAGCAGCCATGTCCCTGGAAAGACAAGCATGAGAAATCCCACATTGGAAAGCTTGTGTGTCCAACTACAGCAAAGTAAAGAGCTATGAGGAGGAAATGAAGGTCCCTCGGCTGTGCACTCACCCCGCGGTTGGTGTCTCTGTGTCCCCTCATCTCGCACTGCAAGCTCGGTGCGCTGCCTCTGTGCCACCCGCACTCTGGACAGGTCACATGCTCTGCTTAGCAGAGGGAGAGAGCCGGGGCTGGGTGTCTGCATTAAACTGGCTGGTGATCTTCTCCCCCTCAGAGTACACAGCCGTCCTGCTACAAATCAATTCACACAGCACCGGGGACATGGGGAGAGCGCCAGACAGTGCAGGCAGGAGAGGGAGACACCTACACAGGGAACCCCCACCACAGATTCTGAATAATACTGGGGAACACCACCTTAATTGGGGACTCCACAGTTGGGTCTAAAAGTTGTGTCTGGGGCTCAGGCAGACTGAAAGCCAGACACGTGTGTCAAAACCCGAACTGTCCAGGTGAATCCCGGACAGGTGACAACCCTATGTGTCACATTTCCCTCCAGTGACCTTCTTGCCTCATCAGTATATACTAACGGATTATACGACTTTTATTAGTGATGGGGGGGCTGGAATATGTATGTCTTTATTTTATAGGCTTTAAATAGGAAGAAGGAGGGGAAAATGTCATTTGTAGTAAATGTCCTGAAAATAATTTTCCCATAATGATCCCAGTCTCAGATATTCATCCCAAAATGTGATCAGTAAAGTCTCCGGAGTACACCGAGAACACAGGAAGCTGATGTGTCCCCCCAAAGACAAAGTTCATCTTTCAGTTTAGGATAGGTGGGACACACCTAGGAGAAATGACAGACCGCCCCCCACAGCTCCTCCTCCCAATGTCTCTCCATCCAGAGTCAGACTCCTATGACATCACACTGATATCACGGCTCCTCCTCCCAATGTCCCTCCAACCAGAGTCAGTGAATCCTATTACATCATAGTGATCTTACAGCTCCTCCTTTCCCCAATGTCCCTCAATCTGGAGTCAGATAATTCTATGACATCACTATGACCTCACAGCTCCTCCTCCCATTGTCCCTCCATTTACCTCTTTTCTCTTTTTTCCGATGCTGTTAGAATCTTGGTGGACCCTTGGCATCCTCACTTGCAAAGCAGAACTGTATATAATGATGTTAGAATGCCTGTAGCAAGCTTTTAACCTATGAAGGGGGGGGGGGCACTGTGGAGGCAAATTATACCTCAGCCTGAAGTGGGGCTTTAACAAAATTACCTCAGCAGACAGGTTAGTGGTGCTGGGAATACTGGGACATTATCCAGTAACAGACAAGGGATGTGTCTGGATGGTGACTGTATCATTGTGTGTGTCAGGTTCCTATAAGGTGTCAGGATGTCACTGTCTATTTCTCCATGGAGGAGTGGGAGTATTTAGAAGGACACAAGGATCTCTACAAGGACGCCATGATGGACAATCAGCCGCTCCTCACATCACCGGGTAAGAGGAGACTTTATTGTAAAGGAGAGAGCAGTACGGAGGGTCCACCTAGATCCCCCATCATCTGATAAACACATAGAAACAATGTATTCAGTCAGTGTGTGTGTTTCCTACAGATGGATCCAGTAATGGGAACCCACCAGAGAGATGTCCCCGTCCTCTGTATTCGCGGGATTCCACACAGGAAGGTCACACCATCCCTCACCATCATCAGGTAGATGAGGAACAATCACTGATAGTATCATTAGGATCTGTACATTATCTGCATTGTTACAATTTAATGTAATTTTTATTATATAATCAGAGAGGAAACCTGAGCGATTCTAAAGTTTATAATAAAGAAGAGATAAAAGAAGAGGATGATGAGGATGGGGTGATGGAGAAATCTGTAATTCTAAAAGGACAGAAAGATCTGTACCATGACCACATGGTGGAGTCCTCAATCTACAGAAACTCACCAGAGAGATGTCCCCATCCTCTGTATTCCCGGGATTCCACACAGGAAGGTCACACCATCCCTCACCATCATCAGGTAAATGATTGACGATTATTGGTAGTTGTGATTTTTACACAGTTTGTTTGTTACAATGAATGTTTTATTATATCTTTCAGAGTGGAAACCTCTGGGATGATAATGTTGTTGTTAAAGAAGAGTATACAGAGGAGGATGAAGAGTATGGAGTGATGGAGGAGTTTTCAGAAGGACACAAGGATATGATGGAGCCACCTAATACCAGGAACCCACCAGAGAGATGTCCCCGTCCTCTGTATTCCCGGGATTCCACACAGGAAGGTCACACCATCCCTCGCCATTACAAGGTTGGTGGGACGAAGCATCTGGAACACGGACAATGTGTGGATTTTGTTTGTGATATCACAAGATTAACTATCTTTTACATATGACTTTTTTTGTAATTTTTTGGTTTAGGGTGAAGATCTAAAAGGTTTAAAAGTTGAGGGGAAGGCAGAAGAAGAAGAGACCTATGTAAGGGATGATCAGCAGTCTATGGAGGAGGATGGAATAACGGGGACATTTATAGAGGAGAACACTCCTACAGAGATCAGCACAGGTGGGTCATTAACACTAAATACATTCCTCCACCCATACTGCTCACTGATTGGTCCAGAGTAGGGTGGGGACTTATAAGCAGAACTTCACTCTCTTAATCAACATTAACTATTTTTAATCCTTATGTTCCTAGCATTTGTAAATAGATAGGAAATATATTATATTTACTAGTTTTTATCTTTTTTTTTTTTTTTTAATATATATTTCTCAATTACTTCCTGGTTTCCAGGTGTAGGCAAATTTTCTAAATCACATAAGACTTCAGAAGAGAAGAGGTTTTTTCAGCTAAACACAACCTCCTGCCTGTATGCCTGAGCTAAGGGCAGGTGGACTGCATGAAGTAAATGCTACATGAATCATCTGCCTTTACTCAAGATAGACATAGCCAGAAAAGCTACATGATACAGCTGTGCTCAAAAGTTTGCATGCCCTGGCAGAAATGGTGACATTTTGGCATTGATATTGAAAATATGACTGGACATGCCAAAATGTATTTTTCATTTAAAGATAGTGATCATATGAAGCCACTTATTATCACATGATTGGTTGGCTCCTTTTTAAATCACAATGATAACAGAAATCGCCCAAATGGCCCCTGATGAAAAGTTTCCATCCCCTGGAATGTCTGGCCTTGGTACAGACACACACAGGCAGAGTTGTATAAAGTACTCAAAACCCATCCTTGAGTAAAAGTACAAGTGCTCGATCAAAAAGTGACTTGAGTAGAAGTGGAAGTGCTCGATCAAAAAGTGACTTGAGTAGAAGTGGAAGTGCTCGATCAAAAAGTGACTCGAGTAGAAGTGCTAAAGTATTCAACATTTTTTGTACTTAAGTATTGCAAGTAGTTTTTTATTTTAAATGTTGCTACTCAAGTACTGAAAGTAAAAGTACCAGGAGTTTTGAAAAAAAAAAATGCTACTCAAGTGCTGAAAGTAAAAGTACAAGTACTGTGTTATGTAGTTATTAAAGAAAGAAGTCAAAAGTTTGAACATCATATTGTTTTTTTATTATTTCGAATGCAGCTTTTATTTATACATACAGTAGCATTTATTTTCGTATGCGCTGATAATACACATGTTTTGAGCTTCATGAAACCTGCCATCTACTGTTCTGGCAGTGGTAATTTTTATAATTGTAACGAGTAACTATGCAGCACATAAAAAAAAATATTGGAGTAGAAGTATTGAAATCATCGAAAAAATGTAGTGAAGTAAAAGTGGAAGTAGGAGAAAAAAATTATACTCTAGGAAAGTACAGATACCGCCTTTCGGTACTTAAGTACAGTAGTGAAGTAGTTCTACTTAGTTACTATACATCTCTGCACACAGGTTAAAATGTAAGTAAAGGTTAATGTAGCACTGCCCCCTTGAGGACTGCTGTAGAATACACTTTCGGGTCCCCCTGGGTTACCGTTAGCAACTCTGGTATTCACAATTTACCACTTTACTTCTTGGCTCAGTCAATGATCAGTCCAGAGGTTTGTAGTTGTTTTTGGTGTTTTATTTTAAATAGGGATGGGAGAAGGGAATAATGGATACTCCAGATTAACTATTCACAAGATGTAAGGACTCCTGTCTGATGATGCAGCCAGGCTGCTGATTCACCCTGCAACTAGGTGAATATGGTTTAAGTCTCTATCCAGATGACTTGATGAACTAAGTTCTCTTCAGGACACTATACTAGTATCCTCTTTCTTGACCACTGACACCCATCCACTGACTATCCTACTCCGGGCTGGCCCCCATTCAGGTCAGGCCTCTTGACACGATCCCCTGTACTCACGATTCTGTTTTTCTAGGATCTCCAGTGTCTTCCCCTCAGTCATCTTTCCTGGACCTCTGGGTTCAGCTCCGTTCCTCTGGCCCTCAGAACGACCTCCTGATGCCACGTGCCACTGCTACAGAGGAGGAGGCAGCTGCCACCCTCCCTCCGGGACTCTGCTCACCAACCAAAGACCCCGCAGCTTATGTGCTCCTGACTTTTATACAGTATCCCAGAATGCACTGAGACAGCCAGTCTCTACCAATCACCAGGACTGTATCAAAGCCTGTGTACCCATTGGTCAGGTTTCCTCCCACTGTCCAACATGCCTCACTATTGGACCAGTGTGAAATACTCCTCTAGACTCAATGAATCACACACTGAACACACTGAGCTGACTTCACTCACAGATCCTGCTGTTAGACAGAAAGCAATATAGATTTGCCTGCTGCTCCTCTGATAGGCCGACAGAGCCAAAAACTATACTCACTCACTAGCACCTACCTAGGAGGGTGCTACACCCCCCCCCCCCCCCCCGCCAAAAGAGCCATGTCCTCACTGGCTCTGGGCAGCCAGCCCTACAAAAAGTCTTCACCAAGAATTTCCAAGGAGTATCCCACAAACCTGGAAAGGCAGAAAAGGGAAGTAACAAATGTACAAAGCCAATGGGGCATACCCCATATGTGGCCAGTAGATATAATAAATTACGTAAAAAGATATATATCTTTGCTGTACAAATATTCACATGGTTATCTATACACATGGCAGGTGCACTTAAATCACCCCCCACCAAACAAAAATCTGCTTGGACAGGTGAACAGACATTACCCTGTCTAACTAACTAGATACAGTAACTACATGGCATAGAAATATACATTGAGTAATGGAGGGCCTAGCCAGACCCGGAAAATCCCAAGCAAACCTGCAAACGAATGTTTGGTTAAGCATAAAAGTATTGCTACTTACACAAGTGAGACTGTCCTCTCCTCAGAGGCGACCTTCTCACCACATTATTTCTGACTACACATTCTTGTAGAGATTCTCTTCAATTCCTGCCCCCTCGGGGCACGTTTGCCATTGTTACTCCTGAAACAGATAGATCCTGTCAAGCTAACTATCTCATTCCTTTCTGAATATCACTTTAGTGACTAAATAATAGGCACAGTACCTCCTCAACGCTAGGGCACTAACTCTCATCCTATTATAGCAAGACCGACAAGTTCAGAATAGACATGCGGAGTCCACTCGACTGGTGTTCGCAATGTCCTTTCCTCCTGCAACACCAAGGCAACACATCTTCTTCTGCGACAAGCTATATTGCTGGAGCCTGAGCAAGCTTGTCCCACTTTGAGGGGTCCCTCACTCTGGCATCCCCTCCTCTGAAGAGACAATGAGCCTCTACCTCCTTGTCCGAGGTAGCAACTCGCACAACGTTCTCTCAACTGGCCCAACAGGATCTTCACAAAGTGTCTTTTGAGTAAAGTATCTTTGTAAAGGAATCCTCTTCTTCTGTACTCTTTCTCCTGGCCCGTTGGCCCAAGCTTCTTCAGAAGTGTCTCTTGAATTGTTCCAGTAGGGGATCCTGGCCTGTTGGCCCAAAGTATCTTGTTAGATCTTGTTAGAACATTTGGTAAAGAAGGCCTCTGATAGCAAATGAACCATGACACCAAGTGACTACTTAAGTCCTCTGAACAGAAAGTCTGTTTGTAGGTTAGAGGGTCGGCCCTCTTTTGATGGTACTTCACAGTGGTAGCAGTTCTGCTGATTTCCCTTTTGCAAGGATAGAAGGGAAAAGGGGATATGGGAATAGGGCTTTGGCCCTAGCAACAACAACTTGAACTTGCACTTGAACTTTGGGCTCACCAGCCCCTTTACTTTCAACAACTTCCAGGCTGGCCAGCCTTGTGACGACAATATCTCAATAGGGGTGGGATCCTACACCCTTAGCAGTAATGGTCAGGATGAGGGATCCTGGACAATCTTCCCCTCAGAATCTTGGACACGGACAGACCAAGCCCGGCCTGTTCCGTTTGGGCGGCGAACCTCCACACGTGATCGATAGACCGCCCTAAGTTCCAATTCGTCTTCACAGAACGAAAGGTGGTCCACAGTTAAGGCCTCTCCTTGTTCTGATATGGTTTGGGGATGTATAGGAACTCCCAAATTCCCTCGTCACACCACACTTCTCTCTTGGCCTCTATCTCCTGCATAATCTCCCTGGGAGCGTAGGGGTAGTCGTACCCATACTCCAAGGCCACCTTCCTCTGGATAAGACGCTGGTATCTTGAGAACCTGGGGAGGGCCTGCCTGTTTCCTCTCCCAAGTGGGGAATATAGGGTCTCTCTTCTCCTGATGAGTTTTGCGTAGCCTCTTTCTGATCCCGAGCCCGGGTGTAGGAAGGAGGTGGGGACAGATCTGGGACCTTTGTAGCATAGGCCACACAGAACTCCAAAGTCTTGGCACACTGCATGCGTACCACAGATTCCCGTGTGTCCTCATCAGGCAAACTGGGACTTGCAGAGCTGCTCCTCTCATCTGCTCCCCAGTCCCACTCCGTCTCTTTCTCAGACTTCCACACATCTATTCCTTCTTCCAAGGATCCAAACCGATGTTGAAAGCTGGGCAACCCTACATCAATGGCTCCGACCTCCCCCTCACTAAACACACTGGAGGCCTCTCTTCCAGGAGGCCATTGATTCCCCTCTGCCTTGATAGAAGCTGTGGATCCAGCCTGTGCAGGTATAGCTGGCCCTCTTCCTGGCCACGACTCGGCCTGTATCACCTGGGTACATTTCACCTCCGAAGTGTGAGTCTCCCTGGTCTGGCATATGGTAGTGTAAGTCTGCACCACTGGCCCCGGCTCCAGTAGCGCTCTTGGCACTCCCCTTCCTCTGCCCACAGCGATCCTCATAGGCACCAGCTCTTCCTGATTGAATCCTGTCTCCCAGCTTTGGTTATGAGTAAGCGATCAATAGAATCGTGAAACGCGTCAACCTGTCCCATGTCTGTGTGATGCACCTGTGTATTTGAGTTTATGGGAATAAACATCTCCAGTTCACTTACTCCAGAGTGCGGTCAATTTTTCTCTTCAAATACTCCACACTGACTCCTGGCCTGCAGCCGCATGGACACATTCAAGCATCGGCTACATGCCAGTCCGAGATGTTCCTTGCCTCCTCCACTCCTCTACTGCACAGCGCCAGTCTTCCGTTGGGTACCAACCGAACTCCGGTGTCCCACAGGACCGACCTCCGGGGATTCCATCAACTTCTCAGGTACTTTGCCAACACGTGGGATAGCCCCTGCGCTCCGGCTCACTCCAGCATCCTCCATCTTGCTCCTCCAAACACGTGTCTCCTTCTCAGCTACACCCGAAGGTGGAAGTGATGTCTCCGTTCGCTTCCTCCTTCCAGATTGGCAGTCTGTGGGCACCAACCCCCTCCACAACTCCAGACTAGCTGACTCTCTCTCTGGTGGTGGCTCCTCCTGTTAGGCAGATCTCTTCAGCGCACGCTTTCCCGCGCGGTGCAGTAACCTCTTCGCTGCTGCAGCTGCAACTCTGCCTAGCCAGCACGAATGTCACTGCGTGGCAGATTGTGTTCACCGACACACACACATCTGCCCTTTCTGTCTGTACCTGGGCCTCAGCTGCACTTCCTTCTTCCCAAGTCAGCTGAGCTCCCATACTTGATCTACCCTGCACCTTTCAGTTGGGGATTGTTTCTGGCAGGTTTTTTGATATTTTTGCTATATGGGTGTACTTCTATATGGGAATGATGTGAACTGTGTGAAGTCTGTATTTTCTTGTTTTCTTCAATAAACTTTATTTCTGATTTAAAAAAAAGGAAGTGGGGGTCTTCTGACTCAGGCGAGGCTGAACCTGAGCAGGCCAGAAACGGACACTCTTCTCTTTTTTTTTTTTCTTTTTTAAAAGGTGGCTGGGGCGAGGACAAAAAAAGAACACTGTCTCAAACAGACAGTCCCCCTTTATCGGCTAAGAAAGAAGTTGTCCTGGAGGGGACCCATTGTAGGCTGACATGAGGAGGTCCAGGAAATGGGTTTTGCTGCTCACTCATGTTTTCTTTAGAAATGGTACCTCCTGTATATTACCAATTCTCCAAGGAAATGCAGACTTTTCAGCACAGCTATATGCTCTATGTTGTACGTTACATAATTCTGTACTATATATTTCTGATTGTTGTACCCTATACAATATATTGAACTTTACATAGGCCTGAACTTGGCACTATACCATATATACACATAATATGTATTTTCTTTTGTTACACCCATTTTCTACCAGCTGGACATTTTATATCTGATGATTTGATTGGAGCACAAAATTTTGGCATGTTGATAATAATGTGATAATATTCTCAAACTTTGGAACCTTAAACAGAAAGTAATAATGAGGGAGGAGTCAGTAACCCAATGATGGTGGACTTCAGGATCAGTCCAGTCTTCATCTTGGTTGTTCTCCTCCCATCCTCACTCTCTGTCCTCTGGTGGGGCTCAGCCCCGCTGTTATTTATTAGTAAATCATAAATAAGGAAGTGCGATACTTCTTGTGTTGGAAAGATGGCAATGGGTGATAGAGGGGGTGGGGACACTTGTTCTATAATCCCCTCATCACTGTCACTCCCATAAAAGACAGTTCTCGTTGTTTCCTCACTCTCTGACTAAGGTCCATGAATAAAGAAATGAACTGGTAGGAGTTCAGAGGTCCCATTTACTAGTTACCTCGAGGGTGGAATTGTACGATCCTCAGAGATAAAGCTGTCTGATGTGGGCGGAGTCCTGGTTTAGGGGAACCAATCTGCTCATGTCTAATAATAATCTTTTTATTTCTATTTTAGTTCATGGATGGGAGATGAGGAAAACCTCAGAGGATTGTCTCACTTTGTCTCCAGACTGTAAAGTAGAAGATGAGGACATCACACAGTACAGTCCAGGAGAAAACCCGGCTACCTCAACTGTCCATCCGGCACCACACAGTGTAGATGGACCATCGTATTCCTCCTACCCTAAGGAACCTCAGACTGTGAGGGACGGTGCCGGACCATCGTGTTCCTCTTATCCTGAGGAACCTCAGACTGTGAGGGACGGTGCCGTCCTTCCAACAGATAAGAGGTTTCCCTGTACTGAGTGCCGGAAGTGTTTCCATTTAAAATGCAATCTTAATGTGCATAAAAGAACTCACACAGGTGAGAAGCCACATTCCTGCCTTGAGTGTGGGAAATGTTTTTCAGATCAGTCCAGTCTTTACAGACATCGAAAACATCACAAGGGTGAGAAGCCGCATTCCTGTCCTGAGTGCGAGAAATGTTTTTTACATAAATCACAGCTTGTCACACATCAGAGATCTCACACGGGGGAGAAGCCGTATTCCTGTCCTGAGTGTGGAAAATGTTTTTCAGATAAGTCCCATCTTTCCAGACATCAGAGATTGCACACAGGTGAGAAGCCATATTCCTGTCCTGAGTGCGGAAAACGTTTTGTACAAAAATCACAACTTGTCTCACATCAAAGATCTCACACAGGAGAGAAGCCGTATTCCTGTCCTGAGTGCGGGAAATGTTTTTCAGATAAGTCCTATCTTTCCAAACATCAGAGATTGCACACAGGTGAAAAGCCATATTCCTGTCCTGAGTGCGGAAAATGCTTTTTTAAAAAATCAGGACTTGTCAACCATCAGAGGTCTCATACAGGGGAAAAGCCATATTTCTGTCCTGAGTGCGGAAAATGTTTTTCAGAGATGTCCAATCTTCATAATCATCAGAGGTTGCACACAGGAGAAAAGCCATATTTATGTTCTGAGTGTGGGAAATGTTTTGTACAAAAATCAAACCTTGTCACACATCAAAGGATTCACACGGGGGAAAAACCATATTCTTGTTCTGAGTGCAGAAAATGTTTTTCAGACAAGTCCTCTCATTACAGACATCAGAGATTGCACGCAGGTGAGAAGCC
Organism: Pelophylax lessonae; assembly: GCF_965119305.1. NCBI lineage: Eukaryota > Metazoa > Chordata > Amphibia > Anura > Ranidae > Pelophylax > Pelophylax lessonae. The sequence goes on from NC_138770.1 coordinate 42,005,097, forward strand.
ATATCCCTGTCCTGAGTGTGGGAAATGTTTTACAAAAAAATCCAATCTTTACAGACATCAGAAATCTCACATGGGGGAGAAGCCAATTTCCTCTCCTGAGTGAGGGAAATGTTACTTACTGAAGTCCTGTCTTCCTGTACATCAGGGATCCCACACAACTCTTGAGGTGTATTAGTGCCTTGAGTGCGGGAAATGTCTTCTATATGAATGTTGCTGGAGATCACATCTCTCATGTGGGGAAGAAGCACACCCTGATATACACCTCAGATATATTCCATGGCTGATCTTCATCATGTAAGAAACACTTCATAAGGAGATCAAAGTTCACCAAAGACATGGATGAAGTGTTGTACTGTGTTGGCCATTGATAGCAGTAGAATAATAAAAATGGAGTCATTACCTTTCATTGGCGGGGTAAATTTTATTTTTTCAGCTTTTGAAATTGTTTAGAAGTTTATTTTTTAAAAACTCGTTGAAACAGATATGACATGCATTCTCCCAGCCATGACAAATATTGAACTTATTTTTTTTCATAGTGATAGTAACGGATCAACTGGCACCCCGACTAGGCTCTTAATGCTTCCCGAGGGCTCCAGGCGCTCCACCAGACACCATAACCACTGCAGACCCCACAAACCGCCGCAGCTTGGTTGGGGTCTCATCGTCTCCTACCCACCCTGGACCTACGACAAGGCTCCAGGTTCCAGTGGGTGAACCTCTCTTTCCCCAAATAGTGAAGCAGGCACAGGAACAAGCTCTTACAAGAGCTTAGTGATTATTCAAGGGAGTATGAAGAGCATAGCAATCCCTTGTAGCAGATTCCCCCAATAAGAGACAAGACTCTAGATTGAGGGTGAAGTAGAATGGTACAGCTGCTCTTTTATAAAGTTTTCCCCCACAAGGTTACCGCCCAGGTGGACCTTGTGGGGAACAGGACATGAAATTCACAATCCAATAAAAACAGGGCTTTACACTCAGTCACTCCGATACAGTGTACACAATCCCTCCCCTCTGCCTGATTACATTATCATATGCAGATGAAATTGTATACAGAAACAGAATTAACCTGAACTAATTATCTAGCCATCTGGACAAAACAATGTGAGGTCATTAACATTTAACAATGGGACAGGCAGACTTAACACAATCCACATCCCATCTCAATAGATAGACAATAGAACAAGACTGCCAAGGACAGTCTGTCAGTCTCCTTCATTGAAATACACATCTAGGTGCCACAGACTTCATGGCAACAGGCTATAGGTCTCACAGTGTAAAGTGGGATTAAATCTTCATAGTTCTTGAGAGATATTGTTGATAAATATTACTCTCCCATTTGAAGTTATCCAAACCATTTTCTCAGTGTCCCTTAAGTATCTGTCTTTTACTCCCAGTGACGGTGAGTAGAAGTACCGTCAGTGATTTCCTATGATTATCAGCTCCATCTAGTGGTAATAAGGTGGCGCTGTTATGTTAACCACTTCCAGACTGCCCACCGTGTATTTACGTCGGTATTTTGACGTTATAAACTGGTGTTATGGAAGCAGATAGCTGCCATAACCCTGGTATTTTTTTACACGGCCGGTGCTCCTCTTTCGTATAAAAGTGTTCCCAGCAGCTTATTCGCCATGGGATCACTTTTATGGGCGGCGGGAGAGGTGTCCCCCCTCCTGCCACTTCCCGGTCGTTTTCCCTGCTTACCAAAACCGTCGGTAGCGGGGAAAACAATCCGATCCATTGTAGTCCTAGGCAGGAAGGCCCCCCACTCGACTCTTTGGCCTTGGAGGACCGGAGCGACATCATATGTCGCTTCCTCCCAGCGGCCTTAAAGGGCCCGTTTTTTTTTAAGTGTAAATGTGAGATCTAAGTTCTTTTTGACTCAGGATCTCACATTAATGAGGACCTTTCTTTTTTTTCTATTACAATGGATGTTTACATTTCTTGTAATTGGAATAAAAGTGATAAAAAAAATGTTTAAAGGGGCAGTGTAAAAATCAAAGATAAAAGGTAAAATAAATAAAAAAAAAAAAAAATGTAAAGCGCCCCTTCCCTCCGAGCTTGCGCGCAGAAATGAAGACATATGCAAGTCGCGCCCACATATGTTAAAGCTGTTCAAACCACCCATGTGAGGTATCGCTGCGATCGTTGGAGCGAGAGCAATAATTCTAGCTCTACAGCTCCTCTGTAACTCTAAACTGGTAACATTTTTAAAGCATTGCCTATGGAGATTTTTAACCACTTTAGACCGCTCACATTGCTGCTACTGCGGCAATGTGGCACGATCTCGTCCAGCGACGTAGACCTACGTCGCTGGACTCCTCCCCCTGTAGGCGGCGCTCGCGCGCCGCCGGAGGCGTGCTCCCGCTGTTTTCAGTCACAGCGGGAGTCGGGCCAGGGGAGGAGCGGCGGCGATCGCCGCTGCTCTTCCCCGATCGTCAGGGAATCTACTTTGGAGATCCGCCCGCCTGTGTAAACAGAGCAGGCGGATCTCCTCAGTGACAGAGAGTGACAGATTGCAGTGTTCAGCATAGCTGAACATGCTATCTGTCCCTAAATCACTCAGTAACCTCCCCCCACACACGTCAGTAAGCACTAGGCATACATTAACCCCTCCCTTTCCAATAAAATTAACCCCTTCCCTGCCAGTGTCATTTTTACAGTAACAGTGCATATATATAGCACTGATTACTGCAGTAATGTCACTGGTAACCCCAAAAGTGTCAAAAATGTCAGTCAAGGGTCCGATCTGTCCGCCGCTATGTCGCAGTCCCGCAAAAAAAATCGTAGATCGCCGCCATTACTCGTTAAAAAAAAAAACACCAAAAATGACAGAAATCTTTCCCTTAGTTAGTAAACGCAATAACTTTTGCGCAAACCAATCAAAATACGCTTATTGTGATTTTTTTTTACCAAACATGTAGCAGAAAACAAATTGGCCAAAAATTTAAAAATGTGATTTTTACATTTTTTTTTGGGGGGGGGGGGGAATTTCATATCAAAAAATGTTAAAAATATTGTTGTTTTTTCAAAATAAACGCTCTTTTTTTGTTTATAGCACAAAAAGTAAAAATCGCACAGGTGATCAAATACCACCAAAAGAAAGCTCTGTGGGAAAAAAAGGAAGTAAATTTCATTTGGGTACGGCGTCGCACGACCGCACAATTGTCAGTTAAAGTCGCACGGTGCCGAATCGCAAAAAGTGGCCTGGACGTAAGACAGCAAAATTCTCCGGTTAAGTACCAAATTTTTTCGCCATTCCACGAGCATGCGCACTTTTGAAGCATGAGATGTTAGGTATCAATTTACTCGAGCGTAACATTATCTTTCATATTATAGAAAATAATTGAGCTAACTTTACTGTTTTGCGGCCTGCAAAATCATTTGGTCCAGCCCCCTCATGCCATTGCAGGAAGCCGGGCAGCAGCACTATTTAATTATGTGGAGGAGGACCATGGAGGTGCGCAGTGTCACGTGTTCGCCTTCACCAGACATCCCAAGTCTCCCGCCAAGGTGCTGGAGTCTCCCGCATGCGGCCAGCGGCTCCCTGACACCCACAAGTGCCGCGCGATATCCCGGCTGTCAACTGAGCTGTCAGAATGGAGCCGATGCTTCCTGTATAGTTCTGGCTCCGTCCTGACAGTCTGAGTTACAGGCAGAGTGAAATGAAATGCACTCCGCCTATGAGGAGACTCAGTCTCCTCACAGGCGGAATGCATTTGATATCACTCCGCCTGTGACTCACACTGTCAGGACTGACCGAGAGAGGAAGTATCCGCACTGCAGAATGCTTCCTCCAGCACAGCGCCACTCCTCACACTTTCACTCCATTGATGTCATCATGTGTCTCGAGCCAGTATTACCAGCCAGCAGTAGCCACGGCAGTACCAGCCAGCACAGTACCAGCCAGTGTGATTACTACCCACAGCAGTACCAGCCAGCATGTCCCAACAGCAGTACTCACCCAGCAGTACCAGCCAGCTGTACCCACAGCAGTACCAGCCAACAGTACCCACCAGCAGTATCAACCAGCAGTACCCACCAGCAGTACCAGTGCTGAAAGCTAGGTACAACAACCTCCCACTGCTTGAGTTCTACAAGCGTTACATAAGTAATGATGAATTCCCCACTTTGAGAAGACATGCATTAAAATATGCATCTGTATTTGGAACAACTTATTGCTGCGAGCAGTTCTTTTCAAAACTTACCACCGCAAAGAGTTAACTGCGCTCCAGACTGACCGACGCAAACCTGGAAAACCAGTTGCGAGTAGCAAAATCATCAATACCAGCTAACATTACACACCTCACCAAAGAGAAGCAGTTCCAGCCATCACATTAGGGGTGATTAATTAAATGTTTGACCAAATATAACAGGCTAATTTTTAAGTTGATTATTTTGTACGGCCCCTGAATGATGTTCTAAATATGCAAATTGCCCTTGGCAGAAAAAAGGTTCCACACCCCTGGTCTAGATGAAGCTGATGATCATAGGAAATCACCGTGTTGACATAAATCTGGTCAGAATTTGTCACGGCTGGGCGAATACTTGTCACACCTGTCCAACAAATTTTTTTAAATTTGAACCCATAGTTTCCTTAATCAGGAGTGGTTTCATCAAAATAACTGAAAATCTGTAGTTATGCACTTATAAGTACAGTAGATATTAGGAAACACAAGGTAATTAAACCACCAATATTATGCCAACCATTGAATTTAAATTGAAAATACTGCATTTGACCACTAGATGGCACTAAATATGATAGAATTTTACACCATCTACTGGCCAAATGCAACATTTCCATTTTAAATCCATGGAAAACATTCAACCAGCACAGTCAATAACCTAATAACATTTTTTTTTTTTTTTAATCCTACCCAAAATACACTGAAACAGAAAATTATTTTAAAAAATCCTGTCCAACAAATACTGACCCTGACCTTTGACCCTGACATTGACCTTTAACCCTGACCTTGACCCAAAAACTAACCATGGTATTAATCTAGATCAGGGGTCTCTAAACTTTTCAAACAAAGGGCCAGTTTACTGTCCCTTAGAGTAAACGGGTCAGATTGTGGCCAGTGAGACCACAATATCCAGCATCAGTGAGAATAAACATTGGCTCAGGGTCTTTTGATACATAGTGCCTGTGGTCTGTAGGAGGAAGAATAGTGTCCCATCATTGGTATTAGTGGGAGAAATAGTGCCCCATCAGTGGTATTAGACGTGAGGGAGTGTCCCCACTGTGCCCAATGGGGAGGCATATTGGACAGTGGAGTAAAACTGGCAAATGAGGACACAGGCTTTTGATACAGCCCAAAGGATTGGCACAGACGGCTGTCTTGGTGCATTGTGGGGTGGGGTATAAAAAGCCAGGAGCACGTGTGCACAAAGTCTTTGGCGGGAAGCAGAGTCCTAGAAGGAGGGTGGCCGCTGTCTCCTCTTCTGAAGCAGTTGGTGTGTGGCCATAGGCAGTCGGCCTGGTGAGCCAGAGGTGTGGAGCTGAGCCTGGAGGTCCAGGAGAGCTGACTGGAGGAGTTGAGGCACTGCGAGAATCTGGAAAGCAGTATCGTGAGTACAGAGGATCTTGCCCAGGGGTCTGCCCAGGAAGGGGACCACTCCAGAGTAGTGTAGTCAGTGGATGGGTGTCAGCTGGAGGAAAGGAAAGAGGGTGCTAGGTGAGTGTCCTGAAGAGAAATACCAAAAGGAACATTCGCCTCAGATTTATCCAGTGGCAGGGTGAAGTTGTGGCCTTGCCGCATTCTCAAGTTAGAAGTCCTCAGAATTGTGAATAGTTCAAGTGTTGGGGTATCCCACTCATCCCTTCTCCCATCCCAACATAAAATAAAACAACAAAAACATCAACCCCTAGACTGATCATTGACTGAGCGAGGAACGTAAAGTGTTAAGATTTCTGCATGCAGTTACTACGGGTAACCCAGGGAAATCTAAAACTGTGAAAAACCAGCAGCTCTTAAGTGGGCAGTGCTACATTTGATATGAGTGGGAGGAATAGTGCTCCATCATTGATATCAGTACGAGGAATCGTGTCCCATCATTAATATCAGTGGAAGGAATAGTGTCCCATCATCAGTATCAGTGGAAGGAATAGTGCCCCATCGTTGGTGTCAGTGGGAGGAATAGTGCCCCGTCATTAGTATCAGAGTGAGGAATAAGGCCCCATCGTTGGTGTCAGTGGGAGGAATAGTGCCCCGTCATTAGTATCAGAGTGAGGAATAAGGCCCCATCATTGGTATCAGTGGAAGGAATAGTGCCCCATCATTAGTATCAGTGGGAGGAATAGTGCCCCATCATTAGTATTAGTTGGAGGAATGGTATCCCATCATTGGTATAAGTGAGAGGAATAGTGCCCCATCAATAGTATTAGTGGGAGGAATAGTGAATTATCAGTGGGAGGAATATTGTCCCATCATTGGTATCAGTGGGAGGAATAGTGTCCCATCAATGGGAGGAATAGTGTCCCGTCATTAGTATCAGTGGGAGGAATAGTGCCCCATTGTTGGTATCAGTGGAAGAAACAGTGCCCCATCCTTAGTATCAGTGGAAGGAATAATGCCCCATCACTGGTATCAGAAAAAGGAAAAGTACCCCATCAGTAGTATCAGTGGGAGGAATAGTGCCCCATTATTGGTATTAGTGGGTGGAATAGTGCCCCATCATTAGTATCAGTGGGAGGAATAGTACCCCACCACTGGTATTAGTGGGTGGAATAGTGCCCCATCATTGGTATTAGTGGGTGGAATAGTGCCCCATCAGTATCAGTGGGAGGAATAGTGCCCCATCGTTGGTATCTTTGAGGAATAGTGCCCCATAATCGGTATTTCTGGAAGGAATTATGCCCCATCACTGGTATCAGAAAAAGGAATAGTACCCCATCAGTAGTATCAGTGGGAGGAATAGTGCCCCATCATTGGTATTAGTGGGTGGAATAGTGCCCCATCATTAGTATCAGTGGGAGGAATAGTGCCCCATCATTGGTATTAGTGGGAGGAATAGTGCCCCATCATTGGTATTAGTGGGTGGAATAGTGCCCCATCAGTATCAGTGGGAGGAATAGTGCCCCATCATTGGTATTAGTGGGTGGAATAGTGCCCCATCATTAGTATCAGTGGGAGGAATAGTGCCCCATCATTGGTATTAGTGGGAGGAATAGTGCCCCATCATTGGTATTAGTGGGTGGAATAGTGCCCCATCAGTATCAGTGGGAGGAATAGTGCCCCATAGTTGGTATCTTTGAGGAATAGTGCCCCATCATCTGTATTTCTGGAAGGAATTATGCCCCATCACTGGTATCAGAAAAAGGAATAGTACCCCATCAGTCGTATCAGTGGAAGGAATAGTGCCCCATAATTGGTATCAGTGGGATGAATAGTGCCCCATCATTAGTATCAGTGGGAGGAATAGTGCCCCATAGTTGGTATCTTGGAGGAATAGTGCCCCATCATCGGTATTTCCGGAAGCAATAATGCCCCATCAATGGTATCAGAAAAAGGAATAGTACCCCATCAGTAGTATCAGTGGAAGGAATAGTGCCCCATCATTGGTATCAGTGGGATGAATAGTGCCCCATCATTAGTATCAGTGGGAGGAATAGTGCCCCATAGTTGGTATCTTGGAGGAATAGTGCCCCATCATCGGTATTTCCGGAAGCAATAATGCCCCATCACTGGTATCAGAAAAAGGAATAGTACCCCATCAGTAGTATCAGTGGAAGGAATAGTGCCCCATCATTGGTATCAGTGGGAGGAATAGTGCCCCATTATTAGTATTAGTGGAAGGAGTAGTGCCCCATCATTAGTATCAGTGGGAAGAATAGTGTCCCATCATTGGTATCAGTGGAAGGAATAGTGTCCTATCATTGGTATAATGTGGAAATTAATGGAGTTTGGAGCATAGAAATTCGCTCAGTGCGGTGAAAAGCGCACTTGTGGATATTAATACGTGCCAAGCGCTATTAATCCCTTGTACTAAAAAGTACAATGTAAAGCTCTTTTGTAAAAAGTTATCCAAGCGCTCGGCGACAAAGAAAGAAACAGGCGCACGCTGTGTTAAATCGATGCCAACTGAAAATTCTCTGCCTTTAGAGCAGAGCCCTGGTTTATTTATAATCAGAGAATAAAAGGGGGTTACAGGGGGGTGGCGTCAACACAACCAATCACAGACATATATACTTTCAAAAGTACAATGGGAAAGGGGAGTGTATGTTTATGGAGCCGTGTGCATGAGACTCCAACTGCCAAGTAAAAGCGAAACAAAGCAACATGGCTGCCACATGGATTCTCATGGACTCGGCCACGCTAATTCACAAGCATGCACTCTCATCATAACCTGTTAGAGTGAATCCTATATAATATAGTTCATAAAAACCATATTTGATAGTGATCATGCTATTGTTCCAGTGAATGAGACTTTATCTGAAAAGGACAATAGCAGCAGTATTTCAATCATACGGATCAAGCATGACAGAAAGCTTCCAGCCAATAATCCTGGCAAAAAGGAAGATATTATCAAAACGATAAGAATTTCACATCACAAACATATCTCAATCAGTGAATACCGGGGCTCTGGCTGGCTGATATACATTTGTGCAGTGGAGTTTGCCTTGCACTGCCATAGATCCAGACCAGCACCGCTGATAGGGATGATCAGGCTACAAGTAGCATGCAGTCACCATTTAATGGAAGGTTTTCACAATTACAGGTCTTTCCTCAAGGCCAGTTAAAGCAATATTCACTGTGCATAGCGATTACTGGTAAACTGACACTGGGAGACATGATGGCAATTCAACCAAAAACACATCCTAAAGAAATGTCCACACAAATAATAATAACATTTCCTCAACACCTAGCACCTCCTTTCACTCCACCAGCTGACACCTGTCCTCTGACTACTCTACTCTGGAATGGCCCCCTTCCTGGTCAGGCCCTTAGACACGATCCTCTGTACTCACAATACTGCTTTCCAGGTTCTCCAATATCTCAACTCCTCCTAGTCAGCTCTTCTGGACCTCTGGGTTCAGCTCCACACTTCTGGCTCACCAGGCCGACTGCCTCCTTCCGGGGACTCTGCTCACCAGCCAAAGACCCCGAGCACATGTGCTCCTGGCTTTTATACTACACCCCACAATGCACTGAGACAACCAGTCTGTGCCAATCACTGGTGCTGTATCAAAGTCTGTGTACTCATTGGTTAGGCCTCCTCCACTGTCCAATGTGCCTCCCCATTGGACCAGTGGGGACACTCCCCTAGACCCCATAAATCACACACTGAGCACATTGAGCAGACCTAACTCACAAATCCTGCTCTCTGTTAAGCAGAGAGCAATATAGAATTTACCTGCTGCTCCTCTGATAGGCAGACAGAGCCAAAACTACAGTATACTCACTCTCTAGCACCTACCTAGGAGGGTGCTACACTCACCCCCTGCCAAACAAGCCATGTCCTCACTGGCTCTGGGGCAGCCGCCCCCTACAAAAATTCTTTCTCAAAAAATTCTAAAGGAGTATCCCACAAACCTGGAAAAGGGAAATAACAAATGTACATAGTCAATAGTCATAATAAATTATGTAGAAAAATATATATGTATCTACTGTATAAGTATTCACAAAGAGCATTTATACACAATAGGCGCATTAATCTTAATGCACCCCCCGCCAAACAAAAAAAAAAATATGTTGGAGCAGGTGAAACATGTCATCCTGACTGACTATCTGAATACAATATTTACATTACAAACGATGGAGGGCCTAGCCAGACCCGGATATCAAGTGCACACCAGCAAAGAAAAAAACTAAAAAATTGTAGTTAAACACATTACAAAACATTTCTACCTAAACCAGTGAGACTGCACTCTCCTCAGAGGCGACCTTCTCACCGCCAAGTCCTCAGCTACACATTCTGGTAGATGTCACTTCCAGCACACTTGACTCGGCGTTCAGCTGTTACACCTGGGACAGGTGACAACCAAACCCCATCAAGCTAACTATCTACCTCACTTTATGTGTCACATTTTTGTGACTGAAATAGGCACAGTCTCTTTTTAGCACCCAGGCACTGACTTTCCTCCTATTCCCGTCAAGCCTACAAGTTCATGAAGACATGCAGAGTCCATCCGACTGATGCTCACAATGTCCTTCCACCTGTAGCACCGAGGCAACATGTCTTCCTTGAGACAATTTGTTTGCTGGAGCCTTAGCAAACTTGTCCTGCTTGTGAGGGTTTTCAGTCTCTTCAGGGGCCCCTCACATTCTGGCACCCTCTTTTCTCCAAGGAGACTTCAATCGACTACCTGCTCTCCCGAGGTAGCAACTTGCCCAAAGTTCCTTTAGCTGGCCCACTGGCCCGAAAGAATCTTCACAAAGTGTCTTTTTAGAAAAAGTATCTCTGTAAAAAGATCCTCCTCTATGGCATGATGGCCCAAATTTCTCTGCAGTGTGTCCATTTAACTCTGAGGTAGTGAATGATCCTGGCCCGATGGCCCAAAGGATCTCCATTTTAGCAAAATCATATGATCACTAGAGTCCTTCTTTAACAACAGTCTCTTTGTAAAGTTAGAGGGTCGGCCCTCTTTGATGAGACCACCCAGCGGTGGCAGATTTACTTATTCCGCAATCCCTTCTGCAAGGATAGAGGGGGAAGCGGGATTGGGAATAGGGCTTTGGCCCTAACAATGTTACTGGAACTTTAACAGTAGTTCAACTTTAAACTTCAGGCTCTCTAGCCCCTTTTCTTCTGCAAACAAACTTTACAACTCTGCAAAGGGCGACATCCTGCACTTTCAGCAATAGCAGTCTGGATGTGGGACTCAAACAACTTTCCATTCAGAGTCTTTCACGCGGATGGACCAAGCCTGGCCAGATCCTTTTGGGAGCGGCTGTCAGGTCACCTGTGGCCAGGTGACAACTGCACTTTGTAGGAGGCAGGGGTGCAGTGCAAGGTAGTGAACTCAATAGCAGACTGCTGCGGATGGACCGGAACGTGAGCCCAAGATTCCCCAGGGCGCAGAGTCTAAGACTCAGCAGGTGTTCACCAGAGCCCAGTGGCGTAGCGTGGGGGGTGCAGGGGGGGCCGGCCGCACTGGGCGCAACATCTGGGGGGGGTGCACTCGCAGCTCTGCCCTGCCTGGCTCACTCATTATCTCACTGCAGTGCTGGCTGTGGCGGTGGCGCTGTGCAAATCCGATCCGAGCCGCCGGGTCGCCGCCCACTGTGGAGGGGGGTGGTGCCAGGCGTGCGGAGAGTGAGGGACCATCTGGGGGAGGGACAATGCACTGCAGCGGCCGCCCAGCGCAGCGCTGAGCGCGGGAGCCACACCAGACCAGCCCAGGCATGCAGCAGCAAGAAGAAGCTGGCAGCGGCGGCAGATGACACAGGCCAGAGAGGAGAGAGCCAGTGGTGACAGACGCAGGAGGAAAACCTAGGAGCCGGAGGACCTGGAGGAGAAGACATAGCCTGCTGTGATCGGGTGCACCTGCAAAAAAAAGTAGGAGTCACGAGTGACACAGGACAGGAGTCAGGACTGACTGGATTGTGACTGGAGTTGTACTGGGCTCAGTGGGCTGGCTGTGTACAGTGCTAGTAGTAGTGACTAGACTGAGTCTGACTGACTGAGTGTCTGTGAGAACTGAAGAAGAACACTGAATAACTGTATGCATATGGGGGGGGGGGGGGTCAGTGTAGAGGAGGGTGTGTCAGTGTAGGGGGGTCAGCATAGGTGTCAGTGTATGGGGGGGATCAGTGTAGGGGGGTCAGTGTATGTGGAAATGTAGGAAATGTAGGGGGTCAGTATAGGTGTCAGTGTATGTGGCGGTCAGTGTAGGGAGGTCAGTATAGGTGTCAGTGTATGGGGGGGATCAGTGTAGGGGGGTTCAGTGTATGTGGAAATGTAGGGGGGTCAGTATAGGTGTCAGTGTATGTGGCGGTCAGTGTAGGGAGGTCAGTGTAGGTGTCAGTGTATGGGGGGATCAGTGTAGGGGGGTCAGTGTATGTGGAAATGTAGGGGGGTCAGTATAGGTGTCAGTGTATGTGGCGGTCAGTGTAGGGGGTCAGTATAGGTGGGTCAGTATAGGTGTCAGTGTATGGGGGGGTCAGTATAGCTATTAGTGTAGGGGTCAGTGTAGTGAGGGTCAGTGTATGTGGAAATGTAGGGGGGAGTCAGTGTAGGGGTCAGTGTATGGGGGGGGGTCAGTGTATGTGGGAATGTAAGGGGGTCAGTATAGGTGTCAGTGTAGCTGTCAGTGTACGGGGGGGTCATTGTAGGTGTCAGTGTATGGGGGGGGTCAGTGTAGAGGAGGGTGTGTCAGTGTAGGGGGGTCAGCATAGGTGTCAGTGTAGGGGGGTCAGTATAGGTGTCAGTGTATGGGGGAGGTCAGTATAGGTGTCAGTGTATGGGGGGGATCAGTGTAGGGGGGTCAGTGTATGTGGAAATGTAGGGGGGTCAGTATAGGTGTCAGTGTATGTGGCGGTCAGTGTAGGGGGTCAGTATAGGTGGGTCAGTATAGGTGTCAGTGTATGGGGGGGTCAGTATAGCTATTAGTGTAGGGGTCAGTGTATGTGGAAATGTAGGGGGGAGTCAGTGTAGGGGTCAGTGTATGGGGGGGGGTCAGTGTATGTGGGAATGTAAGGGGGTCAGTATAGGTGTCAGTGTAGCTGTCAGTGTACGGGGGGGTCAGTGTAGGTGTCAGTGTATGGGGGGGGGGTCAGTGTAGAGGAGGGTGTGTCAGTGTAGGGGGGTCAGCATAGGTGTCAGTGTAGGGGTCAGTGTAAGTGTCAGTGTATGGGGGGGTCAGTGTATGTGGAAATGTAGGGGTGTCAGTGTATGTGGCGGTCAGTGTAGGGGGGTCAGTATAGGTGTCAGTGTATGGGGGGAGGTCAGTATAGGTGTCAGTGTATGGGGGGGTCAGTATAGCTATTAGCGTGGGGGTCAGTGTATGTGGAAATGTAGGGGGGAGTCTGTGTAGGGGTCAGTGTATGGGGGGGTCAGTGTATGTGGGAATGTAAGGGGGTCAGTATAGGTGTCAGTGTAGCTGTCAGTGTACGGGGGGGGGGGTCAGTGTAGTTGTCAGTGTATGGGGGGGGGGTCAGTGTAGAGGAGGGTGTGTCAGTGTAGGGGGGTCAGCATAGGTGTCAGTGTATGGGGGGGGGATCAGTGTAGGGGGGGTCAGTGTATGTAGAAATGTAGGGGGGTCAGTATAGGTGTCAGTGTATGTGGCGGTGAGTGTAGGGGGGTCAGTATAGCTGTCAGTGTATGGGGGAGGTCAGTGTAGGGGGGGTCAGTATAGCTATTAGTGTAGGAGGTCAGTGTATGTGGAAATGTAGGGGTCAGTGTATTGGGGGTCAGTGTATGTGGGAATGTAAGGGGGTCAGTATAGGTGTCAGTGTAGCTGTCAGTGTATGGGGGGGGGGGGTCAGTGTAGGGGGTGTCAGTATAGGTGTTAGTGTAGGGGTCAGTGTATGGGGGTCAGTGTAGGGGGGTCTGTATAGGTGTCAGTGTAGGGGGTGTTAGTGTATGGGGGGGTCAGTGTATAGAAATGTAAGGGGGAGTCAGTGTAGGGGTCAGTGTATGGGGGGTCAGTGTATGTGTCAGTGTAGTGGGGGTAAGTGAAGGGGGGGTCAGTGTAGGTGTCAGTGTATGGGGGGGGGGGACGGTCTGTGTAGTGGTCTAGTAGGTTTGTGTAGGGGGCGCAAATTACTTGCCTTGCCCCGGGTGCTGACAACCCACGCTACGCCACTGCCAGAGCCTTTAGTGGTGAGGATGGACTTGGATGCAGCTGGGCCCAGGTGGCGGCCCCTGGGGTCCCCCGGGTCATGCTCCGTAAGGAAAGAGGGGAAACAGCCACTCAGGACACACGGAATGGTGATGGGTAAGCCAAGATCGGGGCAACAGGCAGACGAGGGTAACCAAGGGACAGGCCGAAGGTCAGGATAACAGGCAAACAGGAATAGTCAGAGACAAGCCAAAGTCGGTACACAGAAAGATAGATCACGCACACAGCAGACAGGAAGACGACTAACAAGCACTGTTGGACAGCAAAGCAGACCTGCAGTGCACTGGTAATATAGACTTCCTGTGATGACCTGGGGTGGGGCTGAACAGGAAGTAGAGGTGATAAAAAGGAACCAGAAGTGAAGTCTGGTCTCTAATACAGACATGAAGGAACAGGTAAGCTGCCAAACACTATTGCAAGTCCATGACAGTGGCGAACCTTCCCACGGTCAATGTAGATAGCCCGCCCCAAGTTCCCATTAGCTTTTACAGACTGAAATGTTTTCCACAGTTCAGGCATAGACTGGTTGCAATGGGGTTTAGTGATGTAGAGAAAGTCCCACACAGCCTTGTCACACCAAGCCTCTCTCTTGGCCTTTACCTCCAATATTATCTCCCTAGGAGCATAAGGATAATCGTATCTATATTCCAAGGCCACCTTTCTTTTTAATTTTAAATTCTTTATTTATTGAAATGCCACTTGGAAAAACAATAATCAACAGAAAACAATAAATGACACTGCAAACAAGTCAAATCATCAGCTGAAATATAGAACCTTAGACGCGCTAATGAATATGGACCAAAGAAAAACATATCCAAGACCTGTAAGGCCACCTTTCTCTGTATTAGCCGTTGAAGTCTGGAGAACCTGGGGAGGGTTTGTCTGTTGCCTCTCCCAGGTGGGGAATACAGGGTCTCTTCTCTTTTGATGAGGGAGGTATAGGCCTCATTTTGCTCCCGAGCCCAGGCGTAGGTTTAACCACTTGCCGACTGCCGTCAGTATATTTACTGCGGCAGTCAGCCCCTCACAGGCAAAGCTGACGTTTGGCTACGTCGCTCGCCTGTGAGGCGCGCTCCCGCTCCCGCTCGTTCTCGGACACTCCAGCGTGAGTGACCAGCGGCTCGGATGTCTGCTGGTCACTCGCGATCGTAACGTTGCAGAGGGAGAAAGGCAGGCAGTTAATGAAAACAAAGCCGCCTGTCATTCTCCCCTGTGTAAGAACAGAGATCATACGGTCCTGCTATGTAGGATCGTATGTCTCTGTTGTTACATTACTAGCCACATCCCTTCACAGTTAGAAGCACGCCCCTAGGGACACACTTAACCCCTCCTTCTCCAATAAAGTTAACCCCCTCCCTGCCAGTGTCATTTTTACAGTAACAGTGCATATGTATAGCACTGATAACTGTAACCCCAAAAGTGTCAAAAATGTCAGTCAAGGGTCCGATCTGTCCGCCACAATGTCGCAGTCCCGCAAAAAAAATTGCAGATCGCCGCCATTACTCGTTAAAAAAAAAACAACAAAAATCTTTCCCTTAGTTAGTAAACGCAATGACTTTTGCGCAAACCAATCAAAATACGCTTTTTGCGGTTTTTTTTACCAAACATATGTAGCAGAAAACAAATTGGTCTAAAATGTTAAAAAATTTAGATTTTTACATTTTTGTTTTGGGGAATTTCATATAAAAAAATTTGAAAAATATTGTTATTTTTGCTAAATTGTCGCTCTTTTTTTGTTTATAGCGCATGATCAAAAAATTGCACAGGTGATCAAATACCACCAAAAGAAAGCTCTGTTTGTGGGAAAAAAAGGACGTCAAATTCGTTTAGGTACAGTGTCGCACGACCGCGCAATTGTCCGTTAAAATCACGCAGTGCCGAATCGCAAAATAGGCCCTTGTCAGGAAGGGGGTAAAATCTTCCGGGGCTTAAGTGGTTAAGGTGGGGATCGGTCTGGGCCCCGTGTAGCGTAGGCCTCACAGAACCCCAGATTCTTGGCACACTGTCCACGTTATATTGAATCCCTTGTCTCCTCATCATGAATGCTAGGACTAGCTGAACTGCTCTGTTCATCTGTTCCCCAGTCCCACTCTGTCTCCTCTTCTGACTTCCAAACATCAATTCCCCTCCTCCAAGGATCCACAGCGATGTTGAAAGCTAGGAGACCCAACATCAATGGCCCCGGCCTCTTCCTTACTGCTCACACTCACTGTCTTTCTTACCACAGGCCATAGACTCCCCTCTGCCATTATTGAAACGGTGCTGGTGTCTGCCATTGAGTCGTGCATCAGGTGGCCGCTCCTCCGCCCTCATTACCTGCATGCACATTGCCTCTGTAGTGCGGGCCTCCCTTTCTTGGCACACTGTAGTACAAGCAGGTGCTACTGGCCCCGGCCCCAGCAACATCTTAAGCACTCCTCTTCCTCTGCCCACAGGGATTCCCAGTTCAAAACCTGACAGGATACGAGTGACTCCAGTCTCCCACTACACATTCATTCTTCTGGGCTGACGGTCACTCTTCTCTGTCCGCAGCAGCAGATTGCCACAGTGCCCGCACTGGACCCCTACTTGCAGCAACATGGTAACATTCAGACACTGACTACATACCAGGCCCCGATGGTCCATGCCAGCTCCGGTACACAACGCCAGTCTTCCATCAGGCACAATTCGCACCCCGGTGTCCCACAGGGTTGACATCAGCATTCCAGTCCTCGGTGTTCCGGTTCACTCCGGCACCCACCATCTTGCTCCTCTACACGTGTTTCCCTCTCAGCTACATCCGTAAGCGGAAGTAATTTTTCTGTATAGCACATGTACAGACAACACTCTCCACACTACTTAGGAAAACTGTCCCGCTGTCATAAATTGCACAGTCAACATTTTTCTTTACAGCATCTCCTCCGATATCACTATTTGGGAAAACTGTTCCGCTGTCATAAATTGCACGGCCAACACTTTTATTTATAGTGCATGTCCAGACATGACCCCCAACACACCAATCCCTGTGCCCTGGGTTCCCACTTTCTCCATTCACACTTGCACCGATCACTGTAAAGCAGACACAGTTCTTTTGTACAGTATGATGCATCTCTTCTCCTCTAACTCTCCTGCACATTTCTTGAAAGAACAGATTACATTTTTGACAAAAGTCCTTTCCGTTGCCATTGGCAACCATCACTGTGACCTTGATTCTTCATCCCACTCCCCCTAATCCCTGTAGAGCAGAGATCACTCTCTTCGCTGACACTCCAGCACATTTCTTGAGAAAGCATGAGGTTATTTTGCAAGATTTCTCGGCCGTTGCCATTAGCAACCATTGCAGTAACCCAGGGCGAATCCCCCAAATGTAGCACTTCCCCCTTGAGGGCTGCTGGATTTCTCACCTTTTTGGGTCCCTCTGGGTTACCCGTAGCAACTGCATGCAGAATCTTAACACCTTACTTTCCGGCTCATTCAATTAACAGTCTAGGGGCTGTTGTTTTTATTTTATAGTGGGATGGGAGAAGGGATGAGTGAGATACTCCAGATTGAACTATTCACAATGCTGAGGACTTCTATCTGAGGATTCGGCTAGGCCACAGTTTCACCTTGCCACTAGATGAATCTGAGGTAAAGTTCCTGAATAGACACTTGCTTAGTACTTATCTTCAGGGTACTCGCCTAGCACTCCCTTTCACTCCACCAGCTGACACCCGTCTTCTGACTACTCTTCTCCTGAGTGGCCCCCTTCCTGGTCAGGCCCTTAGACATGATCCCCTGTACTCACGATACTGCTTTCCAGGTTCTCCAATGTCTCAACTCCTGCCAGTCAGCTCTTCTGGACCTCTGGGTTCAGTTTCTTACTTCTGGCTCACCAGCTGTGACCATACACCTACCGCTGTAGAAGAGGAGGCAGCCGCCACCCTCCTTCCGGGACTCTGCTCACCAGCCAAAGACCCTGAGCACATGTGCTCCTGGCTTTTATACCACACACCATAATGCAACGAGACAGCAGTCTGTGCCAATCACTGGGACTGTATCAAAGCCTGTGTACTCATTGGTCAGGCTTCCTCCACTGTCCAAAGTGCCTCCCCATTGGACCATTGGGGATACTCCCCTAGACCAGATAAATCACACACACTGCAAGATTTGCAGCCAGGAGCTAAAGTGCTCTTGAAAAATATGGGGGTGCCTGGGAAGCATAAACTAGCTGATCGTTGGCACCCACAACCTTTCATTGTCCATAAGAAGCTTCCTGGATTGCCTGTCTATTAAATTCATCCAGAGGGTAAAGTGGGACCTCTTAAAGCATGGCATAGAAACCATTTGTTACCCATACTGAAGCAGTTAGGACATCTCTGGAGTGGACGGAAGAAGAAGATACTCCCAGAGCCCCTAGGCTGCGGCCTCGGTCTTCACAGGATCCTCGGACTTCTAGTTTGTTGGAAGAGGAGGAAGATAGCGAGGATGAAGGAGTTATCTTTGATTGGTGGTGGCCATCCCTTGAGAAAGATTCCTCTTCTGAGCTGACTCCACCAGTCATTGATTGGTCTTCTGCCCCTCTCCCTGAGCGGAAATTCAGTCGCGAGCCCAGTGTACCTGTAACTGAAATGGGATTGAAACCTTTGGAAGAGGATATAGTTGTAATTTCTGAAAGCCAGCCACCTAGTGGGGACATTTCTGCTGATTCCCCTCCTCCGAAGGAAAAACCTGTTGATGGAGACCTAAGTTCTTCCCCAGTTGAATCAACAGAGGTTCCGATTGGGAGCCCGGTTTTGGAGGTGCCTAACTCCATGGAAGAAGTACGTCTCTCTGAAGACACTCAGGGATCATCAATGAGCCATGAGTTGCAAGTGACAGAGAACAACTCTGAGTCTGACAGTGGAATATCATCTAGACTGCAACGAGAGATACATCCCCCTAAAAGACTGACTCATAGTGCATTGGGGGAAAGTTCTGAAGAACAAATTACAACAGCTCAACGATCTATATCAACAGTTGCCTCTCTTGTTGAAGAATCTAATGAAGAGAGTTCTATTCCACCCACTGACACTATCAGGCTGGTCACTGATCTTTTGTTGGCCTTTTGCGAGAGTGACCCAAATTTGTCAGATGACTTGTATAATAAGTTGCTAGACAGTGCTTTTATTAGCCAGTTCACAGTTGCTATGAACTCTACATTAGATTGTTAATTAAACTTTTTGGAATGGAGTAACCTCTTTCTCAAAGACTTTATTATCTTTGGGGACCAAAGATGTTCAAGTGGGGGGAGGATGTAGCCTGGTCACAAGTTTCAGCTGAAGTTTTTCAGACTGTTTGTTCTGTTATTAAAGTTTCTACAAGACAATGAATCGTTGAATTCTGGGAGATGTAGTTCTGGGAGAAGTGAAGACTATGGATCGTCTGTGTGACTGAACTATTCTCCCAGGGAGCATTCGGACTCGCAGGAGCAGTTGGGAGTGTCTTTATAAAGGGGGCGGGACCAAGATTCGCTCTCTCGCCTCGAGGACAGCGCGCTGGGAGGAGGAGAAGAGTTGCTGCAGAGCACAGAGAAGGATAGGCCGGAGGCCTAGTGGATAGACACCGAAAAGAGAGAGAACGGTGTGCAGATGGATCTCGGTGGTTGACAGAGCGGATGGACACCCAGAGAGGCTGCAAGTACCTCTGAGGAGAGCGGGACACAGCTGGCAGTGTGGACCGCGGGACACAGAGCTCATCACATTGGGTGAGAGAGATCCGATTTAAAGTATTTACTGTACTACTAGACTGAGCCAGGGCGGGTCTGCAAAGCAGTTTATTAGAAGGCCACACTAGTTCTAACGGTCGCCACAGGACACTGCAGTGCTGAATAGTGCGTGGCGGATCAGAAGGCCTCACCCCTCCTTTTCAGTTCTAGATTGGCTACCAGCTGTGGAGTGCAGGAACCTATCTCCTCCCTTTCTTTTTGGATTACAGTTAATAGTTACTCCAATGGTGGATTACAGTTAATTAATCACCTTTACCGTGGACTACAAATACTTTCCCTTGATTGGCTAAGGATACCTTTGCTGGCGAAGACTAGCAAGGCCTTGCTCATTCAGGAGACTCTTGCAATTTAATGTAAAGGGGGCCCCCTATAGGATACAGAGTGCACTCTGATATAGGTAGTCTAGTCTCAGAATATTAGAGTCACTGAGATAAGTTAGCAGTAGTCTGGAGTTACAGTTTATTACTGTAAAGTATTGATTTTGTGGTCACTCTCGCATTACACTTAAGGAGTAATATATTGACAGATTACTAATACATTGATCATCCATTATATAGCAATATATATATGTTATGATTGTTTTTTTAGATCCTGAGTGCTGAATCTCATCCAGTTCTAGGTTGGGGATTCAGGATCTCTTTTATCATTGATCCTTTTTATATTGAATGTTATATTGTAACTGTTTGTTCATTTTGCTAAACACAAGCTAAAGATAAGTAAATCTGATTCTTTACCGCAACTTGGTAGTGTCTAATCATTCAAAATGTCAGAACCGATAGTGTCAAGTGGGTTCGACAACACTCAGGGCAACAGAGGTGAGGAGGATGTGGGTGTACTTAGCCACTCCCCAGGGGGCAGGGCTACATACATACCACACCTACCCACCCTTCATCTGGCTGCCCCCCTCCATAATATAATAATCACCCCCCCATAATATATTATACATATCACACCTACCCACCCATCACCTGGCTGCCCCCCCCCCCCCCCATAATATATTATTCACATGTTAGAGTGTCAGCTCTGTAGGACACGCATCTCTCTATATACTGTATCCTCTCTGTATATTAGAGTGTCAGCTCTGCAGGACACACACCTCTCTATATACTATATCTGTATCCTTTCTGTATATTAGAGCATCAGCTCTGCAGAACACACCTCTCTCTATATACTGTATCAGTATCCTCTCTGTATATTAGAGCGTCGGCTCTGTAGGACACACCTCTCTCTATATACTGTATCTGTATCCTCTCTGTATATTAGAGCATCAGCTCTGCAGGACACACATCTCTCTATATACTGTATCCTATCATCCTCTCTGTATATTAGAGCGTCAGCTCTGCAGGACACACCTCCCTATATATACTATATCCTCTCGGTATATTAGAGTGTCAGCTC
>NC_138770.1:42031002-42308502 GCF_965119305.1 Pelophylax lessonae
CTGCATTGAAAGGGGGTATGGCACACTGGTCTCTCTGCATTGAAAGGGGGCACGCTGGTCTCTCTGCATTGAAAGGGGGCACGCTGGTCTCTCTGCATTGAAAGGGGGCACGCTGGTCTCTCTGCATTGAAAGGGGGCACGCTGGTCTCTCTGCATTGAAAGGGGGCACACTGGTCACTCTGCATTGAAAGGGGGCACGCTGGTCACTCTGCATTGAAAGGGGGCACACTGGTCTCTCTGCATTGAAAGGGGGCACGCTGGTTACTCTGCATTGAAAGGGGGTACGGCACACTGGTCTCTCTGCATTGAAAGGGGGCACGCTGGTCTCTCTGCATTTAAAGGGGGCACGCTGGTCTCTCTGCATTGAAAGCGGGCACGCTGGTCTCTCTGCATTGAAAGGGGGCACGCTGGTCACTCTGCATTGAAAGGGGGCACACTGGTCTCTCTGCATTGAAAGGGGGCACGCTGGTCTCTCTGCATTGAAAGGGGGCACGCTGGTCTCTCTGCATTGAAAGGGGGCATGCTGGTCTCTCTGCATTGAAAGGGGGCACACTGGTTACTCTGCATTGAAAGGGGGCACGCTGGTCTCTCTGCATTGAAAGGGGGCACGCTGGTCACTCTGCATTGAAAGGGGGCACACTGGTCACTCTGCATTGAAAGGGGGCACACTGGTCTCTCTGCATTGAAAGGGGGCACGCTGGTTACTCTGCATTGAAAGGGGGTACGGCACACTGGTCTCTCTGCATTGAAAGGGGGCACGCTGGTCTCTCTGCATTGAAAGGGGGCACGCTGGTCTCTCTGCATTGAAAGGGGGCACGCTGGTCACTCTGCATTGAAAGGGGGCACGCTGGTCACTCTGCATTGAAAGGGGGCACACTGGTCTCTCTGCATTGAAAGGGGGCACGCTGGTTACTCTGCATTGAAAGGGGGTACGGCACACTGGTCTCTCTGCATTGAAAGGGGGCACGCTGGTCTCTCTGCATTTAAAGGGGGCACGCTGGTCTCTCTGCATTGAAAGGGGGCACGCTGGTCTCTCTGCATTGAAAGGGGGCACGCTGGTCACTCTGCATTGAAAGGGGGAGCACTGGTCTCTCTGCATTGAAAGGGGGCACGCTGGTCTCTCTGCATTGAAAGGGGGCACGCTGGTCTCTCTGCATTGAAAGGGGGCATGCTGGTCTCTCTGCATTGAAAGGGGGCACACTGGTTACTCTGCATTGAAAGGGGGCACGCTGGTTACTCTGCATTAAAAGGGGGCATGCTGGTCACTCTGCATTGAAAGGGGGTACGGCACACTGGTTACTCTGCAATGAAAGGAGGCACGCTGGTCTCTCTGCATTGAAAGGGGGCACGCTGGTCTCTCTGCATTGAAAGGGGGCACGCTGGTCTCTCTGCATTGAAAGGGGGCACGCTGGTCTCTCTGCATTGAAAGGGGGCACGCTGGTCTCTCTGCATTGAAAGGGGGCACGCTGGTCTCTCTGCATTGAAAGGGGGCACGCTGGTCATTCTACATTGAAAGGGGGCATGCTGGTCACTCTGCATTGAAAGGGGGTACGGCACACTGGTTACTCTGCATTGAAAGGAGGCACGCTGGTCTCTCTGCATTGAAAGGGGGCACGCTGGTCTCTCTGCATTAAAAGGGGGCATGCTGGTCTCTCTGCATTGAAAGGGGGCACGCTGGTCTCTCTGCATTGAAAGGGGGCACGCTGGTCTCTCAGCATTGAAAGGGGGCACGCTGGTCTCTCTGCATTGAAAGGGGGCACGCTGGTCTCTCTGCATTGAAAGGGGGCACACTGGTCATTCTGCATTGAAAGGGGGCACGCTGGTCTCTCTGCATTGAAGGGGGGCACGGCATGCTGGTCACTCTGCATTGAAGGGGGCACACTCTACCTTGATTACTGAAGGCCCCTTTCACACTTTTGTGACCTCAAAGTCACGCAATTTCTCCTGCATTCTGTACATTACATACTCCTGTCTCCTGTATTTTGTACATTACACTCTCCTGCACTATATACACAATACTGTACATTATATACTTCTCACCAAAGTCTTCATTGTCTCAACAGTTGCTATGCAGTCTCTGACTATTTTAATGAAGTTCTTCTTTAACCACTTGCCTACAGTGCACTTTCACCCCCTTCCTGCCCAGACCGATTTTCAGCTTTCAGCGCTCTCACACTTTGACTGAGAATTACTCAGTCATGCAACACTGTACCCATACAAAAATTGTGTCCTTTTTTTCACACAAATAGAGCTTTCTTTTGATGGTATTTGATCAATACTGGGTTTTTTATTTTTTGTGCTATAAATAAAAAAAGACTGAAAATATTGTGAAAAAACGCATTTTTCTTTGTTTCTGTCATAAAATTTTGCAAATTAGTAATTTTTCTTCACAAATTTTGGCCAAAATTTATACTGCTACTTATCTTTGGTAAAAATAACCCAAGTAAGTGTATATTATTTGGTCTTTGTGAAAGTTATAGAGTCCACAAGCTATGGTGCGAATCATTGAAAATTGATCACACTTGATCACACCTGATGTACTGAAGGCCTATCTCATTTCTTGAGACACTAAAAAGTCAGGAAAGTACAAATACCCCCCAAATGACCCCTTTTTGGAAAGTAGACATTCCAAGGTATTTAATAAGGGGCATGGTGAGTTTTTTGAAGTTGTAATTTTTTCCCACAATGCTTTGCAAAATGAAGATTTTTTTTTTTTTTTACAAATTGCCGTATTAACAGGTTATTTCTCTCACACAGCACATGTATACTTGCAACTACACCCCAAAACACATTCTACTACTCCTCCTGAGTATGGAGATACCACATGTGTGAGACTTTTTCACAGCCTGGCCACATACAGAGGCCTAACATCCAAGTAGCCCCGTTCGGCATTCTAGGAGCACAAATTACACATATAATTTCCTGACAACCTATCGCACTTTTGAAGGCCCTGGAGCACCAGGACAATGGAAACCCCCATAAAATTACCCCATTTTGGAAAGCAAACAGCCCAACGTATAATTTTTGAGGCATAATGAGTCTTTTGAATATGTCATTTTTTTCCACAAGTTTTTGGAAAATGTGGAAAGAAAATGAAAACACATTTTTTTTACACAAAGCTGTCCATTTATGCAATATTTCTAACACATAGCATGTACATAGCAAAAATTGCACCCCAAAATACATTCTGCTATTCCTCCTGAGTATGGCGATACCACATGTGTAACACTTTTTCACAGCCGGGCCACATACATAGGCCTAACATCCAAGTAGCGCTTTACACAAAGTTGTCCATTTATCCACTTTAAGACTGGGCCTATTTTTGACACTTGGTGTTTACAAGCTAAAATCATTTTTTTTTGCTAGAAAACTACTTAGAACCCCCAAACATTATATATTTTTTTTTTAG
Source organism: Pelophylax lessonae (assembly GCF_965119305.1). Taxonomy (NCBI): domain Eukaryota; kingdom Metazoa; phylum Chordata; class Amphibia; order Anura; family Ranidae; genus Pelophylax; species Pelophylax lessonae. The sequence continues at coordinate 42,034,412 of NC_138770.1, forward strand.
CAGAGACCCTAGAGAATAAAATGGAGATCGTTGCAATATTTTTTATCACACCATATTTGCGCAGTAGTCTTCCAAATGCGATTTTTTTGAAAAAAAATTCCCTTTTTTGAACTAAAACATAAGAAAACAGTAAATTTAGCACAATTTTTTTCCATAATATGAAAGATAATGTTACGCCGAGTAATTAGATACCCAACATGTCATGCTTCAAAATTGTGCATGCTCACAGAATGGCGCCAAACATTGGTACTTAAAAATTCCCATAGGCAACATTTTAAAAATTTCTGCAGGTTACTAGCTTAGAGTTACAGAGGAGGTCTATGGCTCAAATTATTGCTCTCGCTCTAACGATCGCGACGATACCTCACATGTATGGTTTGAACACCGTTTACATATGTGGGCGGGACTTGCGTATGCGTTTGCTTCTGCGCGCGAGCTAACGGAGGCAGGGCGCTTTAATTTTTTTTTTTTTTTTTTTCCTATTTATTTTATTTATTATTTTTTTATTTTTACACAGTTTAAAAAAAAAAATGTTTTGATCATTTTTATTCCTATTACAAGGAATGTAAACATCCCTTGTAATAGAAATAGGCATGACAGGTCCTCTTTATTGTGAGATCTGGGGTCAAAAAGACCTCACACCTCACAACTACACTAAAAAAGAAAAAAAAAAAAAAATTGTTGAAAGAGGAAAAAAAAAAAAAAGCGGCCCTTTAAACCGGTTGCTAGGCAACGTCTTTTGACGTAGCTCCGGTCCTCCAAGACCATAGAGTTGAGTGAGGGCCATCTTGCCCTCACTCGACTTCCTGTCTCTGAGGATCCGGGACCGGATAGTTTTCCCCGCTGCCGGCGGGTCCGGTAAGCTGGGAAAACGTCTGGGACGCGGCAGGAGGGGGGGGGGCACCTCTTCCCCTGCACCGTAAGGGTAATTCCGCGGCGAATCCGCCACTGGGACCACCCTTATCTGAAAGCCGACCGCCCGCCGTTTCAAAAAAATACCGGGGTTATGGGGGCTATCTGCTGCCATAACTCCAGTATTTAACTTTTAATGGCCGACGCATATAGTCGTTAGGCGGTCAGTAAGTGATTGCATGTATATGACAAACAGGTGACGATGACTGATGGGGTGACAGGTGACAATGACTGATGGGGTGACAGGTGACGATGACTGATGGGGTGACAGGTGACGATGACTGATGGGGTGACAAGTGACGATGACTGATGGGGTGACAAGTGACGATGACTGATGGGGTGACAGGTGACGATGACTGATGGGGTGACAGGTGATGATGATTGATGAGGTGACAGGCGACGATGATTGATGAGGTGACAAGTGACGATGATTGATGGGGTGACAGATGACAATCACTGACGGGGTGACATGTGACGATGATTGATGGGGTGACAAGTGACGATCACTGATGGGGTGTCAAGTGACGATGATTGATAGGGTGACAGATGACGGTGACTGATGGGGTGACAGGTGACGATGTTTGATGGGGTGACAGGTGACGGTGATTGATGGGGTGACAGGTGACGGGCGATGGTCACTGATGGGTGACAGGTGACGGGCGATGGTGCACGGCGGTACTGATGGCAGTCTCTGGTGACCGGTGAACTTTAGGCTATGTTCACATGTGAGCGCAGCGATCATGGGCAGAATCACTGCGATTCTGCCCGTGATCCAGAAATCATTGCAAATGGCGGGACGCCTGTGCGTTGCCCGTGATTTGCAATAGCACCCCAAACGCTGTGCGATGTTGCTGCGATTTCCGCCTGCCGAATCGAGGTAACATCACGCAAACAACGCATGACGCCCCAAAGAAACTCTTGTACCTTTTTTGGGCGTCATGCGATGTTTGCGCGATGTTACCGCGATTCGGCAGGCGGAAATGGCGGCAACATCGCACAGCGTTTGGGGTGCTATTGCAAATCACGGGCAACGCACAGGCGTCCCGCAATTTGCAATGATTTCCGGATCGCGGGCAGAATCGCGGTGATTCTGCCTGCGATCGCTACTCTCACATGTGAACGTAGCCTTATGGGTGTCAATTTCTGGGCACTGATGAGGTGACTGTTGGGTGACAGGTGACATTGGGGGGGCTGAGGACTGTGTGTGGGGGACCTTTATTTGTGTGCTTTTTACTTTTTACAGGGGTACAGAGCAGTAACTCAATGTTTCTAGCTCTTCTCCCCTCACACTGGAAGCTGTATGAGGAGAGAAGAGCTAGTAACACTGAGTTACTGCTCTTTGTTTACATTTTCTGATCGGCTGTGAATAGATTCACAGCCGATCACATAGTAAACAGTCACTGTCAGTGACTGCTTACTACCGCCGGTGACAGCTGTGTTCCTACGGAACACAGTGCCACCGACATGACCGCGCTGCGCGCTCCCGATCGCGCATGCGCGGTCATCTCACGGCCGCCTCCATTGTGATCGGCTGTGTCATTGGAACACAGCCGATCACGTGGGAAACAGCCATGCCTATTGGCTGTTTCCCCCCTGCCGGTGACCGGCTGTGTCCTGGGGACACGCCGACACCGGCAGTGCACGGCGGCGCGCCCGCGATCGCGCGCCTGCCGTGCATTTACTGGGTCACGTCATATGACGTCCGTCCAGGATAATAGCCGCACCGTCCCGCCGTCATATGACGGCGGGCGGGCGGTAAGTGGTTAAGGTAGGCTGAGCAATCAAAGCATATTTTATGAGTACTAGGAAGTCTGGGTTTTGTGTCCCTATCAGCCACACCGGAGGTGGAAGTAATTTATAGACTTTCCTTCCCATCCTCGATTGGCTGTGCGTGAGCGGCATCCCTGCCCAAATCTCCAGATTGGTGGTGGCTCCTCCTGCTAGGCAGAACTTTCCAGCGCGCGCTTTCCCGCGCGGTACAGTAACCCCTCCGATACCATTCCCTTTCAGCTCAGCCTGCATGGAAGTTACTGTAAAGCAGACTGTGCCTCTCAGCTTGCACGCATCCGCTCTCCTTACTTGTACCAGGGCTCCAAATGTGCCTCCATCGCTGAGCCAGCTGACCCTCTTTGCTAGTCCGTAGAATTGTCCCGCTGTCATATCCAAGGCCAACCTTTCTCTTCTTAGCACTTGTACAAGCAAGATCCACTGTACTCGAAAAATGTCCCACTGTCATTAAATGCATGGCCAACAGATTTCTTTATAGCATCCACATTGCCACTACATTGGAAGAATGTCCCGTTGCCATTAGATGCACGGTCAACACTTTTCTGTATAGCTCTGGCACACAAGCGGCTCCTGGCACACCCATCCACGTGCCCTGGGAAGCGATTTTCTCCGTCCACACTTGCACCATTTACTGTTAAGCAGACACAGTCCATATTTACAGTAAGATGCATTTCTCCCGCTCTCCAGCACATCACTGGAACATCCAATTTGCGAATCTGACAGGAAATTTTCAGTTGCCACAAGCAACCATTATTGTGCATTTGACTCTTCATCCCACTCTCCCTATCTCCTTTAGAGCAGGCCTCAAACTTCTCTTGAGCATTAGAACACAGTTCTTGAGAAAAAAATTACAGTAAATTACATTTTCACAAATTTTCGGTGGCTGTTGCCGTTAGCAACCATTCCGGTAACTCAGGGTGACATCCTGGATGAGCCCCCAAATGTAGCACTGCCCCCATGGAAGCTGCTTAGATTGGATTCCCCTGGGTTACCCATAGCAACAACTTATAAATTGTTAGCATTTAAGTCCTTGGCTCAGTCAGTAAACAGTCCAGGATTTGTTTTTTTGTATTTTATTTGAACTTGGATGGGACAGTAAATTGCTCTTCAGGGTCTAACTTGGCACCCCCTTTTCTTGCTGACTGTGTGTGCTGACCTTCTGTCCACTGACCTCACTGGAGTGGCCCCCCTCCTGGGCAGACCCCTGGCAAGCCCCCTGGTACTCACAGACACTGTCTTTCCCAGGTAGCTCTGCCTTCAGCTCCACTGTCAGTTTCCTCAGGACTTCTGTGGCTCAGCTCCACACCTGGCTTACTAGGCCGACTGCCTGTGACCACTTTCCTTCCTGACAGGAGGAGAGACAGACGTCACCCTCCTCCTGGGACCAGGCTTCCCGCCCAAAGACACCCTGTCACATGTGCCCTATGCTTTTATGGTCAATCCCAGGATGCACTGCGGTGGTGCCCTCCCACTGGGACAGCCACAAAAACATGTGCGTCACTGGCTGGGTTTCCTCCACTGTCCAACAGGCTCCCCTATTGGATACAGTGGGGACACTCCTTCAGACCAAGTGAATCACACCTGGACACATGTAACAGGCATAACTAGCAATCCTGTTCCCTGATAAGCAGAAGAGCAAATAAATGCTTTTTTCCTAGCACCAATCTAGGAGGGTGCTACAAGTATACAGAGAGAGGTGTGTCCCGCAGAGCTGATGCTCTAATATACAGAGAGGATACTGATACAGTATATATTGAGAGATGTGTGTCCTGCAGAGCTGATGCTCTAAAATACAGAGAGGATACAGTATATAGAGAGATGTGTGTCCTGCAGAGCTGATGCTCTAATATACAGAGAGGATACAGTATATAGAGAGAGGTGTGTCCTGCAGAGCTGATGCTCTAATATACAGAGAGGATACAGTATATAGAGAGAGGTGTGTCCTGCAGAGCTGATGCTCTAATATACAGAGAGGATACAGTATAAAGAGAGATATGTGTCCTGTAGAGCTGACACTTTATTATACAGAGAGGATACAGAGACAGTATATCGAGAGATGTGTGTGCTGCAGAGCTGACGCTCTAATATACAGAGAGGATACAGTATATAGAGAGCTATGTGTCCTGTAGAGCTGACGCTTTATTATACAGAGAGGATACAGAGACAGTATATAGAGAGATGTGTGTCCTGCAGAGCTGACACTCTAATATACAGAGAGGATACAGATACAGTATATAGAGAGATGTGTGTCCTGCAGAGCTGACACTCTAATACACAGAGAGGATACAGATACAGTATATAAAGTGTTAGCTCTGTAGGACACACATCTCTCTATATAATGTAACCTCTCTCTGTATATTAGAGAGTCAGCTCTGTGGGTTATTTCTCTGTATATTGTATACAGGGGTTGCTGTATAAAGTAAGGTTGAGTCAGAGCTTCTGTTCACTTGCTTGTCAGCAGACTCAGCAAGTGAACAGAAGAATCGATTCATGAATTTCAATGAGTAGTTCCAAATGGACCGATTCACTTAAAGCGGAGTTCCGGCCTCGGAAACGTTTTTTAGATAAAAATACCCCCGGGACAGTCAGGGCCTGCACCGGAAGTGACGAGCGGGGCCGGTGCAGGCGCATTGACTCCTGGGAGCGATGACGTTCAGCTCCCAGGAGTCATCGCAAGCAGGAAGAGACGGCGCGGGCCGCGGCTGCAGAGGGAGGAAGTGGAAGGAAGGTGAGTATATTTTCTTCAATAACAAGGTAAATAAACAAAAAAAAAAATTGGGGACTATCCATTTCTTTTTCAGGTTAATGTCAGCAAGCGGATGGCCCAAAGTAATTTTTGAGGCCGCAACTCCGCTTTAAAAGATTCAAACTTCCCATCACTAGTTCACACTATGAGACGTTTCTCAGGGCTGCAGTTCCTCTGAGCTCCACAAGGTGGTGATCTCACTTCTACCCAGATAGGAAGTCTCTATGGAAGACAGGAAGTGATACAAAAATACAGGAAGTTCCACATGATACGAAGTAGAGAGGAGACATTACTGGAAGACGCAGCAGAGGAGGTAATAAGATCTTATTTTCTATTTACACCCAGTAACCCCCCCGTCATGTCCGTCCTCTTCCTCCATAGTCACTGTGACATCTTTTATCTCCAGCAGATGATGATACACACATATATAGTGTGGAAACCTAGATTAACCCCTTCAGGGGCAGAACATTTCCCCACTTATGGGGTCGGAACATTCTCTTCATTCTGGAGATGTGTCACCTTCTCACCTCATCAGTCTATGCTAACGGATTATATGATTTTTATTAGTGGCAGTGGATGGGGGGGTTGATTAGGGGAATTGGAATATTTATGTCTTTATTTTATAGGAGTTATTTGTATTAAATATCCTAAAAACGAATTTTCCCATAATGATCCCAGTCTCAGATATTCATCCTAAAATGTGATGAGTAAAGTCTCCGGAGTACACGGAGATCATAGGAATACGATGTGTCCTGGCAAAGCCCAAAGACAACCTTCACCTTTCAGCTTAGGAAAGATGGATGCACCCGGGAGAAATTATTCTGTGTGTACAGAAACCTCACAGAGTATTTCCTCAAAGCTCCACCCCCCATGTACCTCCAACCAGAGTCAGAGAATCCTATGACATCACACTGTCCTCACAGCTCCTCCTCTTAATGTCCCTCCAACCAGAGTCAGAGAATCCTATGACATCACACTGTCCTCGCAGCTCCTCCTCTCAATGTCCCTCCAACCAGAGTCAGAGAATCCTATGACATCACACTGTCCTCGCAGCTCCTCCTCTCAATGTCCCTCCAACCAGAGTCAGAGAATCCTATGACATCACACTGTCCTCACAGCTCCTCCTCTCAATGTCCCTCCAACCAGAGTCAGAGAATCCTATGACATCACACTGTCATAGTAACATAGTTAGTGAGGTTAAAAAAAGACATCAGTCCATCCAGTTCAACCTATGATGTGTGTGTATGTTTGCTTTTAACCGTACATTGTATACCCCTGTATGTTGTGGTCTCTAAGGTGCCCATCTAACAGTTTTTTGAAACTATCAATGCTCCCTGCTGTTACGACTGCTTATGGAAGAGAATTCCACATCCTTACCGCTCTCACAGTGAAGAACCCCCTGCGTATTTTAGGGTTAAACCGCCTTTCCTCAAGTTTTAGTGAGTGGCCACGTGTCTTATTGTATCTCCTTTCTCTGAATAGTTTGTTCCTTATGCTAGGGTTGCCAGTACAATATTTGTACATTGATATCATATCCCCCCTCAAGCGTCTCTTCTCCAGAGAGAATAAGTTCAGTGCTTGTAGTCTTTCCTCATAGCTGATGTCCTCCATTCCCCTAATTATTTTTGTTGCCCTTCTCTGGACTCTTTCCAGTTCCAGCACATCCTTCCTGAGGACCGGTGCCCAGAACTGGACAGCATACTCCAGATGTGGCCGGACTAGAGTCTTGTAGAGCGGGAGAATAATCTCTTTATTTCTGGAGTGAATCCCCTTTTTTATACATCCCAGTATTCTGTTGGCTTTGCTTGCAGCGGCTTGGCATTGCATGCCACTGCCAAGCCTGTTGTCTACCAGTACCCCCAAGTCCTTTTCCATCCTAGACTCACCCAGAGGTTCCCCCCCTAGTGAGTAGCTTGCTTTCTGGTTTCTGGCACCCAAGTGCATTACTTTACATTTTTCAACATTAAATCTCATCTGCCATGTAGTTGCCCACCCCGTTATTTTGTTCAGGTCTGCTTGTAAGGTTTCCACATCCTGCATAGAAGATATTGGCATGCCTAGTTTAGTATCATCCGCAAATACTGAGATTTTACTCGATATCCCCTCCTCTAGATCATTTATGAATAAATTAAACAGGATTGGTCCCAGGACAGAACCCTGGGGGACCCCACTTTCCACACCCGCCCAATCTGAGTACTTCCCATTAACCACCACCCTTTGCAACCTCCCCTGGAGCCAGTTCTCTATCCAGGTACTCACCTTATGGTCCATACCTACCTTCCTTAGTTTGTACAGTAAGCGTTTGTGGGGAACGGTGTCAAAGGCCTTTGCAAAATCCAGATACACCACATCCACAGGCTTTCCTTTATCTAGGTGGCAGCTCACTTCATCGTAGAAGGTTAATAGATTGGTTTGGCAAGAACGATTTTTCATGAATCCATGCTGATTACTACTTATAATACCGTTTTCATTACTAAAGTCTTGTATGTGGTCCCTTAACATCCTCTCCAAAATCTTGCAGACTACAGATGTTAGGCTGACCGGCCTATAGTTACCCAGGATACATCTTGGCCCCTTTTGAAATATTGGTACCACGTTGGCTTTTTTCCAATCAGCTGGCACCATACCCGTCTGTAAACTATCCTTAAAGATCAAAAATAATGGTCTGGCAATCACCTGGCTGAGCTCTTTAAGAACCCTCGGGTGCAAGCCATCCGGTCCCGGTGATTTATTTATGTTAAGTTTCTCTAGTTTAGTTCTAAGTCTATCTTCTGTTAGCCATGGGGGCACTTCCTGAGGTGTGTTGATTAGTTCGGCCTTACAAGCTAGGTTCGTGTAGCCCCCCCGATTCTTTTGTGAAGACTGAAGAGAAGAAATTATTTAACACTTCCGCCTTTTCTCTGTCCTCAGTGGCCATATTTCCTTTGTCATCTTTTATGGGGCCAATGTGTTCTGGCCTCGCTTTCTTACTGTTTATATACTTAAAGAATTTCTTGGGGTTCTTTTTACTCTCCTCCGCTATATGTCTCTCGTGTTCTATTTTAGCCGCCCTGATTTCATCTTTACATTTCTTATTACACTCTTTGTAATGCTTAAATGCTGCCAATGACCCCTCAGTCTTGTATTTTTTGAAGGCCTTTTCTTTAGCACTAATATGCATTTTTATGTTGGAGTTTAGCCACCCAGGGTTTAGTTTTGCTCTTTTAAATTTATTTCCCTTTGGAATGCACTGACCAATCCCCTTGTTAAGTATGCTCTTGAAGCACTCCCATTTTTCCTCCGTGTTCTTTGTTCCCAGGGTTCTATCCCATTTGATATTTTCTAGCAGAGAGCGCAGTTTTGGGAAATTGGCTCTTTTGAAATTCAGTGTCCTTATATTACCCTTGTGTTTCCTATTACTGTAATTAATACGGAAACTTATTGACCTATGGTCACTGTTTCCTAAGTTGTCCCGTATTTCTATATCCGTGAGCAGGTCTGTATTTTTGGTAATCAGTAGGTCAAGTACCGCATTGTTTCTTGTCGGTGCATTCACCATCTGACCCATGAAATTGTCCTGCAAAACATTTAGGAACTGCCTAGCCTTGGCTGAGTGCGCGGTTCCTTCTGCCCAGTCTATATCTGGATAATTAAAGTCCCCCATTATAATGACATTTCCCATCCTTGCTGCCAATCCTATCTGTAACATGAGGTCCACCTCCCCCTCCTCCCTCTGGTTGGGGGGCCTATAGCATACGCCCAATATTACCTTCCCCACCGTGCCTTCCCTTTGAAGCTCTACCCATAGGGATTCTGCCTCATCCATAGCTCCATTATTAATATCATCTCTCATATTTATCTGTATACTGTTCTTAATATACAGACATACCCCTCCTCCTTTTTTACCTTCTCTATCCCTGCAATAAAGGGAATACCCCTGAATGGTCGCCATCCAGTCATGAGAGCTGTCAAAACAAGTCTGTTATCCCCACAAAATCTAAGTCCTCCTCAAACATCAGTAGCTCCAGCTCACCCATCTTGTTGGCCAGGCTTCTGGCATTGGTATACAAACCTCTTAATTTTGATCAGTTACATATATCCTCATTTGATGTTTTTAGGCTGCTCTCTTGATTTTTCCCCATACCCAATCTGGGTATAGGAGTTCAGAACACCCTACCGCTAATGCCCCCATTTCTGCCCTCTGAAACTTGCTTTCCACTGGCTAATTCTACATCTGTACCCTCCCCCCGTCACCTAGTTTAAAAGCCCCTCTAACTTTGTGGCCATCCTCTCACCCAGTACGGCTGCACCCACCCCATTTAGGTGCAATCCGTCCCTACCAAAGAGCCGGTGGCCGACTGAGAAGTCGGCCCAGTTCTCCAGGAACCTGAAACCCTCCTTACTACACCAGCTCCTCAGCCACTTGTTAACTTCCCTAATCTCCCGCTGCCTCTCTGGTGTGGCTCGAGGTACAGGTAGTATTTCGAAAAATACTACCTTGGAGGTCCTACTCCTCAACTTAGCGCCTAAGTCCCTGAAATCGTTTAGGACTCTCCATCTTCCTCTGCCTATGTCATTGGTACCCACGTGTACCATGACAGCTGGGTCTTCCCCAGCCCCACCCAATATTCTGTCCACCCGATCCATGATGTACCGAACCCGAGCGCCCGGCAAACAACAGACTGTTCGGCACACACGGTCTTTGTCACAGATTACACTGTCTGTCCTTCTAATAATTGAGTCCCCTACCACCAGCACCTGTCTTTCCTTTCCCTTTCTCCCGGCCTCACTGGAGGAGTTCTTCCCCTGGCAGCTAGGGGCGTCTCTCTGCTCCAGCAATGCTGGTCCCTGGCTGGTTTCCCCAACATCACACAACGGGGCGTATCTATTGGGGTGCTCCAGCCCAGGATCAGCCTCCTTGCCTTGTCCCCTTCTACCCCTCCTAACTGTCACCCCTCTACTCTGCTCTGATGCCTGCACCTCCAATACTCCGCCCACCTCTGTGCAGACCCCTGCCTGCACCTGACAGGTACGATCCTGGCTCTCCTCCGGTATGGACATTCATCTCAGTGTTGCCAGCTGCTTCCCTAGATTCAGGACCTGAGCTTCCAGGGAAGCAACTTGCTTACATTTTGCGCATTTGTATTCGCCCACGATCGCATGACCGAGGAACACATACATATCACAAGATGCACACCGAGTCGCATCTCCACACACGCCGGGCATTGTACCTACTAATCTAATCAAATGGGGATTCAGCAATTTAAGTCTATCCTATGTGGCTATTTCCTGGCTTCCTAACTCTACCTTCTCACCCTCTGGTACTCCGCTACCCTCACTTGACACTCAGTTGCACAACACTCACAATCTCACAGCCTGGTCAGTCGCAAAACACTCAGTCGCACCACCCGGTCAGTCGCACAACACTCACAGTCGCACAGCCCGGTCAGACGCACAACACTCAGTCGCACAGCCCGGTCAGTCGCACCACACTCTGTCGCACAGCCCGGTCAGTCGCACAACACTCTGTCGCACAGCCTGGTCAGTCGCACAACACTCACAGTCGCACAACACTCTCAGTTGCCCAACACTCTCAGTCGCACAGCCCGGTCAGTCGCACCACACTCTCAGTCGCACAGCCCCGTCAGTCCTCACAACTTCTCCTCTCAATGTCCCTCCAACCAGAGTCAGAGAATCCTATGACATCACACTGACCTCACAGCTCCTCCTCCAATGTCCCTCCAACCAGAGTCAGAGAATCCTATGACATCACATTGACATCACAGCTCCTCCTCCCAATGTCCCTCCAACCAGAGTCAGAGAATCCTATGACATCACACTGACCTCACAGCTCCTCCCCAATTTCCCTCCAACCAGAGTCAGAGAATTCTATGACATCACACTGACCTGACAGCTCCTCCCCAATGTCCCTCCAACCAGAGTCAGAGAATCCTGTGACATCACACTGACCTCACAGCTCCTCCCAATATCCTTCCAACCAGAGTCATAGCATCCTATGACATCACACTGACCTCACAGTTCCTCCAGACAAGAAAGAATGACCGCACTTCTGATGGATATTCAAGGAAAGGAGTATCTTTATTCCACATCAACCAAATGGCAGGTACAGGTACACACTGTGATTGCAGGACAATTAGGTGGACGCGTTTCACGACTGGATATGTCGCTTATTCATCACCCTGATGAATAAGCGACATATCCAGTCGTGAAACGCGTCCACCTAATTGTCCTGCAATCACAGTGTGTACCTGTACCTGCCATTTGGTTGATGTGGAATAAAGATACTCCTTTCCTTGAATATCCATCAGAAGTGCGGTCATTCTTTCTTGTCTGAAGCTATCCTGGATTGCGGATCCGACCGGCACCTGATCCTAGCCTCACCTGGAGCGGTCTACCCTGTTTGGATTTTGCTCACAGTTCCTCCCTCAATGCCCCTCCAACCAGAGTAAGAGAATCCTATGACATCACACTGACCTCACAGCTCTTCACAATGCTCCTCCAACCAGAGTCAGAGAATTCTATGACATCACATCGACCTCACAGCTCCTCCTCCCAATGTCCTTTAATCCAGCTCTTTTCTCTTTTTCTGATGCTCTTAGGATGTGGGTGGACCCATAACATCCTTATGTGCAAAGCAGAAATGTTTGCCTGCAGCAAACTTTTAACCTATGGCGTGGGAATCCTGTGTGGGTAAATTATACTTCATCCTGAAGTGGGGCTTTAAAAAAATGCAGACTTAAATGGTAAGGTGAGGAGGATTCCAGGAATATCATTTGATTTTACTATTTCTGTTCACATCTAGAGCTTTCCTCCTGTGAAGTGTGGAGATCATATGACCATCACATTGACTCCACCTCCCTCCCTGATATAATAGAGAAATACAAAGAGGATTCTAGAAGTCACCAGCAAGATCACTCAGCTGCTGACAGGAGAGGTGAGCGGTGCTGGGAATTCTGGGACATTATCCAGTAACAGACAAGGGATGTGTCTGGATGGTGACTGTATCATTGTGTGTGTCAGGTTCCTATAAGGTGTCAGGATGTCACTGTCTATTTCTCCATGGAGGAGTGGGAGTATTTAGAAGGACACAAGGATCTCTACAAGGACGTCATGATGGAGAATCAGCCGCCCCTCACATCACCGGGTAAGAGGAGACTTTATTGTAAAGGAGAGAGCAGTACGGAGGGTCCACCTAGATCCCCCATCATCTGATAAACACATAGAAACAATGTATTCAGTCAGTGTGTGTGTTTCCTACAGATGGATCCAGTAATGGGAACCCACCAGAGAGATGTCCCCGTCCTCTGTATTCCCGGGATTCCACACAGGAAGGTCACACCATCCCTCACCATCATCAGGTAGACGAGGAACAATCACTGATAATATCATTAGGATCTGTACATTATCTGCAATGTTACAATTGATGTCATTTTATTTTATATTTAGAGTGGAAACCTGAGAGATTCTAAAGTTGAGGTTAAAGAAGAGATAAAAGAGGAGGATGATAAGGATGGGGTGATGGAGGAGTCAAAGTTTCTAGAAGGACACAAAGATCTGTACCAGGACACCATGGTGGAGTCATCCAGCTACAGAAACCCACCAGAGAGATGTCCCCGTCCTCTGTATTCCCGGGATTCTACACAGGAAGGTCACACCATCCCTCACCATCATCAGGTAGATGAGGAACAATTATTGTTAGTTATGATTCTACACAGCATGTATATTACAGTGAATGTCTTTTTATTTCTTTCAGAGTGGAAACCTCGGGGCTGATGATATTGTTGTTAAAGAAGAGTATAAAGAGGAGGATGAGGAGTATGGAGTGATGGAGCAGTTGTCAGGACACAAGGACATCAAGATGTTACCACCTAGTGCCAGAAACCCACCAGAGAGATGTCCCCATCCTCTGTATTCCCTGGATTCCACACAGGAAGATCACACCATCCCTCAACATTACAAGGTTGGTGGGACGGAGCATCTACAACATGGACTTGTGTAGATGATATGTGAATTTCTTTTATATGATGTCACAGTATTAAAGCTTATATTTTAAAGATGACATTTTCTCTCACTCTCTGTTGGTTTAGTGTGAAGATCTGATAGATACCAAGGTTGAGGCTAAGGAAGAAGAAGAAGAGACATATGTGAGGGATGATCAGCAGTCTATGGAGGAGGATGGAATAACGGGGACATTTATAGGGGAGGACACTCCTACAGAGATCAGCACAGGTGGGTCATTAACACTAAATACATTCCTCCACCCATACTGCTCACTGATTGGTCCAGAGTAGGGCAAGGACTGGGTGATATCAGCCTGTAATCCCCTTGCCACTTTCCTGAGCTGTGTTCTCCATCCTGTATTTCTCTTGGATAATTTGCAGGCACAATTTATGTACCTAGACTGGATTTATGGAGATTCTGAAGTTCAGCTGGTAGCAAAATGTTGATTTTCATCAAGGGGTTGCTTGACCTGTGGTATGTGCTTTGGATCTTCTGCCCCATGCCCAGATCTAGCAAGATCTCTGACAGAGCAATTGTCCCAGGGGTACTTACCCATTTCTATTTGCTGGCTGTGTCGGGTGGAGGGATATGTCTGTATAGTCTCACACCCAAGTCACTGAGTGCACTCAGGAGATGGGAGGCAGCGGTGTGGGACCTCTTCAGCTTGTCTCAGTAAAGTAAACATTTAAGCTTCCACTGATTACTGAATACCAATATTGTGAATCCTGACCCTTACACTTTATATTTCATGTTATGTAGTCCTGACCCATGTACTATATACTCTATAATGTAAATTACAAAATTCTGATACTATATAGTCCTATCTGTTGCATCCTATACAATATGTTGTACATTTCATACTCCTGACTTCTGCTCTCTACCCTTTACCCACTGCTATATATACAAACCTGATTCCAAAAAAGTTGGGACACTGTACAAATTGTGAGTAAAAAAGGAATGGACCCATTTACAAATCTCATAAACTTATATATAGTATATATAGGTATAAAAAGAACCTCTCAGAGTGGCAGTGTCTCTCAGAAGTCAAGATGGGCAGAGGATCACCAATTCACCCAATGCTGTGGCAAAAAATAGTGGAGCAATATCAGAAAGGAGTTTCTCAGAGAAAAATTGCAAAGAGTTTGAAGTTATCATCATCTACAGTGCATAATATCATCCAAATATTCAGAGAATCTGGAACAATCTCTGTGTGAAAGGTTAAGGCCAGAAAACCATACTGGATGCCCGTGATCTTCGGGCCCTTAGACGGCACTGCATCACATGGAGATGGAAATCACAACATGGGCTCAGGAATACTTCCAGAAAACATTGTCGGTGAACACAATCCACCGTGCCATTCACCGTTGCCGGATAAAACTCTATAGGCCAAAAAAAGCCATATCTAAACATGATCCAGAAGCGCAGGCATTTTCTCTGGGCCAAGGCTCATTCAAAATGGTCTGTGGCAAAGTGGAAAACTTCTGTGGTCAGACGAATCAAAATTTGAAGTTCTTTTTGGAAAATTGGGACGCCATGTCATCCAGACTAAAGAGGACAAGGACAACCCAAGTTGTTATCAGTGCTCAGTTCAGAAGCCTGCATCTCTGATAGTATGGGGTTGCATGAGTGCGTGTCGCATGGGCAGCTTACACATCTGGAAAGGCACCATCAGTGCTGAAAGGTATATCCAAGTTCTAGAACAACATATGCTCCCATCCAGACGTCGTCTCTTTCAGGGAAGACCTTGCATTCTCCAACATGACAATGCCAGACCACATACTGCATCAATTACAACATCATAGAAGAAGGATCTGGGTACGTACTGAAATGGCCAGCCTGCAGTCCAGATCTTTCACCCATAGAAAAGATAAAGAGGAAGATGCGACAAAGAAGACCTAAGACAGTTGAGCAACTAGAAGCCGGTATTAGACAAGAATGGGACAACATTCCTATTCCTAAACTTGAGCAACTTGTCTCCTCAGTCCCCAGATGTTTGCAGACTGTTATAAAAAGAAGAGGGGATGCCACACAGTGGTAAACATGGCCTTGTCCCAACTTTTTTGAGATGTGTTGATGCCATGAAATTTAAAATAAACGTATTTTTCCCTTTAAAATTATACATTTTCTCAGTTTAAACATTTGATATGTCATCTGTTAGATCCTGAATAAAATATTGAAATTTTAAACTTCCACATCATTGCATTCTCTTTTTATTCACAATTTGTACAGCGTCCCAACTTTTTTTGGAATCGGGCTTGTACACATAATATGTATTCAATTTTGTTACACCCATTTTCAACCAGCTGAATATTTTATATCGGATGATTTGATTGGAGGACAGACTTTTACATGTTGATAATAATGTGATAACATCCTCAAACTTTGGAACCTTAACCACTTTGCATCCGGGCCTATTCTGGCATTCCTCTCCTACATGGTGTGACATCATAACGTCGCGCCCAGGCCTCCAAGAGTCATAAAGACTGCCGGGGACCATCTGATCATCGGTATTCTCTATGGTGTACTCCTGCCACCGGAGGATTTCTTCTCTGGCTTGCTGATCGCACAGATGAGTCGGTAGAAGCACCGGAAGACGGCGGGAAGGGGGGATGTCCCCCCCGCCTCCTGTAAGAACGATCAAGTGGCTTAACAGCTGCTATGATTGTTCTTATGGTGAATAGGGAATCGCCTGCAGCTGCGCCCATCATCCAGATATCTCCACTTAAAGCCCAGAACGTCATATGACATCCAGGGGTATGGAAGTGGTTAAACAAAGTGATAATGAGGGAGGAGTCAATAACCCAATGATGGTGGTCTTCAGGATCAGTCCAATCTTCATCTTGGTTGTTCTCCCCCCATCCTCACTCTCTGACCTCTGGTGGGGCTCAGCCCTGCTGTTATTCATGACACTCACTCTCTGACTAAGGTCCATGAATAAAGAAATGAACTGGTAGGAGATCAGAGGACCCATTTACTAGTTACCTTCTTGAAGGTGAAATTGTAAGATCCTCAGAGACAAAGCTGCCTGATGTGGGCGGAGTCTTGGTTTAGGGGAACCAATCTGCTGATGTCTAGTAATAATCTTTTTATTTCTATTTTAGTAGATGGACGGGAGATGAGGAAAACCACAGAGGATTGTCTCACTTTGTCTCCAGACTGTAAAGTAGAAGATGAGGACATCACACAGTATAGTCCAGGAGAAAACCCGGCTACCTCAAATGTCCCTCCGGCACCACACAGTGAAGATGGACCATCGTATTCCTCTTATCCTGAGGATCCTCAGACTGTGAGGGACGGTGCCGGACCATCGTATTCCTCTTATCCTGAGGATCCTCAGACTGTGAGGGACGGTGCCGGACCATCGTATTCCTCTTATCCTGAGGATCCTCAGACTGTGAGGGACGGTGCCGGACCATCGTATTCCTCTTATCCTGAGGAACCTCAGACTGTGCGGGACTGTGCTATCTTTCCAATACATAAGAGGTTTTCCTGTCCCGAGTGCGGGAGGTGTTTTAATTTTAAATCCAATCTTAATATGCATATAAGATCTCACACAGGAGAGAAGCCACATTCCTGTCCTGAGTGTGGGAAATGTTTTTCAGTAAAGTCTTATCTTCTCCATCATCAGATGTCTCACACGAGGGAGAAGCCACATTCCTGTTCTGAGTGCGGGAAATGTTTTTCACAAAAGTCCAGTCTTAACAGACACCAGAGATTGCATACAGGGGAGAAGGCATATTCCTGTCCAGAGTGCGGTAAATATTTTTTATCGATGTCCAGTCTCTACAGACATCAGAGATTTCACACAGGAGAGAAGCCGTATTCTTGTTCCGAGTGCGGGAAATGTTTTTCAGAGAAGTCCAATCTTTACAAACATAAAAGATTGCACACGGGGGAGAAGCTGTACTCTTGTTCTGAGTGTGGGAAAAGTTTTGTACAAAAATTAGCACTTGTCACACATCAGAGATCTCACACAGGGGAAAAGCCGTATCCTTGTCCTGTGTGCGGGAAATGTTTTTCAGTTAAATCCAATCTTCAAAAGCATCAGACATTGCATGTGAGTGACAAGTCGTATTCCTGTTCTGAGTGCGGGAAATGTTTTGTACAAAAATCAGAACTTGTCACACATCAGAAGTCTCATACGGGGAAAATAGTGTATTCCTGTCCTGAGTGTGGGAAATGTTTTCCAGATAGGTCGCATCTTTCCAGACATAAAAGAGTGCACACGAGGAAGTCCTATTCCTGTCCTGAGTGTGGGAAATGTTTTTCATTGAAGTCCCATCTTTACAGACATCAGAGTTCTCACATAGAGGACAAGCCACCTTCCTGTTCTGAGTGTGGGAAATGTCACTCACTGAAGTCCTGTCTGTACGGACATCTGAAATTGGACACGCGGGACAATGAACTTTCCTGGTCCGAGTGAGGGAATTGTTCCTCACTGAAGTCCTGTCTTCCTGTAAATCAGGGATTCCAAACAACTCTTGAGGTGTATTAGTACCTTGAGTGCGGGAAATGTCTTCTATATGAATGTTAGTGGACATGTGGGGAAGAAGCACACCCTGATATATACCTCAGATATACTCCATGGCTGATCTTCATCATGTAAGAAACAGTTCATAAGGAGATCAGAGATCACCAGAGACATGGATGAAGTGTTGTACCGTGTTGGCCATTGATAGCAGGAGAAAAATAAAAATGGAGTCATTACCTTTCATTGGCTGAGTCATTGTTGTGGAGTAAGGTTTTTTAAACCTTTAGAGGTGTATTTTTTTTTTATTACTTGAACAAATGTGTCAAGCATTCACCCAGCCATGACGAATGTTGGTCATATATCATTTCATACAATGATATATTATAAAAAGATAAAACAAATGTGCAGCGCTAAAAATTAATAAGAGTCCGACAAAAATTGAAAAAAGTCCCATGTGAAAATCTCATAAAGATAATAATGGTGAAAGTGATCCAAACGTAGATACAGACTAGTTGTGCAGCAAATCCCAACACCAGTGAAGATATATGTGAATTGCAGCGCTGCTATATAAAATAATTAAATGATTGAATACTAAAATAATTGAATAAATAAGTGTTCATGCAAAACAATTATCCTAAACTGCAAATGGTAATAGATCGACCATCAATAAAGTGCCGTTAAGTGCATATTGTGCAAAATGCCAACTCATATTTAGTGCAGATATTACAATGTAAAACTCATAAAATGCAGTCTGTGTGCAAACAGTCCATAAAACAGTCCTTTGTGGTAGCAGGAACTGGATGCTTATTCTTGTAGCTTCGGGGTATCCCCCTTAGGGTATCTACTTACCACTATGTGGTGAAATTGAAGCAGGTTAATGTAGAGTGAGCTGTTGTTTCTCATATGTCTCCTGCACGGCTGTATGGACTGTGTTTTGGAAGCGATCCTTATTCACAAGACGGTATTCCCAGGTGTCCTCATAAAAATAAAATTGCTGGACATAGTGAGGACCGTTTAAAATACATTTATTGAGTTAAAATACAATGGGATACTCACAAACATAAAACATGAAAGAGCCTGTATGTGCCTAAGCTTGGTGCGGTGGTGTACCGCTCCTCAGCGTTCTCCTCACCGACCTGAAGTCACGTGGCTGCCTCTCGGCCAATGGCTAGACGCGTTTCGCTGTGAACACAGCGTCATCTGTAGCTACAGATGACGCTGTGTTCACAGCGAAACGCGTCTAGCCATTGGCCGAGAGGCAGCCACGTGACTTCAGGTCGGTGAGGAGAACGCTGAGGAGCGGTACACCACCGCACCAAGCTTAGGCACATACAGGCTCTTTCATGTTTTATGTTTGTGAGTATCCCATTGTATTTTAACTCAATAAATGTATTTTAAACGGTCCTCACTATGTCCAGCAATTTTATTTTTATGAGGACACCTGGGAATACCGTCTTGTGAATAAGGATCGCTTCCAAAACACAGTCCATACAGCCGTGCAGGAGACATATGAGAAACAACAGCTCACTCTACATTAACCTGCTTCAATTTCACCACATAGTGGTAAGTAGATACCCTAAGGGGGATACCCCGAAGCTACAAGAATAAGCATCCAGTTCCTGCTACCACAAAGGACTGTTTTATGGACTGTTTGCACACAGACTGCATTTTATGAGTTTTACATTGTAATATCTGCACTAAATATGAGTTGGCATTTTGCACAATATGCACTTAACGGCACTTTATTGATGGTCGATCTATTACCATTTGCAGTTTAGGATAATTGTTTTGCATGAACACTTATTTATTCAATTATTTTAGTATTCAATCATTTAATTATTTTATATAGCAGCGCTGCAATCACTGACCCTCACTCACTAAAGCACTAGCACTTTCCTTGCAGCAGGCAGCTAATTTACAAGCACTTAATTGATTATCACCCTACACCCCATAAGCGCGAGGTCCACAGTCCTGATATGTGAATTGCGCTCACCAGATGGATGGGACCCCAATACCATACAGCAAGGGGGTCAAACAAGCTTGAGAGAGTAAAGATGTATCCCAACAGAATTCACCGACCACGAAAAAGGCAGTTGTGCCGAAACATGTTAAGAGGACTTGAGTCAGCCCAGCTGTTTATACTTCATATGCCATTTAATCACGGATGTCTGTAAGTGTATCGGCTGTTTTTTATCAATAAATTGGTTTTAGCAATATTACGCTATGTATGTCCCCCTTCTTTTTGATACACCATCCATCATATGGGAGTGGAGATTCTGATTGATTACATCTGTCAAGGACCCACATATCATCCTTTGTGGTCGGTGAATTCTGTTGGGATACATCTTTACTCTCTCAAGCTTGTTTGACCCCCTTGCTGTATGGTATTGGGGTCCCATCCATCTGGTGAGCGCAATTCACATATATCTTCACTGGTGTTGGGATTTGCTGCACAACTAGTCTGTATCTACGTTTGGATCACTTTCACCATTATTATCTTTATGAGATTTTCACACGGGACTTTTTTCAATTTTTGTCGGACTCTTATTAATTATTAGCGCTGCACATTTGTTTTATCTTTTTGTATCTTTTATCACTTTATTGTCTAGTGATTGGTGTCAGCTGCTTTTACACGTTTTTTAGTTAGCGCAGTATTTTTATCTTTTTATTTAATTATATATTATAGCCACTAGATGGTGCTGACCATCATAGGAAATCATGAATTAAAATATAGCTAGATTTTTGTAACAGCTGGAGGAATGGTCGTCACATTTTTCAAATTTTTTTTTTTTGTTAAATAAAAGAGCTCTTTGTTTTCTTTGTCAGGCATGGTTTCATTACTAAGAGAAATTACCTGGAGCTGGTCAAATAAAGCCCAGCATAAACAGAGTGCAGTGGTCAAGAACATGTCATGTGCGGCCCTGTGTATAGAGTAGAGTATTAGAAACCTGCCAGCCATATAGTCGCTAGTAGGGATGAACGTTTAGGGTGTGCAGCAGGGACAGACATGGCAGCTTCAGATTGTCAATGGTAGCTAAGGAAGCAGTGGCTGCTGCGTCCTTACCAACCATTAACATCAGCTGTCTAGGAATCCAAGGACTACATAAGGAAATGGGCAGGTAATGGAGTGGGTTACATAATTGGCTATGTAGCCTGGACTGTAGCCAGTTAACTGCTGTGGAACTTCTTCCTTTGTTGCTTCTGTATTATCCTTCTCCGGTGTGTACAGGGTAAAACTGGATATTCATTAATGCAGAAGTGCTGCAGCCATCTTTCACTACCTCCAGCCCACCATATAGACCAGTGATGGCAAACCTCGGCACCCCAGATGTTTTTGAACAACATTTCCCTTGATGCTCAACTACACTGCAGAGTGCATAAGCATCTGGGGTGCCAAGGTTCGCCATCACTGCTATAGACTAATGACTGCGGGCTGGATGCTCCCTCGTTCTGGGACAACATCATATGACGTTGCCCAAATCTCACCGCACTTGAGCGCCCACAGGGGGCGCGCAATGATTGTGGGTGCAATGTGTTCCTGGGACACAGCGCAATCCCGATCTCAGTAAAGAACCGATAATGTGGCTCTTTACCCATGTGATCAGCTGTGTCCAATCACAGGTGATCACATGTAAACAAGGAAATGCCGGTTATCGGCTCTCCTCGCCTCATACTGACAGAGTGTGAGGAGAGGAGAGCCGATCGGCGGCATCTCCTTACAGGGAAGACCTGTACATATAATCAGGGCACTCCTTATCAGTGCAGCCCCAACAGTGCCTATCAGTGCTGCCAATCTGTGCTCATCAGTAATGCCAATTTGTGCCCATCAGTGATGTCAGTCAGTGCTGCCTTTCAGTGCCACCTATCAGTGCCCATTAGTGCTGCAAATTAGTGCCTCCTCATCAGTGCCCATCAGTGCTGCCAATCTGTGCCCATCAGTAATGCCAATTTGTGACCTTTAGGGATGCCAGTAAGTGCTGCCTTTCAGTGCCACCTATCAGTGCATATTAGTGCCTCCTCATCAGTGCTGCCAATCTGTGCCCATCAGTAATGCCAATTTGTGCCCATCAGTGATGCCAGTCAGTGCTGCTTTTCAGTGCCCATTAGTGCTGCATATTAGTGCCTCCTCATCAATGCCACCTCATTAGTGCTGTCTTATCAGTGCCGCCTCATCAGGGCAGATCAGTGAAGGAGAAAAAAAAAATTCTGATTTTTCGGAGTTTTTTTTTTTTTCAAAAAATAAAAAACCCAGTGGTGATTAAATACCACCAAAAGAAAGCTCTATTTGTGTGAGAAACGTGATAAAAATTTCACTTGAGTACAGAGTTGCATGACCGAGCAGTTGTGTTTCAAAGTATGACAGCGCTGAAAGGAGGGTAAAAGTGCCCGGTATTGAAGCTGTTAACCACTTGCCGACCGCCGCACGACTATCTACGTCGGCGGTCAGCCCCTCACAGGCAAAGTGACGTAGGGCTACGTCACTAGCTTGTGAGGGTCTAGGGAGCGAGCGCTCGCCCCCGGAGGCGCGCTCCCGCTCCCGAGTGGTCACGGACCCCCCCGCGCGTGTGACCGGTGGACCCGATGTCCGCCGGCCACTCTGCGATCGGCGGGGGAGAGGGAGAAAGTCAGGCAGCTTGTGTAAACAAGCTGCCTGTCATTCTCCTCGCTGTATGAGAGCTGATCATCTGGATCTACTATGTAGATCCGTTGATCACTCTGCATACAGCTGAAGCCCCAGCCAATCACAGTTAGAATCACGCCCCTAGGGACACACACAGCCCCTCCCTCTCAAATAAAGTTAACCCCTTCACTACCAGTGTATTTTTACAGTAACAGTGCATATGTATAGCACTGATTACTGTAGAAATGTCACTGGTAACCCCAAAAGTGTCAAAAATGTCAGTCAAGGGTCCGATCTGTCCGCCGCAATGTCGCAGTACCGCAAAAAAAATCGCAGATCGCCGCCATTACGCGTTAAAAAAAAAAACAACAAAAATGACAAAAATCTTTCCCTTAGTTAGTAAACGCAATAACTTTTGCGCAAACCAATCAAAATACGCTTTTTGCGATTTTTTTTACCAAACATAGGTAGCATAAAACAAATTGGCCGAAAATTTTAAAAAATTTTGATTTTTACATTTTTTTTTGGGGGAATTTCATATAAAAAAAAGGGAAAAATATTGCTATTTTTGCAAAATGGACGCTCTTTTTTTGTTTATAGCGCGTGATCAAAAAATCGCACAGGTGATCAAATACCGCCAAAAGAAAGCTCTGTTTGTGGGAAAAAAAGGACGTCAAATTCGTTTAGGTACAGCGTCGCACGACCGCGCAATTCTCCGTTAAAGTCACGCAGTGCCGAATCGCAAAATACCCCCTGGTCGGAATGGGGGTAAAATCTTCCGGGGCTTAAGTGGTTAAGGAGGCAATGCTCATCTATGGAGTGTCTCCAGTACAGAAGGCAGTCATCTTGGCTGGGTCTGGAGGATGGTGTTTGGTTAATGCAACAGAGCAAGGAGATAGTGAACTGGGCTGCTGGAGAAATTAGCTCTTTTGTGCCACCAGCCTGAAGAGTGCAGAGAGGAGATCAAGGATGAAGCCCCTCTGTGGACCATGTGTTGCTGTAACCATTTCTTGTACTGAGTACCTAAGAGAACACCACAAGGTTGAAGTGAAGGGGGAACAGTGGTGTATAGTGTTCTGAAGATACCTGATGCTATGGTGCCCAGGAGAAGATGGCTGATGCCATTTTACTCTGTATGATGCTACATGTGAGGGGTCCTGAGAGCAACAAGAGCAAACAGGAAAAGTCAGAGGCCAATAGCCCTCTCACCACGTACGCACTCTCCAAACTCTAGGCGTTTCAATGTAGGTTTGTAAAAGGGTCCTCCCTTGCCTATTACTATTCTTGTTTCCCGGGTTCCATTAAATAGTTTTATGTCAGTGGGGTTGCCTCCCGTTTATTTGGGAACAATCCAGCACCCCTTTGGATAACAAAGACTGTACTAGTGAGCACCCCCACCACTTGTAAGGACAGGAAAGAGGGACTGTCTCAGGATTGCAAGAGAGAGATCACAGCAACTTCTACCCCTGTCTGACTTGAGCTTGACTTTTAATGAATGAAGCATGTGTCCAGAGACCCAGAAGAGGGTGCTCTGGGTCTGATGAGAAACTAACATCATACAAGTTAATCTGATGTCTGCTGGAAACTGTTGTGCTTTCTCCAAGGGCCGGCTAACATTTTCATTTTTTTAAATTACTGTTAGAATTTCCCAAGTGTTTAACCATATAGTAATGGCATTGTCTTATGGATTGTTTGTATAAATACACTTGCTACTCATTTCTCCTTTCAGACTATGCTTGGCCTAATAATTTCTTAAAAATACCTCAAGGTGTGTCGGTAAGTGCTGGGTGAGCAAGGTGTGTCATCTTCAGGTGTCCTGAGAAATCACAAATTCAGTGGCTCCCATGTGGGTAGTGCTACACCTAAACATGGTCTGATGGCCCTATTTGGGCAATGTTGTTAACACTATTCGGCCGTCAATGGTTGCTAAGGAAGCAGCGGCTACTTGCACCCACCGCATTCTTTAACCACTTCTGGACCGGAAGGATTTGCCCCCCTTAATGACTAGGCCATATTTTGCGTTATTTTAATTGCGACGTTGTACCCAAATAAAATTGACGTCCTTTTTTTCCCACAAATAGAGCTTTCTTTTGGTGGTATTTGATCAAATTAAGGGTCTGGTATAGATTATAAAATAGTCTGGTATAGATCCTCTCCTTAGAGAACTCTAGGAAAATGTAGTTCTGACATAACATTGATTTATCGAGCCATAACAGGAGAAGACTACATGCCCCAGAATGCTTTGCACACTGCTGCTGAGTGGCTCCCTTCTTGTTGCCAATGAGGATGCAGCAGGAGGGAGCAGAACAATATTAAGTCACTGTCTCATGAGGAGAAGGTGGGGGGAAAATTCCCCGCAGCTGCTGGCAGGCAATGTGTCCCTTCAGTAAGAGCCTCTGTCAGCCTGGCATGGCGTGGGAGATCCAAAACACCCACTACACACTCCCCCCACCAAAGAACCAGGCAGGAAAGTCTTTAACCTGTTACAGGCTTTAGTCATACATGAGGAGAAAACCTGTTATTATGCACAAGACAGCAAACAGTTCACATTTGAATAGGAACCTGGCAGTAGAACCTTCCACCAGTTGGCATAGGAAGGGAGGTTGTCCTGCCTACAGGCCATTTTAATTTGAATGACCCAATTATATGTGCCAGGAGAAGAGTTAGGGTCTCTCTCCACCAAATCTGTGGTGGAAAGATTAGGCGCCTCAAGAGTCCTTTGAGAGGTGAGAATAGCCTCCTCAGTGCTTTCTCCTAGAACGTCATACGCCAAGTCTCTTAGGTGGGCGAATAATTCTTCTCTCTCTTTGCTCTTTAGGTTCAGAGGTTATAGGCTCACTAGCCTCCTCCTCTTCTACTTCAGCTTCAACTTCCTCTTCTATGAAAGGTTGAGAGTCCTCAAGATCTACTGTTGGTAGAGGAGGTTGAGAATCTTCCAGATCCCCCAATGGCTGATTCTGAGGCACAAATTAAGGAGCTTCAGGCTTGAGAACCCCAGTGTCTGTCACTTTGGGAGGAGAAAAGGGAGGGGGGCGTTCTCTGGTGTTTGAGACCGCCACAGCCAATCCACTCCCATCTCTTCATCTTCGCTATCCTCATTTTCTGTATCAACAGGTGCAGGCTGGGATCTGGTCACTGGGCAAGATCTTTTTGAAGTGGTAGGTGTAGGCAGTGGATCTGACTGTGGTGGCACTCGGACTGCTTCTTACAAGGGCCACAGATGGTTACGATGCCAGGTCTTCAGCGTGCCCGTACTTCCTTCAGGTCTGATCTGATATATTGGTAGTTCTGGTAACTGCTTACAGATTACATACGGTTGTGACTTCCAGCGATCAGCTAACTTATGTTTCCCAGGTACACCTAGGTTTCTCAGCAACACTGTCTCCCAGGTGTAGATCTTGCACTCGCACCCTGAGGTCAAAGTTTTTCTTATTTCTCTGTCTTTGGGCATCTGAGGCAGCTTGGACCTTCTCATAGGCAGTCTTTAGACTTTTCCTCATACGATCCAAATATCCTCTATGAGACATTGCTGAGGTATGTTCTAGGGATGTTCTGATGGCAAGCGTTTCTTCTATTTCATAGATGTAACTTATTCTAGTAAGCCAATCATTGAGTGTGGGCACTTTTTTGGAATTCCAAGATAAAGGTATCAGGGATTTGGCTGCATTTAAAAGGTGTCGTGTCAGGGATCTTTTGTATTTTCTATAGGGGTATTGATTGATATGTAAAAGACAGCAGGCCGCATCCAGGGATAACTTTGTTTCCATGATGTGTCTCACCCATTTCGTTAAGTCCTTCCAGAAGTTCTTTAGAGCTGCACAGTCCCACCACATGTGGAGGAAAGTGCCGCGGTCTAGGCCGCATCTCCAGCAAGTCTCTGAAGTTTGTTTGGACCATTGATGCAGGTTAACTGGAGTGTAGTACCACTGCGTTCTGATCTTATAAGAGGTCTCTTGTAGTTTGGTGCTTAGCAAGCATTTGTGGGAAAAGTAGCAGGCCTTCTCCCACTGAGCCGAGGTGAAGGAGCATCCCAATTCTTTTTCCCATCATTTTTTATATGGGTCTATAAAATCAGGAGAAAGTTCGATAAGTCGCTTATAAGATTGGTATGTGGTTCCTTCAACTCGTTCACCACGAATACATTGTTCCTCAAAATCAGTCAATGGTCTGCACAATGAATTTTTGTGCTTTTTACGTGTAAGAAAGTCACGTAGTTGCATGTATGTCCAGAATGGTAAGGGCGCTCCTGAAGAGCATTCTCGCTTTAAATCGTGGAAGGTTTTAAGGTTTGAATCAAGCAAACATTGTCCAACCCGGAGGGGCTTTGTCTTGCCTCCCTGTTGTACAACTAAAGAACGATTTTGAATGCCAAGTTGGAAGTCAGGGTTGTTCAGTAACTGGGTGATTGGGCTTGGGCCTGGTGAGATATTGTGTTTAGTCGCTATTTTTTGAAAAATCTTTAAAGTGGTTGCTATGAGAGGGTGTATTTTTATCTCTGAGGGAATGTTGCGGGGATCTGTCCACAAAAGATGGTGGGGCGGACTGGCGCTCCAGTCCAATTCCATACCCACCCAGTCCTTACTTCCAGCATGACCGTGCCAGTCCAGAACTCTTGTTAGGTGTGTAGCTTGGTAGTATTTTTGGAAGTCTGGAAGACCAATACCACCAGACAGTTTCGGTAATTGTAGAAATGTAAGTTTTATTCTGGGTTTTTTGTCAGCCCAGACAAAGGTTCTCTGAAGGTTGGCAAGCTTACGAAAATATGAAGCAGGAATCTGGACCGGGAGGGCGTGGAAGAGGTAAAGGAGTCTGGGAAGCACCGTCATCTTGATTATGGAGGCCCTACCAAACCAGGAAAAGGTCTTTATGTTCCATCTCTTAAGGTCAATGGCAATCTGTTTCATCAGAGGGTTAAGGTTCATCTCCACTAGGTCTTCTAAATTTGGCGTAAGTTTAATGCCATCTTTTTGTTTTCCAACATGGCCTCTTCCTCCCAGACAATCCGGATTAGATCTGGGTATTTCAGGATGCCACCATCTTGACAGGTTCTCAGTAATAGGGTGATGGGATCCAAGGTTGGGCACCTCTCAAGACTTGCTGGGCCCGAATCCCATCCCCCTTCTGGGGGTCTATGCCCTTCGTCAGCAATATCTGGTGTATAATCTTGTCTAAACGCCTCATGTAATCAGACAGTTTCTCTCCCTGATTTTGATAAGTGTGTTCCAACTGATAAATGGGAACAGAAACCTTCTCTGTACACGCAAATGCATTCTGCAGAACGCTCAGGTAGCCCTGGGCAACACAATCTTGCTTGCTGAGCTTCAAGTTGCGGATGGCTTCTGAGGTAGGTCCCCTTAAATTCTCTGTGATCCTCTGTTTCTTATGGGTCTCAGGGATGTCCCATTCATCCAAGGCTTGTGTGGCTTGATCCAAACACTCTTCAAAGTTTCCCTATCCTGCGGGCATGGGTTGTAGTCCCGAAAAAATTCTGAGCTTCCTATACCCATCTCCTGAGTATCTTGGAGTGTCTTTCTGACACTTTTACACAAAGTCTCCCAGAGCAACAAATAACTCTGGCCCAATCGTGGCCAGGGATGTCATGGGAGGGACTTCTTCGTTTGAGGTCCCAAATCTACTAGAACTTACTGGACCCGTGTCTGGCATGCTTGGCTGAATTAGATGAGACTCAGTGTTGTCAGCCAGGTGCACATTGGCTCTTCGGAAACTGTCAGGGATCCCTAGCTTCCACTCTAGTGGTGCACAGGTGTGAGAGGTCTCTCGGTCTGGTCTAACATCAATTACCCATGCCTTCCTGTCTGGGACTGAGGTCTTCACCACCTGGCTGATCTGCTCTTCAGTCCAGGCCTCACCATGCTTGACTCTGGGCGGGCGCCTTCTTCAGCACACCACTGGGCCGCAGTGAAAGGGTCCCAACCTCTGTGTCTTTAGGAGTGCTGTATTGAGGAGTTGATTGCAGAGTAGTGGACTATATCCCGGATGAGTCCCCACGTGTAGCGCTACCCCATGCAGGAGTCGCTTGAATATTGTTGGTTCCATACTCTGCCTTTCCAACCCCACAAACAGACTCAACCCCACTGGCACACCTGGCTAACTGTGAGTGTAACAACGGAAGAAATGTACACAGGTTGTAGTAAATGCAAAAATTACTAGAACCCCCCTAAAGAGGAGGAAAGGAGTTATTATGATAAGAATATATAGTAACAATACAATATGCAAAAGTAATTTTAAAAGAAATCAAGGTTATACAAGAATTCTAGAGAATCAACTTCGTCTGCTTCCAGAGGACTCCTGTAAGTGAACAATGCCAAAGAAGAGGCGGGCTCACATGAACAAAAAATTCCTATGGTGAAAATCAGCTCACTTAGGTTGGGCTATATGAGTCCAGGCAGTAGGAGGGCAGAGGAATGACCTTATTCTTAAGTCAGTACTCTCCCTGCATCACAGTCCCAAACAACCAACCCGAACACAGTACCCTATTCAGTGCACTGAACTAACCCACACATATAGTACTTAGAGTCCCAGATGTAGACAGGGCCCTTAAGTGTTACGTGTCTTTAAGGTGATGCACTTGCAAGTCTTCTTTGATTTAAAGAACCAGGGTACATCCAGGGAAGCAACCAAACCCCTGTTTTTAACACCCCTGTTTTTAACGCATACTGTTAGACAGGTCAATTCGGTTGGTCGCTGGCTGGTTGGTAAGTTGTGACTGGAAATCTCTTCGTTTTTTTTGATCTGCATCCGCCTTTCCAGTGCTCCTCACCATTAAGACCAGTTATAGGTGGAGGCAGTGAGTACTTTTTGCATTATCGTTGATATCTACATTGAGCCAGGCAACGCACTGACACCTTTGCCGCCATTGTGCGATGTGCTGGGTGTTCAGTGTGACCCTGTGCCTTTAAGGAGGGATGGGCTCCCTCTAGTCACCTGTCCTCCATCTATCCCATTAAATACATGTGCTCTCATTGTAGAGACTCTTTAAATTGTAGAGTTAGGGACTGCAGATATCAGGGTGCCTTGCCATGCCCTGCAGCTTACGCATGTATTTGCAAATGTGTGCAACCAAACCCCTGTTTTTAACGCATACTGTTAGACAGTGCAATTTGGTTGGTCGCTGGCTGGTTGGTAAGTTGTGACTGGAAATCTCTTCGGTTTTTTTTTATCTACATCCAGGGAAGACTTAATGAAAAAAAGAACTTGAATAGTGTGAGAGATCCTCAAATGAATCAGGCAAGCACTATGGTGATTGAATATAATGAGTCAGCATCACATATTCTCCTGATAGAGTGATGTGGAAATAACAGCAACAATTCAGTGCTCTGTCTTAAGAAGGATTTCGGCAGGTGCCCTTCCCACCAATCCTACATTGACTTTCAAGCAGTGTTCTGGAACGGACAGTCTCCTCAGGTGACCCAACAGTTCACCTCGCCCTGGAGTGCTTCACTCAACCGATGCAGGTGCACTTGAACATGCACCCAGGATCCTCCGTTTAACCAAGCTGGACATCTAGAGCACAGCAATGGGCTGATTGGGAGATGGCAGCTCTCTCTCTCTCTCTATTGCATCTGGTCTCCCTCCGACTCCGCGGTGAACTGATCTCCTTCCAGCTAAGATGGATGCCTCTTCTCCTCCTCTTCTTAAGGAACTCTAGGAAAATGTAGTTCTGACATAACATAGGTTTATGGAGCCACAACAGAAGACTACGTGCCCAATAATGCTTTGCACACTGCTGCTGAGTGGCTCCCTTCTTGCTGCCAATGAGGATGCAGTGGGTGCGAGGGAGCAGAACAGTATTGAGTCACTTTCTCATGATGAGAAGGAAGAGGGGGGGATCACCGCAGCTGCAGGCAGGCAATGTGTCCCTTCACTAAGAGCCTCGGACTGCCTGGCATGGTGTGGGAGATACAAAACACCCATTATATTTATGTTGTACTAAGTCCTCACGTTCTCCGATACAAGCACATATCTTGTACTTATTCAACTTTTCCAACCAGTAGTGAATGAACTTTGCTTAAACTCCATACGTTGAGGGCATGTGGCCTGGTATGGTTTAGGAGGGGGTTGGACACTAGTCCCCTTCTTTCCTGGCCAATCAAGCTGCATGCTGGGATAAGGGTCTGGTAAGGATTGTGATAAGGAAGCAAGCCAAATTATGTACAAACCTGAGTTCAGTCTGAACCTGGACCTTATTCTAGGTGGTCCATTTATCGACCCCTTACATTGGTGACCAATGAAAGAAGGAACCTCTTAAATCATTAGTCAGTGGGAGAAGAACATTCTTACATCGTCATTAACCACTTTACGTCTGCCTGCAGTAATATTACTGCGGCAGAGTGGCTCGTTATCGTCTGATGACGTAGTACTACGTCGTCAGACACTCCCCTTTCTCGGCGGCGCGCGCGCGCGCGCCGCCGGAGGCTCGCTCCCGCTGTATTCAGTCACAGCGGGAGTCGGGCCAGGGGAGGAGCAGTAGCGATTGCCGCTGCTCTTCACCGATCGTCGGGGATCTAGTGTGGAGATCCGCCTGCTTGTGTAAACAAAGCGGGCGGATCTCCTAAGTGACAGGCAGGGTCAGATTGCAGGGTTCAGCATAGCTGAACCCTGGATCTGTCCCTGTGTCACTCAGTCACCCTCCCCCACACACGTCAGTAAGCACCAGGCTATACATTAACCCCTCCCTCTCCAATAAAATTAACCCCTTCCCTGCCAGTGTCATTTTTACAGTAACAGTGCATATGTATAGCACTGATTACTGCAGTAATGTCACTGGTACCCCCAAAAGTGTCAAAATGTCAGTCAAGGGTCCGGTCTGTCTGCCGCAATGTCGCAGTCCCGCAAAAAAAATCGCAGATCGCCGCCATTACGCGTTAAAAAAAAACACCAAAAATGACAGAAATCTTTCCCTTTGTTAGTAAATGCAATAACTTTTGCGCAAACCAATCAAAATACGCTTATTGTGAATTTTTTTTACCAAACATAGATAGCAGAAAACAAATTGGCCAAAAATCTAAAAAAATTTTGATTTTTACATTTTTTGGGGGGGATTTCATATAAAAAAAAATTGAAAAATATTGTTGTTTTTTCAAAATTTACGCTCTTTTTTTGTTTATAGCGCAAAAAGTAAAAATCGCACAGGTGATCAAATACCACCAAAAGAAAGCTCTGTTTGTGGGGGAAAAAAAGGACATAAATTTTGTTTGGGTCTGGCGTCGCACGACCGCTCAATTGTCAGTTAAATTCGCACAGCGTCGAATCGCAAAAAGTGGCCCAGACGTAAGACAGCAAAATCCTCCGGTGGTAAAGTGGTTAAATCATTGTAACTGAAAGACAGAAATTATTCACTGCTGAAAGAAGGTCTAGAAATGTATGTAGGGACCCCTAGAAACTTTTGGAGGAACCTTGGCTGAAAAAAGCTGGACTAGGCAGTAATATATATCTATCCCCTTTGGTGTGAGTGGAGGTGAGCCCATCCACAATGAGATGTTTCTTGGGGCTGCAGTTCCTTTGTGCTCCACAAGGTGGATCTGACTTCTATCCAGACAGGAAGTCTCTATGGAAGACAGGAAATGATGTCAGGTACAAACAGGAAGTGATCTCAGGTACAAACAGGAAGTGATGTCAGATATAAATAAAAAGTTCCGGGTGATAAGTTGGAAGGAGGTAGAGAGAAGACATCGCTGGAAGTGGCAGCAGAGGAGGTAATAAGATCTTATTTTCTAATTACACCCAGTAACCCCCCCGTCATGTCCGTCCTCTTCCTCCATAGTCACTGTGACGTCTTTTATCTCCAGCAGATGATGATACACACATATATAGTGTGGAAACTTAGATTAACTCCTTCAGGGTCAGAACATTTCCCCACTTACGGGGCCGGAACATTCTCTTCATGTTGGAGATGTGTCACCTTCTCACCCTAGCATTCTTTCGTAAGGAGGGATTAGATTCGGATTCAAGTTGTAATGCAATTTGCACCTCCCACAACGTAATGAACACTAAATAGTCCAAACTAAATGTGTTCCCATGGGGCAGTCATTTTTAAATGTACAGCAATCCTCCTATTACACCTCCACGTCCTATTATTGTGTGACCAGTACCATCCATATACTTCTTTATTTCTTTTTCCATAGTTTTCCATCCACAAGGAGACCTGTATAGATCAAATGATGGCACGAATGAGGATGGAGGAGGACCGGAGTCACACGAATGAGAAGATATTAAACCTCGCCCTGGAGATCATCTACCTGCTGACCGGAGAGGTGAGGAGGATTCTGGGAGGTCACATGACATCACTCTTATCTCTATTAAAGCGGAGTTCCGGCCACAAAATCGACCTAATCGATTTTGTGGCCATCCGCTTGCTTTTATTCACCTGAAAAGGAATTGGATAGTTAGGATTTTTTTTTTACTTACCTTGTTATTCTAGAGCGAAATACTTCCCTTTCTTCCACTTCCTCCCTCGGCGGCCGTGGCCCGCGCCGTCACTTCCGGTTTGCAATGATTCCTGGGAGCTGAACGTCATCGCTCCCAGGAATCAATGCGACGGCACCGGCCCCGCTCGTTACTTCCGGAGCGACGCCGCATTCCCTGCTATACAGCTTCTGGGCATGCCCAGAAGCTGTGGAGGAATGCGGCGCCGCACCGGAAGTGACGAGAGGGGCCGGTGAAGGTGCATTCTGGGAGAAGAGGACACGGAAGAAGACACAGAAGAGGATCGCGCCGGCTTCAGCTGCCCACAACAGAGATGGCAACGCTGGAGAAGAAATTTTAAAAGTGAGTATTTCTTCTTGCAGGTGAGTGCGAACCGGGACAGATCAGAGGCTAGCCATTGTGGAATGTACTAGCCCTGACTGTCCCAGGGGTATGTTTATTTGATTGAAATTTTTTTTGTGGCCGGAACTCCGCTTTAATAAAACACAGACCTGGCCAGATAGGTAAGGAAGATTCTGGGAAGTCACATGACATCACTCTTATCTCTATTAATAAAACACAGACCTGACCGGAGAGGTGAGGAGGATTCTGGGAGGTCACATGACATCACTCGTATCTCTATTAATAAAACACAGACCTGACCGGAGAGGTGAGGAGGATTCTGAGAGGTCACATGACATCACTCTTATCTCTATTAATAAAACACAGACCTGACCGGAGAGGTGAGGAGGATTCTGGGAGGTCACATGACATCACTCGTATCTCTATTAATAAAACACAGACCTGACCAGAGAGGTGAGGAGGATTCTGGGATTCTAATATGATATTCTTATTGGTTTTCCAATACAGAGATATTCTCCTGTGAAGTCAGGAGATCATATGACCATCACAGTGCCTCCATGTGACTCCCTAAAACCTGAGAGACACAACATGCAGAAGATTCTAGAAGTCACCAAGAAGATGATGGAGCTGCTGACAGGAGAGGTGAGCGGTGCTGGGAATTCTGGGACATTATCCAGTAACAGACAAGGGATGTGTCTGGATGGTGACTGTATCATTGTGTGTGTCAGGTTCCTATAAGGTGTCAGGATGTCACTGTCTATTTCTCCATGGAAGAGTGGGAGTATTTAGAAGGACACAAGGATCTCTACAAGGACGTCATGATGGAGAATCAGCCGCCCCTCACATCACCGGGTAAGAGGAGACTTTATTGTAAATGTAGCGATACCCCCTTAAGGGACGCTGATTTTTAGGGTGCTCCCTCACACGCGCAGCCAGACAACAAGAATTTCCCAGCATTCACTCAGTAGTCCTAAAAACAGTCCAAGGTGCTTTGTTTTTGGTATATTAGGAGATGAACTTGGATAGTGATGCCCAGAACTGTAGTTTGAATGCAACTTGAGGACTTGAAACTGTCCCTGGCTACCAACAATCAGAAGGCTGTCCTCCTATAGGAAAAACATGCATCAGTTCAACTGGTAAAGAAAGGTCTCCAAGTATGGAATAAAGGTGCTCTAGCTCCATAAAAAATGCCAAGGCACCCGGCTGTTCTTTAGGTTCCCCAAGCAAGGGGTGTAAAGTAGCTGTACTGTACTTTAATGGCTCTAAGCTCTCCCTTGTTAGAAATCTAGCTGAGTTTTGCACCTGGTTGCTTCTCTTCTATAGGCTCTGGGGTGTAGTGGTTGAAGCTATTCACTTCCCTTAGGTGACTCCTGTGGCACATGTGACTGCTGAACAGGTCCCAATGTTTTCTAGGTTGGCTTCAGCTAAACGGCAATAAATTGGGAATGAAAGTGCTGTTCCGTGGCAGAATGAATGAGCAATTCCAAGAAAAAATGAAGAGTATCCATTTTATCAAACATGCCACGGAGGGGGCAAGCCACTGATGTGCACTGTAATGGACCACAGAAATAATTACAGAACCTGCAGGAGAGGCAGCTTGTGTGACAGGCAATGTAGGAGCTAGCTCTCGATATGATAGAGTAGAAGGTACTGGACAGCCAGGAACGGCGGAAGGAAGTACATATCCAGGTCTTGAGGACCTGAACCCCGAAGCGCTGTGGCGGCCACCTGATGGATGCAGGACAAGCGTGTCACTGGCTGACCCAAAGGCATCCAGCTGTCAAGCCGGGAGAAGTGACGTCAACGGACTGGCGGAAGTGGCCTCAGGTGTTGCAGGGTGTGGGCAATGGACGAGCCGATCCCAGCGCGGGTGAAGGAAGCAACAAAGCCAGCTGTATGACGTTGATGTAATCATTTCTGTGGTCCGTTACAGTGCACATCAGTGGCTTGCTCCCTCCGAGGGATGTTTAATAGAATTGATATTCTAAAAATTGGGCAGGGCAATAACAGCACAGCATGAAGCAGATATCCTACAGAATGACCTGGACAAAATAACAGAATGGGCAACGACTTGGCAAATGAGGTTTAATGTGGAGAAGTGTAAGGTTTTGCACTTGGGGACTAAAAACATAAAATCACAATACAAGTTAGGAGGAGAACCCTTGGGGGAATCAAAAATGGAGAAAGATCTGGGAGTCTTGGTAGAGGATAGACTGGGCAATAGCATGAAATGTCAAGCGGCAGCTGCCAAAGCCGGCAGAATATTAGCATGCATAAAGAAAGGGTTGTATTCCACAGATAAGACTATAATCCTTCCACTTTATAAAACTCTGGTCCGACCACATCTGGAGTATTCTGTCCAGTTCTGGTCGCCAGTCCTCAGGAGGGATGTGTTGGAGCTGGAGAGAGTCCAGAGAAGGGCAACTAAACTGATTAGGGGATTTGAGGACCTTAATTATGAAGAGCGTCTTCAATCGCTTGATTTATTCTCCCTGGAGAAGAGACGCCTGAGAGGGGACATGATAGCAATTTATAAATATCTCAATGGTGATCTCAGCATAGAAAAACAGCTATTCAGTCGAAGGAATTGCATGAGGACTCGGGGGCATACAATGCAATTATAGGAGAAGCGTCTCTCTCCTTTGCTACAATTTAAAGTAGTGAGTGTGCAACTTGTATAACGGTGTAAATTTGCTGTCCCCTCAAAATAACTCAACACACAGCCATTAATGTCTAAACTGCTGGCAACAAAAGTGAGTACACCCCTAACTGACAATGTCCAAAGTGTCAATATTTTGTGTGGCCACCATTTTTTTCCAGCACTGCCTTAACCCTCTTGGCCATGGAGGTCACCAGAGCTTCACAGGTTGCCACTGGAGTTCTCTTCCATGACGACATCACGGAGCTGGTGGATGTTAGCGACCTTGCGCTCCTCCATCTTCCGTTTGAGGATGCCCCACAGATGCTCAATAGGGTTCAGGTCTGGAGAAGGCTTGGCCAGTCCATCACCTTTACCCTCAGCTTCTAAAGCAAGGCAGTGGTCATCTTGGAGGTGTGTTTGGGGTCGTTATGTTGGAATACTGCCCTGCAGCCCAGTCTCTGAAGGGAGGGGATCATGCTCTGCTTCAGTATGTCACAGTACATGTTGGCATTCATGGTTCCCTCAATGAACTGTAGCTCCTCAGTGCCGGCAGCACTCATGCAGCCCCAGACCATGACACTCCCACCACCATGCTTGACTGTAGGCAAGACACACTTGTCTTTGTACTCCTCACCTGGTTGTCGCCACACACGCTTGATACCATCTGAACCAAATAAGATTATCTTGGTCTCATCAGACCACAGGTCATGGTTCCAGTAATCCATGTCCTTAGTCTGCTTGTCTTCAGAAAACTGTTTGCTGGCTTTCTTGTGCATCATCTTTAGAAGAGGTTTCCTTCTGGGACGACAGCCATGCAGACCAATTTGGTGCAGTGTGCAGCGTATGGTCTGAGCACTGACAGGCTGACCCCCCACCCCCTCAACCTCTGCAGCAATGCTGGCAGCACTCATACATCTATTTCCCAAAGACAACCTCTGGATATGACGCTGAGCATGTGCACTCAACTTCTTTGGTCGACCATGGCAAGGCCTCTTCTAAGTGGAACCTGTCCTGTTAACCACTATAAGACCGGAAGGAATTGCCCCCTTAATGACCAGGCCCTATTTTGCGATTTGGCACTGCGTTACTATAATGGACAATTGCGTGGCCATGCAATACTGTACCAAAATAAAATTGACGTCCCTTTTTTTCCCCACAAATTGCTTTCCTTTGTTGGTATTTGATCACCTGTGCGATTTTTTTTTTTTTTTTTTTTTTTTTTGCGCTATAAACAAAAAAAAAAAGGGCGACAATTTTTCACATTCTGCTATATAACATTCCCAAAAAAAAAGTTTAGGGCCTCTTTTATGTAAGCTACCACTCCTACTCCTTCATTGCCTCCCCCCCTACTCCCAAACCTCAGTCCCATGTAGTCCCAATCTCATATTCCCTTCCCATTGCGGCCATCTTAGATATTATGGGTGTAATTGACTTCATTCATTATAAGAACCCATAAGCGGCCATGTTGTTACACCCTATTGCCTCAGTCCCATGTAGCCAAGCCTCAATCTCATATTCACTTCCCATTGCGGCCATCTTGGATATTATGGGTGTAAGCGACTTCATTCACTATAGGAACCCATAGGCGGCCATGTTGGTACACCCTATTGCCTCAGTCCCATGTAGCCAAGCCTCAATCTCATATTCACTTCCCATTGCGGCCATCTTAGATATTATGGGTGTAATTGGCTTCATTCATTATTGGAACCCATAAGCGGCCATGTTGGTACACCCTATTGCCAGTGTTATGTTGATATGTGATGCTCTGTAGGTATTGGACGCTCGCAACCTGCTGATGGGGCATACAATCTTCTGGTTTGCGTTCCGCTTTCATTCCACTCACCTTGCGACAGGTGTTCTGTCGATATGAAACGCTTACTCTCGAATAGCGAATTTAGCAAAAACAAAAAGACGCTCACGACTATATTGACAAAGCAGCAGCTTTTCTTTAAATGCTGCACGTAGCTGCGCATGCGTTTAAAATCGACAAAGCAAGGGTATGGGGCGCATACTGGAAGATTGAATGTCGCAGTCGCATGCGCATGCACACTTTGTGAGCATTCCATACCTACAGAGCGTCACTTATCAACAGAACACCGCATCCCTAGTGTAGCCAAGCCTCAATCTCATATTGACTTCCTGTTGTAGCTATCATGGATGTTATGCGTGTAAGTGACTTCATTCACTATAGGAACCTATAAGCGGCCATGTTGGTACACCCTATTGCCTCAGTCCCATGTAGCCAAGCCTTGATCTCATTGACGTTCTGTTGCAGCCATCTTAGATGTTATGGGTGTAAGCGACTTCATTCACCATTGGAACAAATTAGCGGCCATGTTAATACACCCTATTGCCTCAGTCCCATGTAGCCAAGCCTCAATCTCATATTGACTTCCTCTTGCGGCCATCTTAGATGTTATGGGTGTAAGCAACTTCATTCACTATTGAAACCCATAAGCGGCCATGTTAGTACACCCTTTTGCCGGTGTTCTGTCGATATGTGATGCTCTGTAGGTACTGGACGCTCAAAACTGCGCATGTGCGTGAGACATTTTCAGGTTTGCGTTCCACTTTCGTTCCGTGTTCCACTCACCTTGCGACAGGTGTTCTGTCGATATGAAACGCTCGCTCTCAAATAGCGAATTTAACTAAAAGCTGCTCGCGGCCTATATCGAAAAAGCTGCGGCTTTTCTTTTAAATGCCGCTCGTAGCCGGGCATGCGCTATTGAGACCGTTTAAAATCGACTAAATGCAAAGCAATGGTATGGGACGCATACTGGAAGATTGAATGTCTGACGCGCATGCGCACTTTGCGAGCGTCCCATACCTGTAGAGCGTCAACATAACACTGCATCCCTAGTGTAGCCAAGCCTCGATCTCATATTTACTTCCTGTTGCAGCCATCGTGGATGCCAAGCGGCCATGTTAGTACATCCTATTGCCTCAGTCCCATGTAGCCAAGCCTCGATCTCATTGACGTTCTGTTGCAGCCATCATGGATGTTATGGGTGTAAGTGACTTCATCCACTATAGGAACCTATAAGCGGCCATGTTAGGACATCCTATTATATAAAAACAATCGTGTAGCGCTAATCTTACATGGTGAAAATACAAGTAAAATTAATACATAAAACAAGTGACAAAATAGGACATATAAGGTGTGTGAAACCGTGCATCAAATAAAGTCCAAAAAATATTAAAGTTCAA
This sequence comes from Pelophylax lessonae, assembly GCF_965119305.1. Classification (NCBI taxonomy): domain Eukaryota; kingdom Metazoa; phylum Chordata; class Amphibia; order Anura; family Ranidae; genus Pelophylax; species Pelophylax lessonae. Next base: position 42,073,587 of record NC_138770.1, read on the forward strand.
AATATAGGTCCCAGAATGGACGATGAACAAAGGTTGATATCCAAAGATGGAATTCCCAACAGATGGTGAGGCAGGAAGAAAGCACCCGTGAGGAATGGTCCAAAATGGCTGCTTACCAAGAAGTGTGGGCCCCCAAATTAATGGACAGGCCACAAACACTTTATCTGCAGATCAATATTCTGTCTTTCCCTCCAGGTAGTCAGGGGTTAAATCACAAACTCACAGGCAACTCCAACAATGCACAGATCAATATGCGTGGGAAGGGAGAGTAAGAGAGTACATAGCGTAATCCAGTTTAGGTAGAAAAAGCATTTATTTCGATTGCACTTACATCAATTTAAAACATTCCAGGCAGGAAAGCATAAAACCGCGGCGTCCCGCAAGCGATCAATACAGCCGGCGTTCCAGGGGGCGTGGTCACGTAGTGTCTGGTACCGCCCTACCGGTTTCGTCATATGTGACGTCGTCCGGGGCGTAGTGGGAACCATTTTGGACCATTCCTCACTGGTGCTTTCTTCCTGCCTCACCATCTGTTGGGAATTCCATCTTTGGATATCAACCTTTGTTCATCGTCCATTCTGGGACCTATATTTTGAACTTTAATATTTTTTGGACTTTATTTGATGCACGGTTTCACACACCTTATATGTCCTATTTTGTCACTTGTTTTATGTATTAATTTTACTTGTATTTTCACCATGTAAGATTAGCGCTACATGATTGTTTGTTTTTTATATATTGTTTTTGGATTTCTATTGATCCAGTGTTTAGCAGCTTTTTCACCAATATTCCTTTTACGCACATTCACATTTAGCGCAGGTTTTTCTTGATTTTATTAGTACATCCTATTGCCTCAGTCCCATGTAGCCAAACCTCAATCTAATTGACGTTCCTTTGCAGCCATCTTAGATGTTATGGGTGTAAGCGACTTCATTCACCTGTAGCAGGATTCCAAGCCATTGTGCTGGATGTGGGTCTTCCAGGGTTACCGCTAGCAACAACAGCACATTTAAGCATGTTCTCCCATTGTGAGCACTGTGACAAGGAACAGTCTGGCATCTTTGGGTTTTTGTATTTATTTAGGAACTTGGATGGGAGAAGGGAATGAGTGGGATACTCCTCTGGCTCAACTATTCACAAGATAATGGGACAACTGAGAAAAATGCCTATGGATGCTGACTTGACGCTGGCTGAATGTCGGTCAACGCCGGTTGGCGCTGGTTAAAGCTGACTTGCTGTCCGTTCACTCCAACTGACTTTGTCACTCCCCATTGGCACAAAGTCCTTTGTACTGCTGCCTTTAGCCCTCCTGGCTGAGGTAGCTACTTGTAAACACTGCTGCAACTCTTAACTCTTCGGGGCCCACACTGGCACCCTCTCGCACAGATTCCTCTTCAGGGCTTAGACTCTGGCACCCCCTTCTCTAAGCCCTCTCTCCCGGTTGACTGGCTTCTGGATCCCTCTGACCTTTTGGAGTTGTCCCCTATCCTAGGCAGACCCCTGGGAAGTTTACAGTACTCACGACACTGCTTTCCTGGAAACTTCTGCCCCAGCAGCTCCACTCGGTCCTCAGCACACTGGATCCCTCTCTGCAGCTCAGCTCAACCTTCTGTCCTTCAGGCCGACCGCCAAGGACACCTTCTGTAGCGCTGACAGGAGGAGAAACGGCTGTCACCTCCCTCCTGGGACTCTGCTTCCCGCCAAAGACGCTCTGTCATGTGCTCCCCTCAGACTTATACCCCATCCCAGGATGCATTGCGGCATATTCTTCCCTCTGGGATAGATACAAGCCCTGGTGTGCTATTGGTTAGGTTTCCTCCACTGTCCAATGAGAGCCCCCATTGGACACAGTGGGGAGACTCCCCAAGCTCAACAGGCACACCTGGGAACACATGACAGCCTAGCTGAACAATCAAGGCCCATCTGATAAGCAGACAAGGCAAAATAGATGCTTTTCCCTAGCACCCACCTAGCAGGGTGCTACACACCATTGGAACAAATTAGTGGCCATGTTAGTACACCCTATTGCCTCAGTCCCATGTAGCCAAGCCTCAATCTCATATTGACTTCCTCTTGCGGCCATCTTAGATATTATGGGTGTAAGCGGCTTCATTCACTATTGGAACCCATAAGCGGCCATGTCAGTACACCCTATTGCCGGAGTTATATCAATATGTGATGCTCCGTAGGTATTGGACGCTCGCAAACTGCGCATGCGCGGGAGACATACAATCTTCTGGTTTGCGTTCCACTTTCGTTCTGTGTTCCGCTCACCTTGCGATAGGTGTTCTGTCGATATGAAACACTCAAATAGCGCATTTAAAGAAAACCCGCTTGCGGCCTATATCCAGAAAGCAGCGGCTTTTATTTAAATGTCGCAAGTAGCTGCGCATGCGCTATTCAGAGCGTTTAAAATCGAGAGATCACTATCCCAAAGCAAGGGTATGAGACGCGTACTGGAAGATGAAATAACTCACACGCGTGCGCACTTTGCAAGTATCCCATATTTACAGATCGTCACTTATCGGCATAACACCGCAGTCCGATGTAGCCAAGCCTCGATCTCATATTGACTTCCTGTTGCAGCCATCTTAGATGTTTGTAAGCGACTTCATTCACTATAGGAACCCATGAGTGGCCATGTTAGTATTTCACCTATTGTCTCAGTTCCATGTAGCCAAGCCTCGATCTCATTGACTTCCTTTTGCAGCCATCGTAGATGTTATGGGTGTAAGCGACTTCATTCACCATTGGAACAAATTATCGGCCATGTTAGTACACCCTATTGCTTCAGTTTCATGTAGCCAAGCCTCAATCTCATATTGACTTCCTGTTGCAGCCTCTTTAGATATTATGGGTGTAAGCGAATTTATTCACTGTAGGAACCCATAAGCGGCCATGTTAGTACACCCTATTGCCTCTGTTCCATGTAGGGTTGCCACCTCATCCCTTTAAAGCAGGACCCATATTAATTACACAGGTTCTGTGGCTGATTAAGGTGGTAATAAACTCACTTAGTGCCTTATCTGCATTATATTATCCTTAGAACCTGTGCAATTCAAATGTGTCCTGAATTAAAGGGATAAGGTGGCAACCCTACTTCCATGTGATAATAAATAGTGAAATCCGCGCTATGGAGAAAAATATTTTAAAAAAGGCTGCAGCCTACCCCTAAAAATAGACTGTAAAGTCAATATTAAAAATTGTAAAAAGGTAAATTGGCGCTGCCTAAAAAGGTGTGTGTAAGATTAAAATAAATGTAATAGCTTGTATATAGGAGATTCTCTCAGATATAAAAATGGATGATGTAAGTATAAATATAAAGTGCAATAATATACAACAGTGCAATCCCAAATCTATATATATATATATATATATATATATATATATATATATATATATATATATATATATATATATATATTATACAAATATAAAGTGCAGTGGTGCAATCCCAGTGCGCACACCAGAAAATATGTGTATTATTGTGTATATAGAAAATTATTTATGGTGAAGATCACTATTTCCAAGAATCTGGCCCATGGGCCAACAAAATCAATTATTATGGTCCTTCCACTGAAGAAAATGAATTAAAAATGTGTAATAAAAATTGAATAATAAATAATAAAATCCGAAAATAGTGTAAGTGCGATATAATTCTAAACCGACCAAAGGTTATAAATAATCAAAGAAATAATGAATAAAAAAATATGGTGATAGGTGCTACTAAAGTGCTATTAGTGCAAATAAACTAAGTTTAGAGGTGCTAGTTTGGGACCAAAAAATAATAAATAAATACAATTGTAAATAGGTCCGTGATATTTAAAAAATCAATCGATCAAATAGGTTAAAGAGTACATTAAAAGTCCAAGGAAAGGTAAGCTGTAGTAATAATCCACTCCGTAGGTGATTTTTTTGTAGTGCTCCAATTAAATAAGTGCCGGGTGTGGAGACAGTGCTCCCCTCTTATTCCCAATTTCTCCCGCACTCACCAGATAGTGGCACCCCTACAGGGGTAATCCGCATATAGAAACCAGATTCACTATCCGATCACAGGGTGTTTATATGAGCTGATCCTTCTAGTGCAAGGTTCTTGGAGCCGTATGGAAATCGTATATCACATGTTGCTTAAAAGGTTTAGCCTTTATTTAACCACCTCCCACCCGGGCCATTGTAAATATACGGCCGGGTGGGAGTCTCCTCCTTCTGATCGGACGTTCCGAAACGTCATTCAGAAGGAGAGAGATTGCGCTGCCGCGGGCACCCGCAGTGGCGCAATCTCGATGTGTCTGTGTCCCTCGGACACAGAGCAACATCATTCGGCAGGAGGGCCCTGTGATTGGCCCTCCTGATCACATGACGGCTTTGTCCAATCAAAGCCGTCATGTGATGTAAATAGAGCCGTTGTAACGGCTTCGATCTCTTCTCCTCCTGACAGATCCTGTCAGTGAGGAGAAGAGGGATGATCGGTGCTGCAGCGGGGGTGATCAGTGAGTATTTCTAACTACTCACTGATCACAGGGGGGGTCTGTGCTGGTAATCAGAACATTGATTACCAGTGCAGCCCTGGGGGGGGAGGGGTGCCACTAAGCCACCAGGGATGCCCACCATGGCCACCAGGGATGGCAAACAGGGCTCAGAGAGCCCCCCGGTGCCCTCCCTATCAGTGCTGCCCACCAATGCCATCTATCAGTGCTGCCCACCAGTGCTGTTATTGCCATCAGTGCCGCCCACCATTGCCCATATTTGCCCACCAGTGCTGCCTATCAGTGCCCATCAGTGCCCCCCATCAGTGCCGATCATTGCCGCCCAACAGTGCCACCTATCAGTGCCCATCAGTGCTGCCTATCAGTGCCCATCAGCGCTGCCTATCAGTGCCCACCAATGCTGCATATCAGTGCTATCAGTGCTGCATATCAGTGCCACCCCATCAGTGCCACCCCATCAGTGTCTCCTCATCAGTGCCTGTCAGTGCGGCATCATCAGTGCTCATCAGTGCAGGAAAAAACATATCTATTTACAAAATTTTATAACCTAAACGAAAAACTTTTTTTTTTTTTTTTTTTTTTTCAAACTTTTCAGTCTTTTTTTATTTGTGCACCAAAAAAGAAAAAACCTGACGGTGATCAAATACCACCAAAAGAAAGCTCTATTTGTGGGGAAAAAATGACACAAATTTGGTTTAGGTACAGTGTTGCATGACCGCGCAATTGTCATTCAAATTGCAACAGCGCTAAAAGCTGAAAATTGGTCTGGGAAGGAAGGGGGTTTAAGTGCCCAGTATTGAGGTGGTTAAACATCAAAAAATGAACTCACATTTAGGCAGATAAAATAGGCGACAGGTACCGTAGGGACCGCAAGACCCTCTTTAGCGGTGGCTTCCGGGACGCTGAGTTAGCCAACCACCGGATCTGCGTTCCAACGATGCGGAAGTGACGTAATTACGCTTGACGCGTTTCGTCATCAATGACGTCTTCAGAAGCATCAACTTCCATGTAGCCAAGCCTCAATCTCATTGACTTCCTGTTGCAGCCATCTTGGATGTTATGGGTGTAAGCGACTTCACAGTGGTGTAGTGGTTAGCACTTTCGCCTAGTAGCAAAAGGGTCGCTGGTTTGAATCCCAACCACGACACTACCTGCCTGGAGTTTGCATGTTCTCCCTGTGCCTGCGCGGGTTTCCTTTGGGTACTCTGGTTTCCTCCCACACTCCAAAGACATGCTGGTTGTCCCTTGTATGTATATGTATGAATGTTAGTTAGGGACCTTAGATTGTAAGCTCTGATGTGACCGTACAATGCATATATACAAAGGGACTGATAATCTAGATCCTTATGTCTCCCACCCTGGCCAGCGAGCGTGAGCAGGTTATAGTCCAGAACTAGGCCTTGTCACGACAGTGCCCCAATGGAGGGGATAAGCCTGCGAGTGGACAAGTCTCGCTGGGACGCGATTGACCTGGAACGCCTTGAGTCGCAGCGTACCCCCTGGCTGGCAGCACCCCCACCCTGGGTGGGAGGTGGACTGCTCGGAGTGGCGCTCACCTGGTACCGTGGTATGGTGAGTAATACTGTCCCCCCAAAATTCTGGCAGTCTCGGGGTGGTCGTGGGCCCCTCCTTGGGATGGTCTTACCCCCGGGTTCCCTTTCATTCCCCCAGCCCCTCTAACAGACACGGTGGTCCTTTGGCCCCATCCTACCCCCACGCTCCCCCCTCTGGTGGTTAGGTAGGAGCTAGCTTTGCCACTTGCTCCAGTAAGGGCGGATGGATGCGGTTGTTGCTGACCGGGCTGTCCGGATCGCACCGGGGGTCTTTGAGGAAGTTCCCGGCCCTCTGAGTATTAGTGACTGGGGCAGGGATGTATTTTGGGCTCCCTGCTGCGGTGTTAGGCTTGAGGGGGAGCGGCTGTTTCTTCATCTGCTGGTCTGCGCCTCACGTGGCTGGAATTGAGGCAGCGGCTTGCGGCCTACTCGCGGCTGTCTGGGTACCATGCCAGGCAGCCCAAGTACCATGCCAGGCTGTCCATGGTGCCTGACTGAGCTGACCGGCGGATGCCGACGGATCACCTCACACAGCCAGATCAGGCCAAAAATTAAGGCAGTGGCTTGCAGCCTACTCGTGGCTGTCCGGGGTTCCATGCCAGGCTTTCCGAGCACCATGACAGGCCGTCCGAAGTGCCTGACTGACGGATGCAGATGGATCACCTCACGCGGCTGGATTGGGCTGAAAATTGAGGCCGCAGCTTGCGGCCTACTCACAGCATGTCTAGCTGTCCGAGTACCTAACCGAGCTGTCCACACTGCTGATAGAGCTGACGGCGGACCCGCGACCAGATTGGGCCTCAAATTTAGGCCACGGCTTTGGGGCCTACTCGAGGCTGAATGACCGAGCTGCTGACCAAGCGGTTTGAGCTGCTGATCAGGGTGATAGAGCAGCAGATGGGCATCCGCCCCTCCTCCCCTCTCCTCAGGGGGGTAGACATATTGACTGCCTGGTGCCCCCCTTGAACCAGGGGGCAGTGGGGACATTGCTGTGTGGGGGTACTCTGCCTGCGCATCTGCGTCACCGCTGGCCCCCTCTTCCCCTTTATAGGGAGATATGTGCTCATGTCATTTATGCTCTTTAGCCGGCATCTCCTTGCGGGACTGCGGTCAGTGACCTCCCCTGCTTGTTATGCTCCCAGGGTGAGCTTAGCATATAGCGACTCTAATGGGTCTGCGTCCACGCACTTCGGGTGCTCTGCAGTGAGGATGATTCCTTTTTTACTGCACATGCGCATGCAAGGGCGCCGGTGGATGCATTGATTGTATCCGTGCAGAAAAATTTCACACAGGGGGCGCGGGTTACCTCGGGGCCCGTAGATCTCCTAAAGACAGAAAGGGTACTCCCTTTTCCCGCCTACTGTGTCGCGCGTCAGTTGCGTTATTCTAAACGCAATAATGGTAACCACACCTGGTGTGGCTAAAGAGGTGGTCTACCGATCAGGCTCCTAAAAAGGTTCTACAGATCTCCCCTTTATGGGGGACCGCCTATTTGGGTCTTTGTTGAAGTCCACTAAAGGGGCGAGTGATTGCGTAATAGACAGGGCCCGTATTTTTCAGCACACAGACGGCCCCTTCCTGCCTTCGGCATGCAGGAGCAAAGGGTGATTGTGACGGTTCCCTCTCAGGAAAACTTTCAGGGATTCTATTCAAACCTGTTTACTGTGCCCAGAAAAGAAGGCAAAGTACGTCCAATTCTGGACCTCAAGGTGAACCGAGGTCCAGAAGTTTAGAATGGAATCCATTTGAACGGTAGTGGCGTCTCTACACCAGAGAGACTTTTTGGCCTCTATAGATATCAAGGACGCATATCTACACATCCCTATCTACTTTGGAAACCAGCGTTTTCTTTGCTTCGCTGACGGAGAGAGGAGCATTATCAATTTGTAGTGTTACCCTTTGGTCTCGCCTCCGCCCCTATGGTCTTTACCTTGGTGCTGGCTCCGGTATTAGCATTACTGCGCCAATGGGGGATTTTGGTACTGGGATACCTGGATGATCTCCTCCTATTGAGTGTGGACTCTCATTCAGCCTTGTTGGGCGACTTGACGATCACTGTACGGACTCTGCAAGAGTTCGGGTGGAACCTGATACCTTCATTCACTGGATTATCTTGGCTTGACTCTGGAATCTGCTTTGGTGAGGGTCTTTCTTCCTCCGGACAAGTTGCAGGGGGCGATCCATTTGCTGTCAGCAAGCAATCTGTCCTATCTGCAGACTTGCATGCGGGCCTTGGGTCTGATGGTGTTAACCTTCGTGGCAGTTTGGTTTACTCAGTTCCACACGAGACCCTTACAAAGGGAGATTCTCGTCAAATGAAGCAAAGATCCAAAGTCCTAGGATGCTTTGATTCGGTTGAGTCACAACACAAAGACTGCTCTTCTATGGTGGCTTCACTCGTTAGCACTGCGCCAGGGAAAGTCCTTCCTTCCGTTGTATTAGTTGGTGGTAACCACGGACGCCAGCCTGTCAGGCTGGGGCGGAGTGCTGGGGAAGTTCTGCGCCCAGGGGTCCTGGACAGTAGAGTTCAAAACTTCCGATAAAATATTTTGGAGCTCAGAGAGCTAAAGCTTTGCCTGAGCCAATGGAAAAATCGTCTGCAAGATTGCACGGTCCGGATTCAGTTGGACAATGCCACGGGCGTGGCTTACGTCAATCATCATGGGGGCACCAAGAGTGTCTTGGTGGCCCGGGTGGTGGCTGAGATCCTGGACTGGGAGGAAAAGTTTGTTCCAGCCCTCTCTGCTGTGCACATCCCAGGTATGAAGAACTGGCAGGCCGATTACCTGAGGAGTCAGGTGTTTAATCAGGGGGAGTGGTAGCTACACCCGGAGGTGTTTTTCATCTCCTGTGTGTCCAGTGGGGGACACCCAACATTGACCTGTTTGCTTCTCGACTCAACAAAAAGGTTCAGAGGTTCATAGCCATGTCTCAGGATCCTCTGGCCGACGCCACAGACGCATTGGTGGCTCTTTGGAGTCAGCATCAGCTATTTTATGCATTCCCTCCGCTAAAACTTCTGCCGAGGCTTTTTCGCAGGATGGAAGTGGAAGGGGTTTCCGGTCATTCTGGTGGCCCCAGACAGGCCTTGCCGGTCTTAGTACGCAGACCTGATAAGGTTGGTCGCCAATGCTCCCTTGGAGACTTCCTGTCTCAAGGACCGATATCCTATCCTGCTTTACAGTCGCTGGCTTTAACGGCGTGGCTTTTGAAAGCCAGGTATTGAAGGATAGAGGTCTTTCTGATTCAGTGATTCCTACACTACTGAATGGCAGGAAGTCTACTTTCAGAAAGATCTATCATTGTATGTGAAAATCGTACATTTCATGGTGTGAATCATTGAAGGTGCACCCTCACTTGTTCTTGGTGGCTTCCGATGACGCCCAGTGGGAGGGGCGAAACAACACGTAAAGCGAGGTACAGCGCCTGATGTCATTTCCGCCCGGGAAAACACCGCACTCTGCAAAACCACTGGCCTCATATGCACTATAGAGGAATAGCGGTTATCCTATTTGTAAGTGGATATTTTAATTTTTTGTTAATAAAGTTTACATACTCACACTATGGAGAGTCTATCCATTCTCTTTATGTTGTTGGAGCCAAGCCTTTAAAGACACAGACCTTTGTTAGGATTTTAGTGGTTGACTCCATATACCCACATGGGGGACTCCAGTATCTACCTTTTTGCTATAACCCATCCATGCTCTGGTGAGTGGGGGCACAAAGGGGTGCATGGATGAATCACCACTGAGCACTTATTAATTTTCTTGAAGCGCAGCAGCACTTTATGGACTGTTAAATGGACACTTCTCTTTGCACAGTATATTAATTGGACATATTAATTTTTATATATTTATGTTACAGCTTTGTCACCTTTGGCACTGAGCACTTTAAGCACAATTTTGTGTGTATATGTTTACACAATTTATTCATGTGATTTATGCATAGATTCAGAGTTCATTTATAGGAGTAGCGCTGACACCATTTTCTACATATCATTTAAAGGAACACACCTTTTTGCCAGCAGCACCTCACACTAGTTGCATTATATTTTTTATAATTTTTTCACTTGTTTATAGCACATATTCTTGTTGCTCTTTAGCACCATACTCCATAGAGCAGGGACTTTTATTTATTTATAGGGTTTTGACTTTTTTTCAAAAAAGTGAACAGCGGTTTGCTTTGGTCACTATCAAAGGCCAAGTGTCGCATGCCCGGATTCGCACTTTTATTCAGGGGGTTCGCTATATGGCTCCCCCAAGGCGATCCCCGCTACCTCCGTGGAATCTGAATTTGGTATTCTCTGTTCTTCAAAAACCTCCTTTGAGAACATTAGGGAGATTCCTCTGCTTGCCTTGTCTCAGAAGGTTGCCTTTTGGTGGCTATTACTTCTGCCTGCAGAGTATTTTGAATTGGCCGCGGTGTCCTGCCGCTCACCTTATCTGGTGGTCCACAGAGATAAAGTGGTACTACGACCTAATTGGTAGTTTTCTTCCTTAAGGCCTGTACACACTTGGCGGAAATCGGACGAAATATCCTCCTGATTTTTCTCTCTCTTGCTCAGCATTCATTACCGTTTTTAATTGACAGTGCATAATGTTCACTAAATTTCTCGTCCGTTTTTTTTTTTTTTTTGGGACATTTGTTCCTAGACTTCTGGGTTGTCAGCAACTTCAGATCATGCACGGTCTTTCGTATCCGGTTTTTCACGGACGTACTGCAAACACATTAAAAGAAAATTGGTCGTCTGTGGACGGACTATAAAAATTTTGATGTTTGTCCCTTTGTTTTTTTTTTAGTTGAAAATGTCGGCATCGGCTGCTGAAAGTTGTGTACACACTAGCCGAAAATCGTACGATTTTATCTCGGAAGGGAATTTTCAGAAGATTTTCTACTGGTCTGTATCCCACTTAAGGTGGTTTCTGATTTTCATCTGAATGAAGACATTGTGCTGCCTTCACTCTGTCCCAAGCCCAAGCATCCCAAGGAATTTGTCTTGCATTCTTTGGATGTGTTTCAGGCAATCAGGGTTTACCTGGAGGCCACTGAGTCTTTTAGAAATTTAGATGCTCCTTTCGTCCTTACCGAAGGACCTCGTAAAGGATTGGCTGCATCTGCTGCAACCATATCCAGATGGATCAGGCAGACGGTAGTTTAGGCTTATTCACTGAAGGGTCAGAGTTCTCATTTCCCAGTACAGGCGCATTCTACTAGAGCGCTGAGTGCCTCTTGGGCTTTTTGCCATCAGGCGTCAGTGCTGCAAGTTTGCAAGGCGGCCACTTGGTCATCTGCACATACGTTTACAAAATTCTACAAAGTAGATGTGTTGGCATCTTTGGATGCTTCCTTTTGGCAGCAAGGTTTTGCAGGCTGCTGTTTAACCACCTCCCACCCGGGCCATAGTACATATACGGCCGGGTGGGAGTCTCGTCCTTCTGAATGGACGTTCCGGAACGTCCTTCAGAAGGAGAGAGATCGCGCCGCCGCGGGCACGTGCAGCAGCGCGATCTCGATGTGCCTGTGTCCCTAGGGCACAGAGCAACAAGCCTCGGCAGGAGGGCCCTGTGATTGGCCCTCCTGATCACATGACGGCTGTGACCAATCACAGCCGTCATGTAATGTCAATACAGCCGTTGTAACGGCTTCGATCTCTTCTCCTCCTGACAGATCCTGTCAGTGAGGAGAAGAGAAGAGGATCAATTCTGCAGCTGGGGTGATCAGTGAGTATTTCTAATTACTCACTGATCACAGGGGGGGTCTGTGCTGGTAATCAGATGATTGATTACCAGTGCAGCCCTGGGGGGAGGGGATGCCACTAGAGCCACCAGGGATGCCCACCCATGACCACCAGGGATGCCCACCATGGCCACCAGGGATGGCAAACAGGGCTCAGAGAGCCTGCCAGTGGTGCCCCCCTATCAGTGCTGCCCACCAATGCCATCTATCAGTGCTACCCACCAGTGCCCGTTATTGCCCACCAGTGCTGCCTATCAGTGCCCCCCATCAGTGCCGCCTATCAGTGCCCATCAGTGCTGCCTATCAGTGCCCATCAGTGCCGCATATCAGTGCTACCTATCAGTGCCCATCAGTGCTGCATATCAGTGCCACCCCATCAGTGCCACCCCATCAGTGTCTCCTCATCAGTGCCTGTCAGTGCGGCGTCATCAGTGCTCATCAGTGCAGGAAAAAACGTATCTATTTACAAAATTTTATAACCTAAACAAAAAACTTTTTTTTTTTTTTTTTTTCAAACTTTTCGGCCTTTTTTTATTTGTGCACCAAAAAAGAAAAAACCTGGCAGTGATCAAATACCACCAAAAGAAAGCTCTATTTGTGGGGAAAAAATGACATAAATTTGGTTTAGGTACAGTGTTGCATGACCACGCAATTGTCATTCAAAATGCAACAGCGCTAAAAGCTGAAAATTGGTCTGGGAAGGAAGGGGGTTTAAGTGCCCTGTATTGAGGTGGTTAAAGAGAATCTTTTTTTGTTAGTCTTTGAGGATGTATGTTTGTTTTTTCTAGGTGAGCTCCAGTTGTTCCTGGTTGAGCTCCTTGTTACCTGGTTGGTTAGGTTTAGCCTTTGGGGAATTACGTCTTCTTGCGTTGTTTTCCCACCCCTTATGATTATACTGCTTTGGGACATCCCATTGGTCTAAAGATGATGGAGCTGTGTCTGTCGATGAACGATGGAGAACTGGATTTTTGTAAGAACTTACCGTAAAAAAATGTTTTCTCTGAAGTTCATCGACAGACGCAGCACCCGCCCCTCTACTTCTGAGTGAATGGGGTTTTTTTGTCTTCTAAACACTGCTTGCAACTAAACTGATTGATGACAGCAGGGTGTGTGGGGTTATGCCTGCAGGGACAGCCCGCATAGGTGTGGTTAAGCGTTTTTCCTGCGCAGTGCCTATTCCTGATAGGAGGAGCATAACCTATTGGTCTAAAGATGATGGAGCTGCGTCTCTCGAACTTCAGAGAAAAGGATTTTATGGTAAGTTCTTATAAAAATCCAGTTTTTATATCGCGCTTACTCAAATCGATTCTTTATATTTGGACCTAAAAGAATTGCACATGTCCAATCTTCGTACAGAAATCTGAATGCAGATCCGTGCACTTGGTAACAGGTGCCAAGTCGCTGAGTGTGAGTCTGATCATCGACTCCTCGCAATGCCCGCACTTGATCCAGGCGCTCACCATCGCTGTGGGTCTCCTGGAGCCTAAGCACATAAGATATAGTCTCTCCACACCATCTATCATTCCCAGACCAAATCCCACTCGTTGCTCCAAACGAACTCCCGTATCCACCAGCATACTCCGCCGCTCAGGCGCCTAATCCTGTGTCTCAGCCGTGCTGACAAACCACCTGTACACCCGCACATAATCCGCCATCTTGCTCCTCGCACACATGTGTAGGGTGTACACCTCATTCTAGGGCTCACAGCTCCGCCCCAACTACGAGACACACTGGCACCAACTCCTCTGTATAGCAGGACTTTTCCCACGTTGCAGGTCTTTGTTCCTGACCGAGTTTTACCGACTGTAATGCAGGAACACAGGACCCTGTTTCCGTGTCTCAAAGGTCCCTCAGAAACCATGCAGACACCATCTTCATCCATCCCCGGATGGCCAAAACACATTTGTAATCCACAGTAGCTTAGCCTGTGGCAGTACTATGGGAAAGGACAGCATGAATTTTGATTAAGTGTAGCACCCCCCTAGGTAGGTGCTAGCGAGAGAGTATCGTTTTTGGCTCTGTCTGCCTATCGGAGAAGCAGCAGGCAAATCTATATTGCTTTCTGTCTACCAGAGAGCAGGATCTGTTAGTGAGGTCTGCTCAGTGTGCTCAGTATGTGATTGAGTCTAGAGGAGTGTTTCACACTGGTCCAATAGGGAGGCATGTTGGACAGTGAGAGGAAACCTGACCAATGGATACATAGGCTTTGATACAGTCCTGGTTATTGGTAGAGAGAGGCTGTCTCTGTGCATTCTAGGATACTGTATAAAAGCCAGGAGCACATGTGCTGCGGGGTCTTTGGCTGGTCAGCAGAGTCCCGGAGGGAGGGGGGCGGCTGCCTCCTCCTCTGTAGCAGTGGCACGTGACATCAGGAGGTCATCCTGAGGGCCAGAGGAATGGACCTGAACCCAGAGGTCCAGGAAAGCTGACTGAGGGGAAGACACTAGAGACCCTAGAAAAACAGTATTGTGAGTACAGGGGATCGTGCCAAGGGGGCTGACCTGAGGGGGACCACCCCAGAGTAGGATAGTCAGTGGATGGGTGACAGTGGTCAAGAAAGAGGATACTAGGAGAGTGTCCTGAAGATAACATTAGTTCATCAAGTTATCTGGAAAGAGACTTAATCTAAATCCACCTAAGTGGCAATGTGGATCAACAGCCTGGCTGTAACTGCAGATAGATGTCCTCCAAACCTTGTGAATAGTTAATTTAGAGTATCCCTCTATTCCCTTCTCCCATCCCTATTTAAAATGAACCCCCCAAAACCACTACATACCCCTGGACTGATCATTGACTGAGCCAAGAAGTAAAGGGTTAAATTGGGAATACCAGTGTTGCTAACTGTAACCCAGGGGGACCCGAAAGTGTAATATCCAGCAGTCCTCAAGGGGGCAGTGCTACATAAGCAACGTCTCTGATCGCTGGTTGCTATGGGCAATGACAGCATGAAACTTGCTCTTTGATCCAGACCTGCTGAAACACACTCCGGTCCTCCAGCTAGCTGTTTGATACTTGGTTGCTATTAACAATGGCTGTTTGGACCTACAAATAATGACATACAATTCCTCAGGTTTTATTAAAGTGGGCGACAATACTGTGATGCCTCTTCTTGATCTGGACAGAGTAACAGTCCTCAAATGCTTGCTTATGGTTGCTTTGGCTAACGGCTGTGCAATTTAAAGGGAATTCTTAGAAAACCAACCCTCCACATGTAGCGCTACCCTCTTAAGGGCCACTGAAATTATGGGTTCACCCTCCCATGCACAGCCAGGCAAAATTCATTTTCTGGCATTCACCGAGTAGTCAAAAACCAGTCCAGGGTGCTTTGTTTTGTTTTTGGGTTATTAGGGGATGAGTATGGATAGGGATGGGATGGGAAGGTATGGGATGCCCAGAGCTGTAGTTTTGCATGCAGCTTGACGACTTTAAACTGTCTCTGGCTACCAACAATCACAAGGCTGTCCTCAATGCATCAGCTCAACTGGTAAATAAAGGTCTTCAAGTACTGAAAACAGGAGCTCTATCTAGAAAATGCCAAGGCATCTGGCTGCCCTTTAGATTCCCCAAGCAAAGATTGTAGGGTAGCTGTACTGGTTTTAATGGCTCTAAGCTGTCCCTTGTTAGAAAGCTATCTGGGTATTGCACCTGGCTGTTTCTCCTCTATAGGCTCTGTGGTGTAGTGGTTAAAGCTACTCACTTTACCTGTGGCACATGCCTCCTGCTGAAAAGGTCCCAATTGCTCTCAGGATGGCTTCAACTAAACCTAGCTGAGGATGAAATGGGTGTGAGGCTTCAGTGGTTGCTCTCTCTTCTGCCCAGGGGCAAAGCCCCACAGCACAGGGGGTCCCCTCCAGGTAACTGGACCCTGGAGTCCCTCATAGCCAGGCTCCAGAATATTTATGGGCCATTCCACCACCTCCTGCACCGCCCCCACCTAGGGATATGAGGAGACTCCATAAATATTCAGGCCTCCGCTCTGCCTATCCGCCCTCTAAGTTCTAGAACTCTCCAGCAGTACCAGAAGCCAGGGGGAGGCAACACAGAGACTCCGCCCTTGGGGCTCTGCCAGCTAACTTATTAACAAATTAACCCTGGCTCCTATACCTACAGAGGAGCCCAACTAAATTGTCCTACACTATACACAGAGGGTGCTACATAAAGGAGAGCAGTACGGAGGGTCCACTGAGATCCTCCATCATCTGATAAACACATAGAAACAATGTTTCTCTGTCGCTCATTGACAGACGTAGTCTTCTTGATTCACATCAATTGGGTTATGTTGTCTCCGCAGGAGTAGGACTAGGCAGAAAGAAAAAACGTTCTGGCTCCACCCTAGGGGCAGTCCCAGAGGGTATATCCTCCCTCTCTCTGCTACAAGGAATCAGTTTTTTTCTGTCTAGTCAGGAGTAAGGACCTAAGTTCCTTGCTGGGATCTTTTTGGTCCTGGCAAGATTTTTTTTTTTAAAGAAAAAATATATTTTTTTAGGTAGTTTTCTCCAGTATTTTTTCCTGTGAGATCTTCAAGCAAATTACGCCGGATCTGGGCGACACTAGTGGTCACCCCAGCCGGCCTACGAGCGCGCGCAGACCATTGCATCGCGCTTGGTCGGCCGCGACACATTCAAGTAAGTATGCGGGGCCGGGCGACGGGCTGGATGTTGAGATCCAGTGGTCACCCCGGTTTCTGCCTACGAGCGCGTGCAGACCAGAGCTCCGCGCTGGGTCGGCCGCGACGGAGTCCCATTGGAGGGACTGACCTTGCGAGTTAAAAGTCTCGCTTGGACGCCAGGAACCAGAGAGTCAAGGCGTCCGGAGTGGTCAACAACCCCCCACCCCGGTGGAGAGGGTATTGTGAAGAGAGGGTGCCTGTCGGTCCGGTATGGTGAGTAAATGTTTCCTTTTCCTCGTTATGAGGCAGTGTGGAATATGGGCCCCTCCATACATGGTCAGTATCTATCTGACACTAAAAGTCCCCCTTGTAAATACAGCATGTGTTTGGTGGGCAAGCGGACTTGGTTTGGGAGCTAACACTCTACCCAGCAGACTGCAGTATTGCAGCAGACATAGGAGGTATAATCCTACCTTAATTGTAGTGGACCTCCTGCAGATCGATAAACCGCCATTAGTGTGGTATGCAGGTGGATGTGCTGGGAAGAACGATACTTCGGCTATCCGCCGCCATTTTGCTGTAGACCAGGTACATGTATGTCCGCAGGTCACGCCGGCCGCCATTTTTTTGGAGTCTATTGTCTCCAGTATGGGGGCGGCCATGTTTGAAGAGCCCAGCTAACCTCGAGGAGAGCTGGGAACACCGGAAGGCGTACACAGGGGGCGGAGCCACTTTCTTCTACCCGGGAAAACGAACACAGCTCTTCCCAGTCTGTAAAAGGCAAACGCTGACTGCAGTTGGTAGGAAACTTCTCTGCATCGGGTGGTGAGCCTTGAGGGTCCCTCTCTCTCTCTCTCTCTCTGTGGGGATCAAGAAGCAGGTACTCTGAGGGGCGCTATTGCGCTAGGGGGATACACATAAAAAAAAAAAAAAAAAAAGTTTTTTTTCTGGCCAAGGTGTCCTGGGTTAACATGGACCCTGCCACTCATGTATCTCCACCGGATCCCCTCGAGGGGTCTGCAGGATCCTCCAGCACCCCGCTTACTATTGAATCATTGTCAGCTATTATGGAGACCTTTGTGTCCCGGGTGGAAGTGGCTTGTCAGGGACAGGGCGCAAGAAAGCGACCCCCGCCTAACCCCATATTATCTGAAACTTCGGATTCAGAATCTGAGCCTATTTCTGCAGTTGCAGGTACCTCATCTGGGATTGGTGTCTCGGGTACTGTCTCTTCAGACAGTGAGGAGGATGTTTCGGCATCAGCCATAGCCCGAGAGGAAGCGTTGGTAAACGCACTCATTGTATCTGTTCAAGAAGCCTTAAGATTACAGGGTTCTCCGTTGGAAGTAGCTGAGACTGAAATACCCTTTGGGACTAAAAAACGCATCAAAGTGGCGAAGGTTTTTCCATTGCCCAAATGTTTTGGCAATCCAATCAAAGAAGAATGGAGTCTGCCAAAACGCACTTCTGCTATTTCTAAACGCATTAACAGGCGTTATCCGTTTGAGGAAACCCTCATTAAGAAATGGACAGAACCACCTGTGGTGGATTCACCAATTGCTAGATTGAATAAAGCCACGGTTATTCCATTAGAAGACGCTCCGTCTTTTAAAGATCCGGTGGATCGCAAGATAGAAGCTATGTCTCGCACCGTTTTCCTTGATTGGATCAGCTTTCAGACCAATAATTGCTATTGGGCTGGTTTCGCAGACTGTAACTGAATGGACCAAATGGTTACGCCGGGACTTAGAAGAGGTCCCTCAGGCGGTATCAGATTTGTTGGAACAGATGATACAAGGGTTACAGTTTGTGTGTGATGCGGCGTTAGACGCCACTCCACTATTGGCGCGAGCCTCAGTTTCAGCAGTGGTTCTCAGGCGTACACTGTGGCTAAAAGGTTGGTTAGCCGACCAAGGTTCCAAAAAAGCATTGGCTAATATCCCCTTTTTAGGAGAGCGTTTATTTGGAGCCAACTTAGATGAGATCATTAAGGATCTCACGGGAGGAAAGAGCACCTTTTTACCGCAAAATGCTAAGGGTAAAGGACCTCGTCAAAGACGAGGGCCTTCTTTCTCTGCTCACAAAAAATTTTTTCGCCCGCGGGTGAAAAAATTAAGTCCTCCAAAGCTCCTTCAGGAGGCTTCAGGGGACGTTGGTCGGGCAAGCAAAGGCCCGCCCCCTCCAGACCTGAAGATAAGTCTACCAAAGCCTGAAGGTGCGCCCCCACCCATAACTGGGGTGGGGGGACGTCTTCGCCGGTTCCCGGATCCATGGCTTTCCAGAATCCCGGACAAGTGGGTTTGCGAAATCATAAGGTCAGGGTACAAGATCGAGTTTCAATCTCTCCCACCGGCGCGATTCTTCCCTTCCAATATCCGACTATCCCCGGATCGTTTAGAAGATCTGCGGAGAGCAGTCACGGATTTACTACAACAAGGAGTGGTAGTCCACGTTCCTTGGACAGAACGCTTTCAGGGGTTTTATTCAAACCTATTTACAATACCCAGGAAAGAGGGCAAAGTGCGTCCAATTCTGGACTTAAGGGCACTCAATTCCTTTCTCAACATAAGAAAATTCAAGATGGAATCCATTCGCACAGTAGCAGCCTTCCTGCATTCAGGGGATGTCCTAGCGTCCATAGACATCAAGGACGCATATCTTCACATTCCCATTTTCGCAGGACATCAGCTGTTTCTACGTTTTTCCGTAGAAGAGAACCACTATCAGTTTGTGGCGTTACCTTTCGGTCTCGCCACGGCTCCTCGGGTCTTCACGAAGGTGTTGGCCCCAATGTTGGCACTACTGCGCCAAAGAGGCATATCGATTCTAGGTTACCTAGACGATCTCCTGCTTCATGCAGAGTCTCCACAGACCCTGCTACAAAACATAGAAATTACTATAATTTCTTTACAGGAATTCGGGTGGCTGGTGAACCAGCAAAAGTCTTTTCTGGTTCCCACCCAGAGGCTCGAATATCTGGGTCTAATTCTAGACACAGTCAGGACAAGAGTTTTCCTTCCGGTAGGGAAACTCCGGAAGATTCAATCAGCAGTCCAGTTGTTACTATCCAACAGCTGGTCTTCCCTTCGGACTTGCATGAGGGTTCTGGGGTTGATGGTGGCTTCCTTCGAAGCAGTCCCATTTGCCCAGTCCCATACCCGAATTCTTCAGCAAGAGATTCTTCTCAGATGGAATCGGAATCCGGAGTCCCTGGACTATCGGATCCAATTGAGCAAACAGACCAGAGAGTCTCTGGTCTGGTGGCTTCGGTCTCCGATGCTCAGCCAGGGAAAGTCATTTCTGCCAATATATTGGACGATAGTGACCACGGATGCCAGCCTATCCGGATGGGGAGGAATTCTCGGTCAGTTATCCGTTCAGGGACTTTGGTCCCCGGAAGAATCCAGGTTACCGATAAATGTATTGGAACTGAGAGCGATCAGACTTTGTCTGATTCACTGGACCGAGCAGCTCCAGGGCAGCCCGGTTCGGATCCAGTCGGACAACGCCACGGCTGTGGCTTATGTCAATCACCAGGGGGGCACCAAGAGTGTCCGAGCGGCCAAGGAAGTGGCTTGCATTCTTCGCTGGGCGGAACAATTTGTTCCAGCTATCTCTGCGGTGTTCATTCCGGGGGTGGAAAATTGGCAGGCAGATTATCTCAGCCGTCAGACTCTGGATCAGGGGGAATGGTCCCTCCATCCAGAAGTTTTCCACCAGTTGTGCCTACGTTGGGGCACCCCGGATGTGGATCTGTTGGCATCACGATTCAACAGGAAAGTACAGAGATTCGTGGCTCGCTCCCGCGATCCTCTAGCAGAGACCGCAGACGCACTGGTCGCCCCGTGCGGGCAATACCAGCTAATGTATGCCTTCCCTCCTCTCGGGTTACTGCCAAGACTTCTTCGCAGGATAGAGGAGGAAGGAATTCCAGTAATCCTGGTAGCTCCGGACTGGCCTCGCCGAGCTTGGTACGCCGACTTGGTCAGACTGGTGGCAGACGTCCCGTGGAGACTTCCTCTCAGGGAGGATCTACTGTCTCAGGGACCGATCATCCATCCTGCTTTACGATCGCTGGCTTTAACGGCCTGGCTATTGAGACCCAGGTGCTGAAGGACAAGGGATTGTCAGCTTCAGTTATTCCTACTCTAGTTAAAGCAAGGAAAGCGACTTCCAGAAAGATTTATCATCGCACATGGAAGTCCTACATTGCATGGTGTGAACCCCTGGGGTTCCACCCACGATCTTATTCGGTTAGTCGAATATTAGCTTTTCTGCAACAAGGGGTTGAGCAGAAACTGGCCTTGAGCACTATCAAGGGTCAGGTCTCAGCATTAGCTATCTTCTTTCAGAAGCCTTTGGCTACTCATTCCTTGGTGCGGAATTTCATCCAGGGGGTGCGACATCTGGCTCCGCCAGTGCGCGCGCCGTTACCACCCTGGGATCTTAATTTAGTATTGTCGGTTCTTCAGAAACCTCCCTTTGAAGATATTAGGGAGATTCCTCTACCTACGTTGTCCCAGAAGGTGGCCTTCTTGGTGGCTATCACTTCTGCACGCAGGGTGTCAGAACTGGCCGCATTATCTTGTCGTTCCCCATATCTGGTGGTTCATAGAGATAAGGTGGTTCTTCGTCCGAATCCATCCTTCCTACCAAAAGTGGTTTCAGAATTTCATCTGAATGAAGAAATTGTATTACCTTCCCTGTGTCCTAAGCCCAGTCATCCTCGGGAGTTTGCTTTACACTCCTTGGATGTGGTCCGGGCGATCAGGGTATACTTGAAAACGACAGACTCGTTTCGCAAGACGGATTCACTTTTTGTGATCCCGGATGGACCCAAAAAGGGGTTGCCTGCATCTGCCGCGACTATTTCCAAATGGATCAGACAGACGGTGGTACAGGCTTATTCTATTAAGGGTCGGGAGCCCCCGTTCCCTGTTAAGGCGCACTCCACTCCACAAGGTGCATACCTTTACAAAACATTATAAAGTTGATGTAATGGCATCGTCTGATGCCTCGTTTGGCCGCAAGGTTTTGCAGGCCGCCATTTGAGGAGACCAGTGGTCTACCTCGAGGGTTTTTTTCCGTTGGAATTTTTATTTGAGTCTCATTCTTTGCTTATAATGAGCCTTTAAAACTTCTAGTTGGCACCGGTTGGGCCTTCTAGATTGGATTTTGATTTCTGTCAATCCCTCCCCTCATTTGTGGCACTGCTTCTGGATGTCCCAATTGATGTGAATCAAGAAGACTACGTCTGTCAATGAGCGACAGAGAAAATCGGATTTTTGTAAGATCTTACCATAAAATCCTTTTCTCTTAGCTCATTGACAGACGTAGTACCCGCCCCTCTATCATTGAGTTGGGTTGGGTTAAATTCTCTGTTGCTGCTTTATAACAGAACTGATTCCTTGTAGCAGAGAGAGGGAGGATATACCCTCTGGGACTGCCCCTAGGGTGGAGCCAGAACGTTTTTTCTTTCTGCCTAGTCTTACTCCTGCGGAGACAACATAACCCAATTGATGTGAATCAAGAAGACTACGTCTGTCAATGAGCTAAGAGAAAAGGATTTTACGGTAAGATCTTACAAAAATCCGATTATTCAGTCAGTGTGTGTGTTTCCTACAGATGGATCCAGTAATGGGAACTCACCAGAGAGATGTCCTCCTCCTCTGTATTCCCGGAATTCCACAGAGGAAGGTCACACCATCCCTCACCATCATCAGGTAGATGAATAGCAATCACTGGTAAATATGATTTATGTAAAAGTATGTTTGTTACAATAAATGTTTTATTAAATATTTAGAGCGGAAATCTCTGGGATTATAATATTGTTATTAAAGAAGAAGACGAAGAGTATGGAGAGATGGAAGAGTTTTCAGAAGGACACAAGGATATGATGGAGCCACCTAATACCAGAAACCTACCAGAGAGATGTCCCCGTCCTCTGTATTCCCGGGATTCCACACAGGAAGATCACACCATCCCTCACCATTATCAGGTTGGTGGGACAAAGCATCTAGAACATGGACTTGTGGAGAAAATGTGTTTTTTTTTTTTTTTTTTTTCTTTTTTTTTTTTTTTTTTTTTATGTGATGTCACAATATTGAAGCTTATTGTTTAAAGATGATATTTTCCCTCGCTTTCTTGGTTTAGGGTGAAGATCTGACAGATATAAAAGTTGTGATTAAATCAGAAGAAGAGGTGTATGTGAGCGATGATCAGCAGTCTATGGAGGAGGATGGAATAATGGGGACATTTATAGAGGAGGACACTCCTACAGAGATCAGCACAGGTGGGTCATTAACATTAAATACATTCCTCCACCCACACTGCTCACTGGTTCAGAGTAGGGCGGGGACTGGGTGATATCAGCCTGTAATTCCCTGGTCACTTGCCTGAGCTGTGTTCCCTGTCCTGTATTTCTCTGGGATAATCTTCCTTCTCTGTGCCGCAGGCACAATTTATGTATTCAGATTGAATGTATTGGAAATTCTGGGGTTCAACTGGTAGCTAAATCTTGATTTTCACCATAGGCGTTGCACAACCTAGGCTCCTGGGGTATGTGCCTTGGGTGTTTCTCTACATGCCTGGGTCTAGCAAGATCTCTGACAGCAATTCTCCCGGGGTTACTTGCTCTGTATTTTGCTGGCTGTGCCGGGTGGAGGGATATGTCTGTATAGTCTCAGATCCAAGTCACTGAACGCAGTCTCAGGAGACGGAAGGCAATGGTGTGGGACCTCTTCAGCTTGTTTCAGTTAGGTAAACAGGCTTGTACACTCTATATAAGAAAATCAGGCAAGAATCTATCAGAATAGAGGTACTCACCGAGGCCGAGATGCCGAGAGCGGTTCGCTGTTGCGACTAAGCGCACTCCGCCCCTCTGGAGGTGATACAGAGGGTGGATGGCACAAAGAGGCACAAGCTACCAGCAGGCAGGGTAGAGCTTGCGTGGAGGTCCTGTAGAGCTGGAGCAGAGACTGATCAGGATCCAGCAGTAAAAGTCCGGAGCAGGCTGAGGGTCAAACACAGGTAAGCAGACAATCCAGGTCACAGGCTGAGGGTCAAGGCACTGGAGATAGGAGACAAAACTAGGTCACAAGCAGAAGGTCAAGGCACAGGAGACTGAAGGTAAATCCGGGTCGCAGGCAGAGGGTCAAACACAGGTAAGCAAAAGCAAAGTCCGTAAAACAAGCCAAGGTCGGGTCCAGGAGAAGAGCAGAGTAGGTCAGGGTCAATCCGGGTCACAGCAGGTAAACGATCACACAGGAAACAGGAACTCAGGTACAGGAAGCTGAAAGACAAACCAGCAATTCCTCTGAGCACTTGCTCAGCTTTTATAGGCAGCCAGGAAGTCATGTGGAAGTCATGTGGTGCTTGTCATGTGACGACCAGTCTGCAGCTGAAGGTTTCTCTGACAGAATCTTTATTGAAAGAACTTTCGTACAATTTTCGCCTGTGTACACAACTTTCTACAGCCGTTTACTACCTTCAGAACGAAAATTTCTAAAGGGACAAGCCCCAAAATTTTTCTTGTACAGGAACAGAACGAACGATTTTCGCCTAACGTGTACGATTTTTGTATGAGAAAAATCAAACAAAAAACTGCCCATGATCAGAAACAATAAACAACCAAATAAAAATCCTTTGCTGTACAAGAATTTGCGTACAAATTAATTTTTTGTTCTGATTTGCTTAAAACAATAAGGAAAATCGGATGATCGTTCGCCTGATTTTCTTATAATGTTGTGTACCCCACTTTAGACTATTGATGATTACTGAAATCCAATATTAGGAGTTCTGACTCTTATGCTGGCCATATACATACAGATTTTTGTTCGGAAATTTTTGTTTCAAGAAAATATGTTTGATTTTCTAAACGTTAGTGGGGTCAAATCGATGTCCATTTTCGACTGCAGTGACTGGAAAATTCGAAGGGGCAGGAAGGAAAACTTTTCTCGATCAACAATTTTTCGGGCAGTGAATGTGGTTATCGCTCAGAAATTACATTCATTTTAATAATTGAATGTAAAGGCAAAAGACAATTTTCGAACGACGTTTGTTCATTCATTGAATGTTCAAAGAATTTTCATACGAATATTCATACAAACATTTTTCATCCAAAAATCTATACGTCTATGGCCAGCATTACACCATATAATTTTATATTGATACATTACATACTTCTAACCCCTTGACTATATACTCTTTTGTTCATAATTCTGATACTATATAGTTCTAAATATTGTAGCCTATACAATAAATTGTATAATACATAGTCCTGACTTCTGCACTTTACCCTCTACTATATATGTATGTATAATTGTATATATACATAATATGTATTCTCTTTTGTAACACCAATTTTCAACCAGCTGGACATTTTATATCTGATGATTTGATTGGAGCACAGACTTTTACATGTTGATAATAATGTGATAACATCCTCAAACTTTGGAACTTAAACAGAAAGTGATAATGAGGGAGGAGGCAATAACCCAATGATGGTCTTCAGGATCAGTCCATTCTTTATCTTGGTTGTTCTCCCCCCATCCTCACTCTCTGACCTCTGGTGGGGCTCAGCCCCGCTGTTATTCATGACTAAATCATGGACTAAATAAGGAAGTGCAGGACTTCTTGTGTTGGGAAGATGGCAATGAGTGATAGAGGGGGTGGAGACGCTCGTCCTATAATCCCTTCATAACTGTCACTCCTATAAAAGACAGTTCTCGTTGTTTCCTCACTCTCTGACTAAGGTCCATGAATAAAGAAATGAACTGGTAGGAGATCAGAGGACCCATTTACTAGTTACCTTGAGGGGGGAATTGTAAGATCCTCAGAGACAAAGCTGCCTGATGTGGGCGGAGTCCTCGTTTAGGGGAACCAATCTGCTCATGTCTAGTAATAATCTTTTTATTTCTATTTTAGTAGATGGACGGGAGATGAGGAAAACCTCAGAGGATTGTCTCACTTTGTCTCCAGACTGTAAAGTAGAAGATGAGGACATCACACAGTATAGTCCAGGAGAAAACCCGGCTACCTCAAATGTCCATCCGGCACCACACAATGTAGATGGACCATCGTATTCCTCTTATCCTGAGGAACCTCAGACTGTGAGGGACGGTGCCGTCCTTCCAGCAGATAAGAGGTTTTCTTGTAATGAGTGCGGGAAGTGTTTCCATTTTAAATCCGGTCTTAATTTGCATAAAAGAACCCACACAGGTGAGAAGCCGTATCCCTGTCCTTTGTGTGGGAAATGTTTTTCACAGAAGTCCAATCTTTATAAACATCAGAGATCTCACACAGGGGAAAAACCACATTCCTGTCCTTTGTGCGGGAAATGTTTTTCAAGGAGGTCCAATCTTAACTTACATCAGAGATCTCACACTGGGGAGAAGCCGTATTCCTGTCCTTTGTGTGGAAAATGTTTTTCACACAAGTCCTCCCTTTATAGTCATCAGAGATTGCACACAGGTGAGAAGCCGTATTCCTGTTCTGAGTGCGGCAAATGCTTTGTAAAAAAATCAGAACTTGTAACACATCAGAGGTCTCACACGGGGGAAAAGCCGTATTCTTGTTCCGAGTGCGGGAAATGTTTTTCGATGAAGTCCAACCTTTCCACGCATCAGAGACTGCACAGGGGGGAGAAGCTGTATTCCTGTCCTGAGTGCGGGAGACGTTTTTCAAAGATGTCCACTCTTTTAAAACATCAGAAATTACACGTGGAGGCGAATTCACTTTCCACTCTGTGGGAAAAATAATATTACAAAAAAATAAAAATAAATAATATAGCATGTACAATTGCAACACAAGTCCTATTGTAATATAATTAAAAAAATTACTTTCCTTTTCAGTCTGCAGTGCTGTAACTGTCTGTAAAATGCAATATGGCAGCCTGGAGGTGTGCTGTACATAGAATGTCCCCACCCCCCCAGAAATGTTATTTTCTGCTTGTGTGATTGGCTCGCTTATTTTCCCAGAAGTCTGCATTAAGATATAAGTCACATTTTGAGTATTTTCACATCTTTGAGATACTTCCAAAAGGGTTAATCACATCTAAAAGGGATGCAGACCCTGCTACTTTCCTCATTAAAACCCTGCAAGGGCAGCAGCTGATCTATAATGAAAATGTCACCTGGAAAATAAAAATTGTGGTAATTCCAATATTTTTTTTTTATCTCATATGATATTAACCAGTTTTGGAGCGGAAGATTTACCCCCCTTAACCAGGCCATTTTTTTGCGATTTGGCACTGCGTTACTTTAACTGACAATTGCGCAGTCGTGCAACACTGTACCCAAATACAATTGATGACCTTTTTTTCCCACAAATAAAGATCTCTTTTGATGGTATTTGATCACCTCTGCGATTTTTTTATTTTTTGCGCTATAAACAAAAAAAGAGTGACAATTCTGAAAAAAATAAAAAAAAAACAATATTTTTTACTTTCTCCTATATAACCTTCCCAATAAAAAATTAAAAAAAATCTAACTTTTTTTTCATCCTTTCAGGCCAATTTGTATTCTGCTACATGTTTTTTGTTAAAAAAATTCCCAATAAGCGTATTTTGATTGGTTTGCGCAAACGTTATCGCGTCTACAAACTAGGGGAAAGATTTGTCATTTTTATTCATTTATTTATTTTTACTAGTAATGGCGGTGATCTGCCATTTTTATCTGGACTGCAACTGCGGCGGACAGATCTGACAGACTGACATTTTTGACACTTTTGGGGGGGGGGGGGCTGGGGAGTGACATTACTACAGTAATCAGTGCTAAAAATATGCACTGTTACTGTAATAATGACGGGGAGGGGTTAACCCAGGGGCAATCAAAAAGTTAAGTGTGAGCCTAGGGGGTGTTTTCTAACTGGGGGGGCCTTATGAAATCAATACTGAGACCTGTGTTCCTAAATTGGGCTCCCTCCCCCTATGTGAATGAGTATGGGGTACATTTTACCCCTACCCATTTACTCCAGAAAAGTCAGTGTAGTGTAAATAATGAGAGGAGACGGTTTTGAGAAGTCCTTTAAAACCTTCCTCTGATCTCCCCCCCCCCCCCCCCCCCCCGGTTTTCTTCTCCCTCTGATCTTTTCCCCCTGTTCTTCTCCGCTGCCAACCCTGTCAGGATAGGAGTCTGGCATGGTCTTTGGGGAGGGACCCCACACCGTTTTTTTTTTTTTTTTTCCCCGGCCTGGGGTTCTCTTTCAAGATCCATACCAGACTCAAATGGCCTGGTATGGAACTTGGGGGGGGGGGGCCGCTGCTTTTTTTTTTTTTAATTTTGGCGTGGAGTCCTTCAAGATCCTCAGAGCACAATTTGCACCACAAGTCAGATCATCCTGATCCGACTTCTATTTAAATCATTGGGCTGAAAGTCGCATCAAAGACGGCTCCTAGGCCACCATTGATTTTGAATAGAGGCAGAAAAACGCTGTTAAAAGCTAACGCGGCTAAACGCGCATTAATGCTGATGGAAAAAGCTACTAAAAGCGCATTTTTACAGCTGCTTTTTCCTAGCGTTGATAGTGGCTTTGCAACTCGTTTTTGCTAATATCATGTGTGCATGGGGCCCCTTTCTGTTACAACATGACTGCGCACTAGTGCACAAAGCAAGGTCCATTAGGACATGGAGGATCAAGTTTGGGGTGGAGGAACTTGACTGGCCTGCACAGAGTCCTGACCACAATAGAACACCTTTGGGATGATTTAGGGTGGAGACTGCGAGCCAGGCCTTCTTCCAACATCAGTGTCTGACCTCACAAATGTGCTTCTGGAAGAATGGTCAAACATTCCCATAGACACCTTCCTAAACCTTGTGGGCAGCCTTCCCAGAAGAGTTGAAGCTGATACAGCTGCAAAGGGTGGGCCAACTCAATATTGAACCCTACGGACTAAGGCAGGCCATAGACGATTCGAATTTCGTTCGAAGATCGTAAATGGCAGTGTTATCGAACGATTTTCGTATCGTTAGTGTGGTATGTAAAACGTTCAATTTTCGTACGACAGCAAAAATTCACATATCCAACATGTTGGTTTTTTTTGCGCAAATCGGCCGAATTTCGTATCATTAGTGGGGGAGTTGTATGATTTCGCCTAACAAAACACAGAACAGTAGGGAGTGTGTCCGGTAGAGATGTGGTTAAAAGGCACAAAAAATAGTGTTTTGTCGTACGATTTTCGGCTCACATTGATGGTACACTCGATGATGTGCACGAGTGCCGCTTTCGTTTATCGAACGATAAATCATACGAAATTCGAATCGTCTATGGCCTGCTTAAGACTAGGATGCCATTAAAGTTCATGTGCGTGCAAAGGCAGGGGTCCCAAATACTTTTGGCAATATAGTGTATTGATCAAGGGTAAATTTCAGTGGAAAATACACTTAATGTAATTTTAGTGCATGCAAACACAATGTAATACCCAATTATTTGGTTAAATATAAAAGCTGAAGTTGTGTAACTAGATACCCAACATGTCCAGCCTTAAAAGTGCGTGTGCCCGTGCAATGATGACTTACTTTGTTACCCAAAAAGTGCTCATAGGTGGTGCTTTAAAAGCCTTTACAGGTATTTAGTTTAGAGTTAATCATGAATAATAGGTCTGGGTAAGGAAGGGGGCAGTAAAGAAGGGTGAAGATGGGGACAGTGCAGTGAAAGGGGTAAAGAGGTAGCAGGGCAGTAAAAAGGGGGCGATAGGGTGGTGAAAAGAGGGATGAAGAGGAGTACAAGGTCATGAATCGGGGTGGAGAAGACCAGAAGAGGAGAAGGACATGGGGTATAATTAGAGCCATGTGGGTTGAATAGGGTACATGGGGGTATTTCCTCTTAAAAGTGGACAGCTGGCAGTGATATCACATGCTCACTGTAGATGGCTAGCTGAGAGCAGTTCCCCAGCTCGATGGTGGAACATGGAAAATGCCACCAGTACACCACACAGCAACCTTAAAGCCTCGTACACACACAACGAATTTCTGCCGACCGGTCGTCCTTTTGTCCAGAGTGGTGTCTGTTGGTTGGCATGTGCTCTAGACTGCACACGAATTTTCCCGTATGACAGAATTCTACTTCAGAAGTGATGTCATGTGTTGGATTGCTTTGTACGTGTTCTTTCATCTCTGAGCATGCCTAGTCTTGCTCATAAGATTTTTCCCCATCGAAATCTGTACTAATAAGACGAAAATCGGACGTGTTTTGATGGTCGACAAAAATTATATAGCCTGCACACCAGGATTTTTTCGGCCGAAAAGTCGGAGTCGGTTGTCGGAAGCACCAAACTAACAACCCGAAAATCGGCAGATCGGTCGTCGGACGGAAAATCCCGGCCGAATTTCAACTTGTGTGTACGGGGCTTTATTCCCTTCTTCCACCACGCACAGGGCCCCTGATGACTCTGATACAAACCCAAAAACGTACCCGCTTCCACTTCTGTGTAAGGGCACCGTGGCAACCTGTTATTTGCAAACTGTCCTCCTCCACGCTGCCTTCTGAGAGACACGGGTCCCAGAAGACAGCGGGACCATTCAGAAAGCACATCGCTACTCGCGCATGCGCAGTAGGAAACAGGCTGTGAAGCCGCAACGTTGCAGCAAATAGTTATTTGAAGCCCATAAATTGAATTGATTTTGGACTCAAACTTTCAGGAATCAAATCTTTTTATTCACTACAGCGAGGTGACTTAGCCCGGCTCGTGCCCGTTTACCAAGTGCCAAGTAAGCTTGTACATCACATACAGCTGCAAGAAAAAGTATGTAAACCCTTTGGAATGATATGGATTTCTGCAGAAATTGGTCATAAAATGTGATCTGATCATCATCTAAGTCACAACAATAGACAATCACAGTCTGCTTAAACTAATAACACACAAAGAATGAAATGTTGCCATGTTTTTATTGAACACACCATGTAAACATTCACAGTGCAGGTGGAAAAAGTATGTCAACCCCTAGACTAATGACATCTCCAAGAGCTAATTGGAGTAAGATGTCAGCCAACTGGAGTCCAATCAATGAGATGAGATAGGAGGTGTTGGTAACAGCTGCCCTGCCCTATAAAAAACACACACCAGTTCTGGGTTTGCTTTTCACAAGAAGCATTGCCTGATGTGAATGATGCCTCGCACAAAAGAGCTCTCAGAAGACCTACGTTCAAGATTTGTTGACTTGCATAAACCTGGAAAGGGTTATAAAAGTATCTCCAAAAGCCTTGCTGTTCATCAGTCCACGGTAAGACAAATTGTCTATTAATGGAGAAAGTTCAGCACTGTTGCTACTCTCCCTAGGAGTGGCCGTCCTGTAAAGATGACTGCAAGAGCACAGCGCAGACTGCTCAATGAGGTGAAGAAGAATCCTAGAGTGTCAGCTAAAGACTTACAAAAGTCACTGGCAAATGCTAACATCCCTGTTAGTGAATCTACAATACGTAAAACACTGAACAAGAATGGATTTCATGGGAGGATACCACAGAGGAAGCCATTGCTACACGTTTGCACAAGAGCACCTGGATGTTCCACAGCAGTACTGGCAAAATATATATAAAAAAAAGTTGAGTTGTTTGGAAGAAATACACAACAATGTGGCGAAAAAGAGGCACAGCACACCAACATCAAAACCTCATCCCAACTGTGAAGTATGGTGGTGGGGGCATCATGGTTTGGGGCTGCTTTGCTGCGTCAGGGCCTGGACGGATTGCTATCATCGAAGGAAAAATGAATTCCCAAGTTTATCAAGACATTTTGCAGGAGAACTTAAAGTGGAGTTCCACCCTAATTTTATACTTACCTCCATCTTCTCGCTCCGGGTCACCTGAAAAACAAATGGATAATCGCATTTTTTTTTTTTTTACTTAACTCGTAGAGAAGAAAATATACTTACCTTACTTCCTTCTTCCTCGGCCGCGGCCCGTCGTCACTTCCTGGCTTTGCAATGATTCCTGGGAGCTGAACGTCATCGCTCCCAGGAATCATTGCGCCTGCACCGGCCCCGACGTCAGTTCCGGGGCGCGCGTCATTCCCTTCTTAACAGCTTCTGGGCATGCCCAGAAGCTGTGGAGGGATGACGCGCGCGCCCGGAAGTGACGGCGGGGCCGGCGCAGGGCATCGTGGGACCGAACAAGAAGGAAGAGGACGCCGAAGAGGATCGCGCTGGCTTCAAGCTGCCCACACCTGAGATGGCAGCGCTGGACAAGACTTTTTCAAGGTAAGTATTTGTCCTAACAGGTAAGTGCAACCCGGGACAGATCAGAGGCTAGCCATTGTGGAATACACTAGCCCTGACTGTCCCGGGGGTATTTAAAAAAAAAAAATTCCAGGGTGGAACTCCGCTTTAAGGCCATCTGTCTACCAGCTGAAGCTCAACAGAAGAGGGGTGTTGCAACAGGACAATGACCCAAAGCATAGAAGTAAATCAACAACAGAATGGCTTAAACAGAAGAAAATACGCCTTCTGAAGTGGCACAGTCAGAGTCCTGACCTCAACCCGATTGAGATGCTGTGGCATTACCTCAAGAAAGCGATTCACACCAACCATCCCAAGAATATTGCTGAACTGAAACAGTTCTGTAAAGAGGAATGGTCAAGAATTACTCCTGACAGTTGTGCATGTCTGATCTGCAACTACAGGAAACGTTTGGTTGAAGTTATTGCTGCCAAAGGAGGTTCATCCAGTTAAATCCAAGGGTTCACATACTTTTTCCACCTGCACTGTGAATGTTTACATGGTGTGTTCAATAAAAACATGGCAACATTTCATTCTTTGTGTGTGATTAGTTTAAGCAGACTGTGATTGTCTATTGTTGTGACTTGGGTGATGATCAGATCACATTTTATGACCAATTTGTGCAGAAATCCATATCATTCCAAAGGGTTCACATACTTTTGCTTGCAGCTGTATATAAAACAGTTACGTCACAGATACATATTTCCCTAACTGGCTTGGTAAGCAATACATATCCTTCTCCTTCAGATGTTCCCTGTAACATGTATCTATGGCAATTAACATTCCTGGCTTTACACTTATCTGTATTCTCATTAGTTCCAGGAGAACAGAGAGGAAGAGATAGTGAGAGAGTGGGGGGGGGGGGGTGGGAATAAAATGCGCAGCTTTACTGTCCTGGTCTCTGTAGTGCCACAGAATCTACCATTTTGTTTTAAAAGGCTAATTATTCACCATTTTAGAAGGCTTTCCAGCTGATGCCACAGCAAGGCTTCAGTTTCTGTTTCCCTATAGTAAGGATGTTGGCGCCTGTACCCGGAGCCAATGGATGAGTCGGCTTTGGGTGCCGACATTGCGGGCTCCCTGGACAGGTAAGTGTCCTTTTATATTAAAAGTCAGCAGCTTCAGTATTTGGACCTTTGCTTTAAGCTGTGATTCTAGGGTCACAGCCTGGCATATAGGCATCATGGGACAAATAGCTAAAAAGGGTTACTGTCCTGCCAAATCCAAGACAGACATACAGTACATACACACACAGCACACGGCCGTGTTCACACCAGTGTTAATTTTGGCAGCAAATTTCAATTTAGTTTTAGTCTTAGTCTTAGGACTAAAATGGCATTTTAGTTTTAGTCCTATTTTAGTCTTCTGCAAGTGTTTTAGTTTTAGTCGTATTTAGTCGACTAAAACTCCAGTATATTTTAGTCGACTAAAACGCCCTACATTTTAGTCGACTAAAACTCATTTTAGTCATCTATAATCAAATGGGTGTAGTTCAATTGTAATTTGTAATGCATTATTTAACCATTTCTCTACAATTTCCAAACTCATTATATACTACTGCTGGTCCTGGAGTGAAAAATCGAATATGTTATTATTTATGCTTTGAGCATGCACCAGTGTTAATTTTTGGCAGCAAATTTCGATTTAGTTTTAGTTATAGTCTTTTGACTAAAATGCCATTTTAGTTTTAGTCGTATTTTAGTCTTAAGACTAAAATGCCATTTTAGTTTTAGTCGTATTTTAGTCATCTGAATTGTGTTAGTCGACGAAAAAGTTTTAGTCGGTTTTAGTCGACGAAATTAACACTGGTTCACACTAAGATGTTCCCTGGGGCTGCAGTTCTCTGAGCTCCACAAAGGCTGCAGTTCCTCTGAGCTCCACAATTTCACCTTTACCCAGACAGGAAGTCTCTGTGGAATGAAGACAGGAAGTGATGTCAGATACAGAATGGAAGTGATTTCAGGTATAAATAGGAAGTTCCGGGTGAGAGGTGAGTCAGGAGGAAACATTGGTGGAAGTGGCAGCAGAGGAGGTAAGATCTTATTTTCTATTTACACCCAGTAACCCCCCATGTCATGTCCGTCCTCTTCCTCCATAGTCACTGTGACCTCTTTTATCTCCAGCAGATGATGATACACACATATATAGTGTAGAAATGTAGATTAATCCTTTAAATTACAATGAGGGAATGTATCGCCCGTATCATGAGGGGAGTTATTGATGTCATTAAATGCCAGTTCAAGACATTGTATGTGGGGGGAATGAAATGATAATGAAAGGTTGGGATTAGGGAAGATTTCTGGAAGATTTTACACGGAAATGATCAGCGCCCCTCCAGAGATACTATGACGGGTCTCACAATAGGAGTCTGAAGGGAACTGAATTTTGGGGGGATGAGATGGTGAACCCGGAGAGGAGAGGGGGCAATTTTATCATAAAGACATCCAGATGGGAATCCAAATGGATTCTTCATCTGAATACAATTGCTCCGGCTGGCCTGAATTTAGATATTAAGCTTTTTTGCTTTTGAGTTATCTGCTTTTATATAGTTATATTGTGTTTTATAGATCGTTTTACCAGTAATTGATTATAAATAAACTTATGTATGAATTTGGTGACATAAAAAAGATGTTTTTTAAGTTATTCTGGGCTATAAATGGTTAAAGATTTTGGGTGGGAGTAGGGGTGTTTTTTAGGACCGCTTCATCTGCCAATAGTCCTCCTGGACAAAGATTGGTGTTTTCCAATCTAAAGTCAAATGTCACGAGGTTAGAAGAGACGCCCTCGTTGTTTACATCTAAGAGATATTCAGCCTGCAAACCACCGAAGTATCTGCAGCTGGGACCCTGGATTAGCGCTTCTGCTCATTATGCCGGTGTTCCCCATTTACTGTAGAGGTGTCTATTGCTTGACAGGCACCATAAACTCTATGGGAATACAGGGCTCAGCACACCTATTCACCTACACCCGGGGGGGGGGGGGGGGTTCTGAGTAATTGATGCCAGCTTACCCCAGGAGTTGTCTGACACTTTTTTCAGAAAGTTTTATTGGAACTATCGTGTTGTGAAATAGTGAAAACCCTGCCCGGACATTTATTATTCGCATATTACCCCTTCAGGGTCAGAACATTTCCCCATTTATGAGGCTGAAACATTCTCTTCACTTGGGACTTAAATTTTAATAATATGTTCCTCTAAAACAGCACTGACAATAAATAGACAAGACAATGACCATCCCGACCATACATGGCCTACAAAGGGCAATTATTACACTTCGCAGGCAGCAAATGGGCAATCTTTACAATATGCAGCCAACATAATGATGGAGTGCAGGGGTCAGGATTATGGAGCATAGAGCCCCTTACATTGCTGGTCCGGAGGAAGAAAACATTCCCCAGCCTGTGATGAAGAATATGTTCCATCATTGGTGTCACAGGGAGGAAGGAGCTGAAGAGACTCTAAGGATGTAGCAGGACTAAAAGACTCAGGAACTTCTGAGTGGGTAGGGACTTTGGGGGCTTTTGAGGAAGTAATAGGGCTGGACAACTATAAAGGGGCTGAGGAAATAGTCAGACCGCAAGACTTTGAGGTAAGAAGAGGCTTTAAGGCTCAGTGGGGTTCTTGGTCTCCGATGGTCTTCCTACCCCCATTACATAGTAGATGAGGTTGAATAAAGACAATAGTCCATCCAGTTCAACCTGTGTAGGTGTGTGTAGCTGTAATCATCTCACATAGCCCTGAATGTTCTGATCCTTGAGATGTACGTCTAAGAGTCTTTTGAAAGCCACCATACTTCCCGCAGAAACCACCTCTTGTGGTAGAGAATTCCACAATCTTGTAGCCCTCACAGTAAAGAACCCCCCACGTTGCCTGAGGTTAAAACGCTTCTCCTCTAATCGCATTGTATGCCCTCGAGTCCTCGTGCAATCCCTTCGACTAAACAGCTTTTTTTCTAAGCTGAGATCCCCATTGAGATATTTGTAAATTGCTATCATGTCCCCCCTCAGGCGTCTCTTCTCCAGGGAGAATAAATCAAGCGATAGCAGACGCTCTTCATAATTAAGGTCCTCCAATCCCTAATCAGTTTAGTTGCCCTTCTCTGGACTCTCTCCTGCTCCAACACATCCCTCCTGAGGACTGGCGACCAGAACTGGACAGAATACTCCAGATGCGGTCGGACCAGAGTTTTATAAAGTGGAAGGATTATAGTCTTATCTCTGGAATACATCCCCTTCTTTATGCATGCTAATATTCTGCTGGCTTTGGCAGCTGCCGCTTGCATGCTATTGCCGACATTGCATGCTATTGCCTAATCTATCATCAACCAAGACTCCCAGATCTTTCTCCATTTTTGATTCCCCCAAGGGTTCCCCTCCTAACGTGTATTGTGCTTTTATGTTTTTAGTCCCCAAGTGCAAAACCTTACACTTCTCCACATTAAACCTCATTTGCCAATGTCGTTGCCCACTCCGTTATTTTGTCCAGGTCATTCTGTAGGATATCTGCTTCATGCTGTGAAGTTATTGCCCTGGCCAATTTTGTGTCATCTGCAAAAACTGATATCGAACTACTGACCCCGACCTCAATGCTGTTTATGAATAAATTGAACAAAGTTGGTCCCAGGACTGAGCCTTGGGGGACCCCGCTTACTACCTCAGACCAGTCTGAGTATGCGCTGTTTATTACCACCCTTTGGACACGCCCTTTTAGCCAGTTCCGTATCCAAGAGCAAACCCTGCTGTCGATACCTGCAGACCTTATTTTATAAATTAAGCGCTTGTGGGGAACTGTATCAAATGCCTTTGCGAAATCCAGGTACACCAAATCCACTGGTCTGCCCCTATCTAGCTCACAGCTCACCTCCTCGTAGAATGTTAAGAGATTGGTTTGACAGGAACGCCCATTTGTAAACCCGTGCTGATTACTGCTGATGATGTTGTCTTTAGCAAACTCTACGATATAGTCCCTTATCATCCCCTCCAGAAGTTTACATACTATTGATGTAAAATTGACAGGCCTATAATTTCCCGGGATATGCCTCTGCCCCTTTTTGAATATCAGAATCACGTTAGCTTTCCTCCAATCCCCTGGTGTATCTCCTGTCCTAATACTGTCAGCAAAGATCAGGAACAGTGGTCTAGATATAACCTTACTGAGTTCCTTGAGTACTCTCGGATGTACGCCATCCGGGCCTGGTGATTTGTTTGTGTTAAGTTTATCCCGCCTTTCCCTGATTTCACCCTCTGTTAGCCATAGTGGCAAGTCCTGTGTATTACTACTAACCATACAGTCATGGTCAGTGCACCCCTCCTTTTCCTGTGTAAAGACTGACGAGAAAAAAGCATTCAGCACGGTTGCTTTTTCAGTGTCCTCTGTAACCATCCTCCCATCATCGTTTATTATATGTGCAATATGCTCTGGCACTGGCACTCACTTTTCCGACCTAAAATAAGTTCTGCCAGGAAGTGAAGCAGCCTTCACCTTCCTACCATCTCACTGGTCAAGTGCTATGTTCCAGGATACCAAGTAGAATAAAGGACACTTGTTCTTAGAGGAAGTCTGTTTGTGCAACCTATCCTATGTGTTGTCCAGCCCAATGCCTTCCCATGACTCTGCAAGGGCCCAGACTCTGCCAAATGCCCAGTGCTGGAATTCAAAGCACCAGGAACACACTGCCACTCTATGCAATGTCCTGGATACTATAGTATACTTGACAATCAGTAGAGCAAACCCCTCCCAATGCTGCCCTCCTTTTAACCCCCACTGGAATGCTATTGGAGGGATGAGATTATAATCCCCTCCCACAGCAGCATCCTCCTGATATCCAACCCAATCCCCTTCTCTTATTGCAAAGAGTGACAGTGATTGTCACTCAGCAGTTATTGTCCAACACCATCCAAATAATTCTTACTTTCACTCCCCAAACTTATCTGTCTACAAGGAGACCTGTATAGATAAAATGACGGCACCAATGAGAATGGAGAAGGACCAGAGTCACGTGACTAAGAAGATACTAAACCTCACCCTGGAGATCATCTACCTGCTGGCCGGAGAGGTGAGGAGAATTCTGGGAGGTCACATGACATCACTCTTATCTCTAGTATTAAAACACAGACCTAGGATTCTGGGATTCTAACATATTACTACTATTGGTTCCTCAATACAGAGATTTCCTCTTCTGACGTCTAGAGATCATATGACCATCACAGTGCCTCCATGTGACTCCCTAAAACTTGAGAGACCCAACATGCAGAAGATTCTAGAAGTCACCAAGAAGATGATGGAGCTGCTGACAGGAGAGGTGAGCAGTGCTGGGAATTCTGGGACATTATCCAGTAACAGACAAGGGATGTGTCTGGATGGTGACTATATCATTGTGTGTGTCAGGTTCCTATAAGGTGTCAGGATGTCACTGTCTATTTCTCCATTGAGGAGTGGGAGTATTTAGAAGGACACAAGGATCTCTACAAGGACGTCATGATGGACAATCAGCTGCCCCTCACATCACCAGGTAAGAGGAGACTTTATTGTAAAGGAGAGAGCAGTACGAAGGCTCCACCTAGATCCCCCATCATCTGATAAACACATAGAAACAATGTATTCAGTCAGTGTGTGTGTTTCCTACAGATGGATCCAGTAATGGGAACCCACCAGACAGATGTCCCCGTCCTCTGTATTCCTGGGATTGCACACAGGAAGATCACACCATTCCTCACCATCAGGTAGATGAGGAACAAATATTGGTAATTATGATTTATACACAGCATTCACAATACAATTAATGTTTTATTATGTATTCAGAGTGCAAACCTCTGGGATTTGAATATTGTTGTAAAAGAAGAGTATAAAGAGGAGGATGAAGAGTATGGAGTGATGGAGGAATTTTCAGACGGACACATTGATCTCTACAAGAAAAACATGGTGGAGCCAACCAGCTACAGAAACCCACCAGAGAGATGTCCCCATCCTCTGTATTCCCGGGATTCCACACAGAAAGGTCACACCATCCCTCACCATCATCAGGTGGGTGGAGTTGATAATCTGGAACATAAAATGTTTGAACACTCTGACGTGCAGACGATGCGTTGACTTTACAAGATGATATTTTTTCATGGGATCTCACATCATAAATACTTCTATTTTACAGATGATATTTTGTCTCCTTTTCTTGGTTTAGGGTGAAGATCTGAGAGATATAAAAGTTGAGGGTAAAGCAGAAGAGAGGTATGTGAGGGATGATCAGCAGTTTATAAAGCAGGATGGAATAACGGGGACATTTTTAGAGAAGGACACTCCTACAGAGATCAGCACAGGTGGGTCATTAACACTAAATACATTCCTCCACCCATACTGCTCACTGATTGGTCAAGTGTAGGGCAAGGACTGGGTGATATCAGCCTGTAATACCCTGGTCACTTTCCTGAGCTGTGTTCCCCATCCTGTATTTCTCTCAAATAATTTTCCTTCTCTGTGCTGTAGACACAAATTATGTATCTAGACTGGATTTATGGAGATTCTGGGGTTCATCTGATTTTTCACCACAGGAGTTGCTCCACCTCGGCTCCTGGGACATGTGTCTTGGGTCTTCTGCCCTATGCCCGGGTCTAGTGGAGGTGGAGGTAGGGGTTGTCCCTGCACTCCGGTGCCTCTCCAGGTTCTACCGTCCCACCGGCGAGCCCAGAACGTTCCCCGATCATCTCGAAACCAGAAGCAATGATCATCTTAAAAAAAACTGGAAGCAGGGAGCATTTTGTCAATTGCGTTTTTTTTTTTTTTAAGGGTGTCAACAAGTAATTTTTGACTTGTAAAAAGCATATGATCAAACCAATCTTGGAGTAATCAGATGCTTTAAGGGCAGATATGAAGCCAGGGATCTAGTAGACTCCAGATGTCTCTAGTAGAGTGGACCGATCACTGCCTATTGCCATTACAAGGGATATTTACATTCCTTGTAATAGCAATAAAGGAGATCTTTTTTAAAAAAGTAAAGGGACAGTGTAAAAAAAAAAAAAAATAATAATAAAAAACCCTTATAAAAGGGCCCCGTTCTGCTGCGCTTGTGCGCAAAGGTGAGCGCATCACACCACACGCGAGGTATCGTCACGTACACTAAAGCGGGTGCAATAATTCTAGCACCAGAACTCCGGTGCAACTCTAAAAGTCCCTATAGGTTACTAGTTTAAATTGTCGCCTTTTTAAGTACCATAGTTTGTCACCATTCCACAGGTGTGACATTTTGGGTATCTATTTACTCTGCATAACATCATCTTTTTTTTTTTTACTAAAATGTTGGGTATTGTACTGTGTTTATGTTAAATAAAATCCATTAAAGTGTATTTTTTCCCATAAGAAATTGCGTTTGAAAAATCACTATGCAAATAGTGTGACATAAAAAAATTGTAACACCTACCATTTTATTCTTAAGAGCAGGGTTTCTCAACCAGGGTTCTGTGGAACCCTAGAGTTCCTCCTGAGGTTGCTAGGTGTTCCCGGAGAAATGGGCAATTTCTGCCTCTCAGATAAGTTTCCAATGACACCATTGTTCCTTTTAGCTCTCTGTAAGGGGGAATTCTTCCCAAAGATGACAACTTAGAGTAAAGAGCATTCTTCCCACTGACTGCCACACTAATGTATCATGAGTTGTAGATTTAAAATTTTTAGCAGGGGTTCCCCGAGACCAGAAATTTATTTCAAGGGTTCCTCTGTGTTTGAAAAGGTTGAGAAAGGCTGCTCTAGGGCCTCTGCTTAAAAAATATATATAATGTTTGGGGATTCAAAGTAATTTTCTATCATAAAATACTAATTTTTTTATATGTCAAGAAAAAGTGCCAGAAAAGGCCTGGTTTTCAAGTTACACTCTATAATTTATATTGCACATTACATACTCCTGACCCCTGCACTATATATACTCTATATTGTACATTCAAAAAAGCAAGGGGATTTCCAGTCACTACTTACCAACCTGCCAGCGACCAACCAAATTAACCTGTCTAACAGTATGCGTTAAAAGCAGGGGTTTAGTTGCACACATTTGCAAATACATGCATAAGCTGCAGGCCATGGCAAGGCA
This sequence comes from Pelophylax lessonae, assembly GCF_965119305.1. Lineage (NCBI taxonomy): Eukaryota > Metazoa > Chordata > Amphibia > Anura > Ranidae > Pelophylax > Pelophylax lessonae. The sequence continues at coordinate 42,114,250 of NC_138770.1, forward strand.
CCTTGATATCTGCAGACCCTAACTCTACCTTTAAAAAGTCTCCACAATTGGAGCACATGCATGCTGATGAGATAGATGGAGGACAGGTGACTGGAGGGAGCCCACCCCTCCTTAAAGGCGCAAGGTCACACTGAACACCCAGCATATTGCACAATGGCAGCAAAGGTGTCAGTGCGTTGCCTGACCAATATAAATGATATTGCAAAAAGTGAGCACCTCCCCCACCTATAACTGGTCTTAACAGTAAGGAGCACTGGAAGGGCAAACGCAGATCAGTGACCACTTTTTGCAATACCATCTATATAGTACATTGCATACTCCTGACCCCTGCACTATATACTCTATATTGCACATTACATACTCCTGACCCCTGCCCTATTTACTCTATATTGTACATTGCATACTCCTGACCCCTGCACTATATACTCTATATTGCACATTACATACCCCTGACCCCTGCACTTTATACTCTATATTGCACATTACATACCCCTGACCCCTGCACTATATACTCTATATTATAAAATGCATAATTCTGATACTTTATAGTTCTATCTGCTGTATCTTTTATAATATGTTGTACATTACATAGTCCTGACTTATGCTCGCTCCCCTCTACCCACTGTTATATATACACATAATATGTATTCTCCTTTCTTACACCCATTTTCTACCAGCTGGACATTTTATATCTGATGATTTAATTGGAGGACAGACTTTTACATGTTGATGATAATGTGATAACATCCTCAAACATTTTGAACCTCAATCAAAAAAGCGATGAGGGGGGGGGGGGGGGTGTCTATAACCCAATGATGGTGGCCTTCAGGATCAGTCCAGTCTTCATCTTGGTTGTTCTCCCCCCATCCTCACTCTCTGACCTCTGGTGGGGCTCAGCCCCGCTGTTATTCATGACTAAATCATGGACTAAATAAGGAAATGCGGGACTTCTTGTGTTGGGAATATAGCAATGAGTGATAGAGGGGGTGGGGACACTCGTCCTATAATCCCCCCATCACTGTCAAAAGGCAGAGGGGATAAAAGACAGTTCTCATTGTTTCCTCACTCTCTGACTAAGGTCCATGAATAAAGAAATGAACTGGTAGGAGATCAGAGGACCCATTTACTAGTTTCCTTGAGGGTGGAATTGTAAGATCCTCAGAGACAAAGCTGCCTGATGTGGGCGGAGTCCTGGTTTAGTGGAACCAATCTGCTCATGTCTAGTAATAATCTTTTTATTTCTATTTTAGTAGATGGACGGGAGATGAGGAAAACCTCAGAGGATTGTCTCACTTTGTCTCCAGACTGTAAAGTAGAAGATGAGGACATCACACAGTATAGTCCAGGAGAAAACCCGGCTACCTCAAATGTCCATCCGCCACCACACAGTGTAGATGGACCACCGTTTTCCTCTTATCCTGAGACTGTGAGGGACAGTGCCTTCCTTCCAACAGATAAGAGGTTTTCCTGTACTGAGTGCGGGAAGTGTTTCCATTTCAAATTCAATCTTGATGAGCATAAAAGATCTCACACAGGCGAGAAGCCACATACATGTCCTGAGTGCGGGAAATGTTTTTCATATAAGTCCAATCTTTATAATCATCAGAGATTGCACATGGGTGAGAAGCCATATTCCTGTCCTAAATGTGAGAAATGTTTTGTACAAAAATCAGAACTTGTCATACATCAGAGATCTCACACAAGGGAAAAGTCGTACTCCTGTCCTGAGTGCGGAAAATGTTTTTCAGTGAAGTCCAATCTTTCCAGACATCAGAGATTGCATGCAAGTGAGAAGCCGTATTCCTGTTCTGAGTGCGGGAAAGGTGTTGTAAACAAATCAGAACTTGTAACACATCAGAGGTCTCACACAGGGGAAAAGCCGTATTCTTGTCCTGAGTGCGGGAAATCTTTTTCTCAGAAGTCCCATCTTTACAGACATCAGAAATTGCACACGGGTGAGAAGCCGTATTCCTGTTCTGAGTGCAGGAAATGTTTTGCGCAAAAATCAGATCTTGCCATACATCAAAGGTCTCACACGGGGGAAAAACCATACTCTTGTTCTGAGTGTGGGAAATGCTTTTCACACAAGTCCTCTTATTACACACATCAGAGATCTCACACTGGGGAGAAACCACCTTCCTGTTCTGAGTGATGGAATTGTTATTCACTGAAGTCCTGTCTTCTTGTACATTAGGGATTCCACACAACCCTTTAGGTGTATTAGTGCCTTGAATGCGGGAAATGTCTCCTATATGAACGTTGCTGGACATCACACCTCTTGTGGGGAAGAAGCACACCCTGATATACACCTCAGATATACTCCATGGATTCATCATGTAATAAACAGTTCATAAGGAGATCAAAATTCACCAAAGAGATTGCTGAAGTACCATGTTGGCCATTGATAGCAACAGAATATTAAAAATCAGGGCTCAAAATTTAAAGTCCTGAGCTACTAGCCAGGCCTTAAGGGTTACTCGCCACCAGTTGCCCCACTAAATTCCTACCCTGCCCCGCCCCTAATCCCGCACCTAAACATGCCCTCATAAATTATCTCATAAAATTACACTGTTAAATGTTTTTGCATTAATGCAGAAGTTACAAAAATAAATATTAATAACACTGTTTTCAGTGCCCATCAGTGCAGCCTCATCAGTGCCTATCAAGGGTCTGAAGGGCAGGGGGCTGAAGAGCACTAAGGGGCTGGAGGGGGGGCTAATAGCACTGGGGGGCTGAAGAGCACTGGAGGGGGGGCTGAAGAGCACTGGGGGCCTAGGGAGGGGGGGGGGCTGAGGAGCACTAAGGGGCTGGAGAGGGGGGCCAGCAAAAGAAAAAAAGAAGTTGGGTAGGAGGAGCGGTGGGGCAGCTGCATATAGAAGAATTGATCTTTCCATATTCCTCCTGCAGCTGCTGAATGCCTGCAGAGAGCAGAAACAGGCATCCAGCGGCTGCAGGAGTAATATGGAAAGATCAATTCCTCTATATGCAGCCACCCCACTGCTCCTCCTATCCAGTCACACAGGGAGGCTGCTAAATCCTTGGACACTCCCCTTCTTCCAGCCCCCGCGAGCAGTGCAGCACAGACCGAGGGAGCAGCTGCCTTAACATGAGATGATCAGCGCGAGTATCGGCTTGACACCCCCCAATGGTATGCCACTGCTGGCCGGATAATGTCAGAGCGGCGGATCATCCCGTTGTAACAGCTTTAATTGTAATTGCTGGACGCTCGCTGACACACACAGTCCCGCCTCCTAGCTAGCATCTTTGATAGACGTCACACGTTCTGGTTGGCCAGGTGTTCTGTCTATCAAAGAAGCCGGGCTAGGAGGCGGGACTGTGTGTGTCGGCGAACGCCCGGCAATTACAATTAAAGCTGTTACAGTGGGATGATCCGCCGCTCTGACATTATCCAATGCGTCGGCTGGCCGGCTTTCCTCTCTTCCCCTGAGCGGCTCCCGGAGCTCGCCCTACATAATTTTCCACTCGCAAAATGCGAGCAGGCGAGTAGAAAATTTGAGGGCTGTTAAAAATGGAGTTACTACCTTCCGTAGGCTGAGTACATTTTTGTGTTGTTAAGTTTCATAATAAACACTTAGAGGTTCTTTTTTAAAACAATTAGTTGGTTGAATGTGAAAAGCATTTGTCCAGCCATGATGAATATTGGACGTACATTTTTTCATATGATCATTATTTCCATCTAATGACCATAATATGGTATTGCGGTATTTTTCCTGACTGAGGTAAATCAGGAAAAAATCCCTCTTTATGGCCACTAAATGGATTTGACAATCATAGGAAATCACTGTGTTAATTCAATTACAACCAACATATGACAGGGCTAATGAATGCTTGCCACATTCATTTCACACATTTTTCTTTAACCACTTGCCACCCGCCCACCATCAAATGAAGGCGGAGCGGTTCTGCTCTCGTTCTAGGAGGACGTCATATGATGGTGCCCCAGAACGGTCGCTCTCGCGCACCCGCGGGGCGTGCAACGCGGAGATCGCGGCCACGCTGTGTTCATAGGACACAGCGACCCCGCTCTTGGTAAAGAGCCAATGACGTGGCTCTTTACCCATGTGATCGGCTGTGTCCAATCACAGCTGGTCACATGTAAATGAGGAAGTGACGTTTATTGGCGCTCCTTGCCTCAAACTGTCAGAGTGTGTGGTGAGGAGAGCCGATCAGCGGCTCCTCCTCAAAGAGGAGTTTAGGACAAGTCATCAGGGCACCGATCATCAGTGCCCTGATTGCAGTACAGTCAAAAAGTTCCCATAAGTCACCCCAACCAATGCCCATCAGTGCCTGCTCATCTGTGCTGCCCATCAGTGCCACCGATTTGCCCATCAGTGCTGCCTGTCAGTACCACCTATCTGCCCATCAGTGCGGCATATTAGAGCCTCCTCATCGGTGCCCATAAGTGCCGCCTCACCAGCGCACATCAGTGAAGGAGAAAAATTCCTTATTTACAAAACTTACAGACCGAAAATAAGAAAAACTTTTTTTTTTTTTTTCAAAATTTTCTGTATTTTTTTTTAGTAAAAAATAAAAAAACCCAGTGGTGACTAAATACCACCAAAAGAAAGCTCTATTTGTGTGAAATGGCCACGCAATTGTCATCCAAAGTGTGACAGCGCTGAAAGCTGAAAATAGGCCTGGGCAGGAAGGAGGTGAAAGTGGCCTGTTTTGAAGTGGTTAAATGTAGTGCTGCCCCCACAGGAGACGCTAAATCTTGAGTCCGCCCTATTCCTGCACAGTCAGGGAAAACGCATTTCCAACTTACATCCAGACACAAGAAATCAGGCTTGCTTTTGTTGTTTCATTGTGGAAAACAACTTTTATAGGGTATATAGGGATTATGGGAGGCCCAACTTGACTTGAAGCACAACAATGAGGACAAGCTTTCTTCCCTATGTGTACAAAAATGAAGATCCTGGACTGTGCTCCCTCCGGAATAATCACAGTCTCTATGGATCAGTGGCAAGGTCCAGTCCCCTATGATGAAATAGCTCAAAGTCTCAAACTGTATGCAGGAGTATCATGTCTCCTCAGTAGAACCTCACACATTTCTGACACTTACAGATACTACCAGCCCACCTGGCTGCTTTGACTACAAGCCCACCTGGCTGCTTTGAAGAATGCCCTGAGGACAAGGGATTGGGATTTAGCACAACACTGTCCCTGGAAAGTATGCTACAGCTGGCAGTCTTTCTCCTTGTATGCCCTTGGATGTGCTGAGGTATTCACATTGTCCCTTGATTTCTGCTGCAATGGGCAAGTCTTCTGTCCAGATCCTCCCATGCCAGCCCACATGTCTTCAGCACTTGTTAACTTCCCTAATCTCCCGCTGCCTCTCTGGTGTGGCTCGAGGTACAGGTAGTATTTCTGAAAATACTACCTTAGAGGTCCTACTCCTCAACTTAGCGCCTAAGTCCCTGAAATCGTTTAGGACTCTCCATCTTCCTCTGCCTATGTCATTGGTACCCACGTGTACCATGACAGCTGGGTCTTTCCCCAGCCCCACCCAGTAGTCTGTCCACCGCACAACACTCCCAGTCGCACAGCCCGGTCAGTGGCACAACACTCAGTCACACAATACTCACAGTCGCACAGCCCGGTCAGTCGCACAACACTCACAGTAGTAATAGATACTCACAGGCACTCAGGTAGTAATAGGTACACTCAGGCAGTAATAGGTACTCACAGATACTCAGGTACTAAACTGCACCCTCAGTCAGTATTCAATCTCAGTCACCAGACCTACTTACCTAGTGTGTGTCCGTTTAAGCCTGTCACTTGACGTTCCTGACATCGATTCCTCCCTCAGTCGGTCAGTCTTCCTCTCTGCACCCGCCCCCCTCGGTCACTTCCCGGTCAGCCTTTGTTCTGCTAGTCTCCTCTGCTAAGGGGGGGGGGGGGTTACAGACCCGCTCGCCGCCCACTTATACTTCTGGGGGGGTTCTTGCACCGCTCGCCACCGCCGCTCTACTGGGGGGGTTACTCACACGCGGTCAGTCACACACCCGCTCCTCTCACTCGCACGCAGCCACTGATCCCGCACTCTGATCCTCTGCTCCACAGCTCCACCTGCCGGTCACCCTGACACGGAAGCCGGTCACCCTGAAATATCTCAAATTCTGTCAGTAGACAGGGTAGGGAGATCAAGGGTTGGGAGAGGGAAAAGAGAAGGTCGTCTGCGTAGGCCGAGACCTTGTACATGGAAGTCCCTGCGTGGATCCCGGATATATCCGGGTTCAAGCAGATTTTAGCCAGGAAGGGTTCAAGGGAAAGAGCAAAGGCAAGAGGGGGCAACCCTGACGGGTCCCGTTCAAGATACGGATTGGGTCCGAAAAGGACCCCGTTCGCCTTCACTCTTGCCCCTGGGTTGGTGTAGACACTCCAAATCCAAGTCATCATCTGTTGGTCGAGACCGAAGCGTTGTAGTACCGTGAACATATAGGGCCAGCTGACCCTATCGAATGCCTTTTCGGCGTCGGTACTCAAGAAAATTGTTGGTGTGGCACCGCTGCGTGCAAGATGAATTAGATTGATGACCTTGATCGTGTTGTCCCTGGCTTCACGCGTGGGGTCAAAACCCACCTGGTACAGGTGAACTAGACAAGGGAGGTGTGATTGGAGACGGAGGGCTAAAAGTTTTGTAAAGAACTTAAGGTCAGCATTAAGCAATGAAATCGGGCAGTAGCTGCCACACTCCGAGGGATCCTTCCCCTCTTTGGGAATCACAGAAATGTGGGCACTTAGGGTTTCTTCGCGGAATGCACAGGTATGACCTACCGCATTAAAAAGTTGTAGTAAGGGAGGGACTAGGAGGGTGTGGAGCGTCTGGTAGTAAGATACCGTAAAGACGTCCCGCCCAGGAGCCTTGCCCTTCTTTGCCAAGGCAATGACCGTGGCCAACTCCTCCTGGGTAAAGGGAGAATCCAGCTCTTCCCGGTCCGGGGGACGAGAGGCGCGGTAAAGAAATAGCATCTAGGTAGGAAGAGAGGGGATTCAAGTGGGATTGTGGCTGAGACAAGCCGTAGAGTCGAGCGTAAAATGCACCAAAGCATCGCGCTATGTCTTTGGATAGGTGGACCTTGGAGCCGGCAGGGTTTACAAGGTATGGAACATAAGAATCTGCCTGCTGATCCCTAAGGGACCTCGCCAGAACCTTCCCGCACTTGTCCCCAGACTCGTAGGAGACCTTCCTACAACAAAGAAGTGCCGCCTTAGCGGTAGCGTAGCAAATCTGCGATCTGATCCCTAAGACGGGCCAGAGCGGGCCGTCCTCCGGATCGAGTCCTCATTTGTGTCGGTTTTCCAGGAGTGCCACTGTCAGGGTCCGGACTGGCGGCAGGTGACGGCACTGGAGGTGGATCCTCTGTGTCAGTGAGGGATTGGCGTGGACCGTACCAGGGGACCGGTTCCAAGTTACTACCGGTTTTCACCAGAGCCCGCCGCAAGGCGGGATGGACTTGCTGCGGCGGTAGCAACCAGGTCGTATCCTCCGGTAACGGCTCAACCTCAAAGACAGCTGATTCAGGCGTGGTACAGAAGGACAAGGCAAAGGCAAGGTCAGACGGAGCAAAAGGTCAAGGCAGGCGGCAAGGTTCGTAGTCAGGGGCAACAGCAGAAGGTCAGATACACAGGCAGGGAACGATACACCAAAAGCTTTCTCAAGGTACCAAAGGCAACAAGATCCGGCAAGGACAGGAAGGGGAAGTGGGTTTTTATAGCTTTTGGAGTGATTGGACCAGGCACCAATTAGTAGTGCACTGGCCCTTTAAATTTCAGACCAGCGGCGCGCGCGCGCCCTAGAGAGCGGGGCCGCGCGCACCGGGAGGAAACCGAATGGGAGGTGAGTGGAGACCGCGGGCGGGAACGTCCCGCCGCGCGGACCGACTGAGTGAGGAGTGCGGGGGAGCGGTGCTCACGGTCGGGGAAGGTGACAGGAGCGCTGCTACCCGCAGCATGCCTCGAGTGCTCTGGGGACGCTGCAGGACCCGGAGCGCTCGGCATGACAGTACCCCCCCCTTTGGTCTCCCCCTCTTCTTGGAGCCCAGGAACCTGTGGATGAGCTTTTTGTCGAGGATATTGGACTCAGGTTCCCACGACCTCTCTTCGGGACCACAATTCTCCCAGTCAACAAGAAATTTTTTTTTACCTCTGACAACTTTGGAGGCGAGGATGTCTTTCACCAAGAAGACGTCAGAGGACCCAGAGACAGGAGCAGGAACGATGACCTTGGGGGAGAATCGGTTAAGAATGAGGGGTTTGAGGAGGGATACATGAAAGGAGTTGTGAATACGGAGTGAAGGAGGAAGATGGAGTTTGTAAGAGACAGCATTAATTTGGCTTTTGATTTTAAAAGGCCCAAGATAACGTGGACCCAGTTTGTAGCTGGGGACCCGAAACCGGATGTATTTGGCAGAGAGCCACACTCTGTCCCCAGGAGAAAAGACAGGAGGAGTTCTTCTTTTCCTATCTGCATGTCTCTTCATGCGAGAAGAGGCCAGGGTGAGCGACTTTTGAGTCTCTTTCCAGATGGAGGAGAAGTCCAGGGTCAAGTCATCAACAGCAGGAACTCCAGAAGAAGTGGGGATGGGGAGGGGGGGAAGCGGGTGACGGCCGTACACCACAAAAAACGGAGATTTGGTGGATGACTCAGAGTCTCTAAAGTTGTAAGAAAATTCGGCCCAGGGCAACAAGTCGACCCAATCATCCTGACGGGAGGAGACGAAATGTCGCAGGTAGTCACCAAGGATCTGGTTAACCCTCTCCACTTGTCCATTGGACTGAGGGTGGTAGGCAGAGGAGAAGTTTAATTTGATCTTCAATTGGGTGCAGAGAGCTCTCCAAAACTTTGAGATAAACTGAACGCCTCTATCGGAGACGATGTGTGTAGGAAGACCATGGAGACGAAAAATGTGTAAAAAGAATTGCTTCGCCAGCTGTGGCGCAGAAGGAAGACCAGGAAGCGGGATAAAATGTGCCATTTTAGAGAACCTGTCGACAACCACCCATATGACTGTGTTGCCATGGGATACAGGAAGATCCGTGACGAAGTCCATTGCTATGTGGGACCAAGGCTGTTCAGGCACTGGCAGAGGGGGAAGAAGACCTGCAGGCTTCTGGCGGGGAGTTTTATCACGTGCGCAGACAGTACAGGCCCGAACGAACTCCGTTACATCTTTCTCAAAGGAAGGCCACCAATAGTGTCTGGCAATTAGTTGAGTCGTCTTTTTAATTCCAGCATGACCCGCCAGGTGAGAGGAGTGACCCCATTTGAGAGTCCGCAGGCGAAGTAGTGGAGGAACAAATGTTTTCCCTGGAGGAACTGGTACCAGTGAAGCAGGAGCAGTTGAAATTAGACACTCAGGAGGAATGATGTGTTGAGGAACGGTCTCATCCTCGGAGGCATCGGTGGAGCGTGATAGGGCATCCGCCCTAATGTTCTTATCAGCAGGACGAAAATGGATTTGGAAGGTGAATCGGGCAAAGAACAATGACCACCTGGCCTGGCGTGGATTAAGGCGCTGGGCAGACTGAAGGTACGAGAGATTTTTGTGGTCAGTATAGATGGTGATCGGATGAGGAGATCCTTCCAGAAGGTGTCTCCATTCTTCCAGTGCCAACTTAATGGCTAGTAGATCACGATCTCCGATGGCGTAGTTCTTTTCAGGAGGAGAAAAAGTTTTTGAGAAGAAACCGCAGGTGACGTTTCTCCCTTTAGCAGATTTTTGAAGAAGAACCGCTCCGGCTCCAACAGAGGAGGCATCTACCTCCAGGAAGAATGGTTTCAACGGATCAGGCCTATTCAAGACTGGAGCGGAGGCGAAGGCGGCTTTAAGACGAGTAAAGGCTTCTTCAGCTTGGGGAGGCCAGGATTTCGGATTCGCTTCTTTCTTGGTTAGGGCCACAATAGGCGACACGATAGTGGAGAAATGGGGAACAAACTGGCGGTAATAATTGGCGAATCCAAGGAAGCGCTGAATAGAGCGAAGGCCTGAGGGCGTGGCCAATCCAAGACTGCAGAGAGTTTGTCAGGGTCCATTTGAAGACCCTGTCCAGAAACTAGGTATCCCAGAAACGGCAGACAGCTACGTTCAAAAAGACATTTTTCCATTTTGGCGTACAGATGGTTGACACGAAGGCGCTGAAGCACTTGACGAACATGGCGACGGTGTTCCTCCAGGGTGGAGGAGAAGATTAGAATGTCGTCGAGATAGACCACTACACAAGTATACAACATGTCCCGGAAGATCTCGTTGACAAAGTCTTGAAAGACTGCAGGAGCATTGCACAGGCCGAACGGCATGACGAGATACTCAAAGTGGCCATCTCTGGTATTAAAAGCGGTTTTCCACTCATCTCCATCACGGATTCTGATGAGATTATAAGCGCCCCTGAGGTCAAGCTTGGTGAAGACCTTTGCTCCGCGCAGACGGTCAAAGAGTTCCGAGATGAGTGGCAAAGGGTAGCGATTTTTTACCGTGATCTTGTTAAGACCGCGGTAGTCGATACAAGGGCGTAGTGACCCATCCTTTTTGGCAACAAAGAAAAATCCTGCTCCGGCAGGAGAAGAGGATTTCCTGATAAAACCTTTCTTAAGGTTCTCCTGAACGTATTCTGACATGGCCTTGGTTTCAGGGATGGAAAGAGGGTAAATCCTGCCACGTGGTGGCGTGGTACCAGGAAGCAAATCAATGGGACAATCATAGGGTCTATGTGGTGGTAAGACCTCCGCCTGCTTCTTGCAAAAGACGTCAGAGAAGTCCAGATAAGCCTTAGGAAGGCCGAGCAGGGGTGAGGAAACTGAGACTTGTCTAGTCGGTACCGACTTGAGGCAATGAGTGTGGCAGGTAGGCCCCCATGATTTAATGTCCCCAGAGGTCCAGTCGAGGGTAGGAGAGTGGCACTGGAGCCAGGGCAGACCAAGAAGGACGTCAGAGGTGCAGTTCGGTAGAACAAAAAATTCAATGGTCTCTTGGTGGAGGACTCCTATGGTCATGAGCACAGGTTCTGTGCGATAACGCACGGTACAGTTTAGATTCTCACCGTTAACTGTGGAAATGAAGAAAGGCTTGACGAGACGAATCACAGGAATTTTAAAGCGGTTTATGAAGGAGGCTCTAATGAAGTTTCCTGCAGAACCAGAGTCCAAGAAGGCCTGTGCAGGGAAGGAGACTTTAGCGGCAGAAGAAATCCGTACTGGAACCAACAAGCGTGGAGAGGAAGACTCTACACCCAGCGACGCCTCTCCTACGTTCACTAGGTGCGAGCGTTTCCCTGACGTTGTGGACGAACTGGACAGTCCTTTAAGAAATGTTCGGAACTCCCACAATATAAACATAAATTCTCATTCCTCCGACGAGACCTTTCTTGCTGGGTCAGGCGAGCCCGATCCACTTGCATGGCCTCCTCGGCGGGAGGCGCAGCAACCGGTTGCAAAGGTTGCTGGAAGAGAGGTGCCAGGCGTGGATAACGCCTGTTGCGAACCAGATTCTTTTCTTGGCGAAGTTCCTGGCGTCTTTCAAGGAAGCGCATATCTATGCGAGTAGCCAAGTGGATGAGTTCCGTCAGGGAGTCAGGTATCTCTCGTGCGGCTAGAGCATCCTTGATATGACTGGATAGACCTTTTTTAAAAGTTGCGCAAAGGGCGTCGTTGTTCCAAGTCAATTCGGAGGACAGTGTGCGAAATTGTATAGCATATTCGCCTACTGTAGCGTCTCCTTGGACGAGGTTTAACAAGGCCGTTTCTGCTGACGAGGCACGGGCAGGTTCCTCGAAGACACTGCGGACTTCAGAGACGAAAGACTGGACGGAGGCAGTGGCAGGATCATTGCGGTCCCAGAGTGGTGTGGCCCAGGCCAAGGCCTTCCCAGACAACAAGCTGACCATGAAGGCCACCTTAGATCGTTCCGTAGGAAACTGGTCGGCCAACATCTCCAGATGCAGGGAACATTGGGACAAGAATCCCCTGCACATCTTAGAATCCCCATCAAACTTGTCCGGGAGAGACAAACGGATTCTAGCGGAGGTGGCGGCCACCGGCTGCGGAGGTGGAGCGGAAGCAGAAGCAGGCGGCTGCTGCGGAGCGGGAAGAAGCTGTTGCAGCATGGCTGTCAACTGTGCCAGTTGTTGTCCTTGTTGGGCAATCTGCTGGGACTGCAGGGCAACCACGGTAGTGAGGTCAGCGAGACTAGGCAGCGGCACATCAGCGGGATCCATGGCCGGATCTACTGTCAGGGTCCGGACTGGCGGCAGGTGACGGCACTGGAGGTGGATCCTCTGTGTCAGTGAGGGATTGGCGTGGACCGTACCAGGGCACCGGTTCTAAGTTACTACCGGTTTTCACCAGAGCCCGCCGCAAGGCGGGATGGACTTGCTGCGGCGGTAGCAACCAGGTCGTATCCTCTGGTAACGGCTCAACCTCAAAGACAGCTGATTCAGGCGTGGTACAGAAGGACAAGGCAAAGGCAAGGTCAGACGGAGCAAAAGGTCAAGGCAGGCGGCAAGGTTCGTAGTCAGGGGCAACAGCAGAAGGTCAGATACACAGGCAGGGAACGATACACCAAAAGCTTTCTCAAGGTACCAAAGGCAACAAGATCCGGCAAGGACAGGAAGGGGAAGTGGGTTTTTATAGCTTTTGGAGTGATTGGACCAGGCACCAATTAGTGGTGCACTGGCCCTTTAAATTTCAGACCAGCGGCGCGCGCGCGCCCTAGAGAGCGGGGCCGCGCGCGCCGGGAGGAAACCGAATGGGAGGTGAGTGGAGACCGCGGGCGGGAACGTCCCGCCGCGCGGACCGACTGAGTGAGGAGTGCGGGGGAGCGGTGCTCACGGTCGGAGAAGGTGACCGGAGCGCTGCTACCCGCAGCATGCCTAGAGTGCTCCGGGGACGCTGCAGGACCCGGAGCGCTCGGCATGACAGCCACCTCCACAAGCAGGTTGCCCAATCTCGCCTCCCTCTCCCTTTTAAGGCGCACTCCATGTCTGATGAGGACCCCTCTGATCACAGATTTGTGGGCCTCCCAAATTACACCAGGGTCACTGTCTGGGGTGGAGTTTATCTGAAAGTAAGTCTGTAGTTGTTGGGTAACATCAGCCAACATTTCAGGGTCCTGAAGGAGGCTCTCATTTAGCCGCCAGTCTGAGGCCCTGCTCGTGCCGCTGAGGTTGACTGTCAGGGTCACCGGAGCGTGGTCCCACCACGTTATAGAACCCAATTCTACCTCCACGACAGACTGAAGGAGGCGGTGGGGAATAAGAAACAGGTCGATGCGGGAGTACACCTGGTACGGGGTAGAGAAATACGTGTAGTCCCGCTCACCTGCATGCAGTATGCGCCACGCATCCACCATTTGGAGGTCATGCAACAGGGTTTGGACCTGGCGACGCGTGCCTCGGGGGACCGACGAGAAGCCCGTAGAGGTATCCAAAGATGGGTCTAGCGGGATATTGCAATCTCAACCCAAGAGGAGTTTGCCCTCCGCAAAGTCTAGTAGAGAGGTCAACGACTTTCGGAGGAAGGCCTCCTGATGGACATTCGGGGCATAGGCCGTGGCTAGGGTGACCTTAACCTCTCCCAGGAGACCCTTTAGAAACAGAAATCTGCCCCGCGGATCCTCCCTGCGGTCTAGAAGGGTCCAGGGAAGCCGACTCTAGATCAGTATAGATACCCCTCTAGATTTGGATTCAGAGTTGGCAGCATGATACACGCACGGGGATCCATGAGGAATGAAAGGTGTGGGAGTGCTTGAGGTACAGAAAAGAAGGGTGGAGGAGGAGGAGAGGGACCAAGTGCAGAAGAAAAGAGGGGGGGGGGAGCAGGTAGGGGACAGTAATTGGAGGCAAGAGGGGGGTACAGCCCCCTGGACCCCAGAGGGGTGTGAGAAAGAGGAAGGGGGAACAGAGGGGGAGAGATTAGGTATTAGAGAAGAACAGTAAGGGGAGAAGAGGGGGGAGGGGGGCAAGAAGAGTAGGGGGCAGGGGAAATTAGGTCAAGGGTAGGCAAGTGGGGAGTGCTCTAAGGGAACCAAAACTAAGACACCCCGAGATTCTCCCTCTAAGAGGGGTAGAACCTTGTGTAGGGTGTAGGCCTAATGGGGGATAAGGCCCGAAGATGTAAACGACACAGGGAGAGAAGAGCATACTGACCAGAGCTCCCCCCGTCCAAAAAAAGAAGAAAAAAACAGGTAAAATGAAAATGACTGCCAAGAACGTAGTGCAGATAATATAACCTGTATAAGTGAGCACCTACAGCCGGAGCCGCCATCCTCCTAGAATTCCCAGGAAAGGGTGAGGATGGAGGCTGCTTCCATATCATAGGGTTCCAATCATAAGGAACTGTGCCCTCTGAGCCTCTGAAAAGGGGGTATACCCATGCAGGAAGGTCACGGCATGCCCCCGCACCTTAAGGGGGCGGGAACCTCCTTCATAACGAGCTCAGGGGCACAGGACTGCTGACTGAGTGGTATACATAAATCAACAGTGAAAGCAATACCAATACACAATCCTCTGCAAGGCGGACTTCCCCCCCCTCACCCCGACAGTTCCAAGGACCACAGCCGTGGCCCGATGTAGTCACAGCCTGTCTCACACCCCCCCCCCCAGCCATCTCTCCCCCCCCCCTCCAGTACAGCCCATAGGCCGGTATGAGGACCGGGAGGAAAGAGGGCAAGCACAGATCCAGTAAGTGGCCCAGGCATCCCCCCTCCAGCTCCCCTCACCGCAGAATCTAAGCAATACAAGGCAATTACACATTCCCAATTATTCCTTTCCTCACCCCCCCCCCCCACCCATCCAACCGCACACAGCAGCATACATTCTCACTGACGAGGAGCCAGATGAGTAAAATTAAAGAAAAAAGAAAACATGTTTAACAAGAGAACACTACACCAGAGCCTAATCCGTACTGCAAAAAGGCACCTGAGAAGTAGAGGACACAGAGAAACCCCCCCCCCCAGTACAACCTCATCAGGGGGTGCTGCTTAATGGCGGCAGGGCAGGACTTGAAGGCCGCCAGGGTCTCTCGATGGGTCCAGAGGAAGGCGGACATGGTTGCTGTTCAGCGGCATTGCGCCCGTAGGGAATGGCAAGTGGAGGAGAAGGGGAGTCCGCTCTGCCCCAACCTCAGTGGCGTCCATACGGAACGGGCACCCAGGAGAGAAAGCGGGCGCGGCACCTGGATATCAGTCACAGTAGTCCGGTGAGCAAAAGGTAGGGGCAGGCCGAAAGTCTTGTGACCGCGGGAGGTGCAGGACAATACCACAATCCGATGCAGCACATTAGACCGCAATGTCAGGGGTGGGGGGTGCAGAAGATCATGCAGGGATTAAGTTCTCACCTCAGGGTCAGGCTTAGGGGCACTGTTGAAGGACCCATCAATCTTCTCTCACCGCCGTCGCCGGTTCAGGCAGCAGTCGGCGGCGGCCTCTAGGAGTGCGAGGCGGGAGGCGCCTTTCCCGGCCGGGGGTGGATGGTTGCCTGCGTCCGGGGCCCGGGAGGTGCTACAGCCAGTTGGGGACATCAATCAGTGCCATATCCAGGAAGGTCTAGAGGGCCGGGAGGTCATCCAGGTGGCGTACTGTAAACGAGGAGGACCCTTTATGGACTGTCAAGGAAATAGGGAAACCCCACCGTTACGTGCAGCCCAACTGTCGGATCCGCTCCAGTAAGGGTCTCAGCAGAGCGCTGCGTTGAAGAGTGGCCCGTGAGAGATCAGGTAGTATTTGGATTCTGGCCCCAGCAAAGTCCACCTCGCCGGCCTCCCAGGCTAGCCTAATGATAGTGTCTTTATGTGCATACCGATGAAGCCTGCAGATTACATCGCGTGGCCGTTCCGCATCGGAGGACCGGGGCCCCAGTGCTCTATGCACCCGGTCGAACTCCAGGGAGGCAGGTGGGATGTCCGGGGCCAGGCGGCTCGGACCGTGTGCTGCAACGACTCCTGGTCCGTGGCCTCCGGGATCGCACAGGGGTTTTTTAACTACCACCCAGAATGGCCTTTCAAATTTAATAATGAAGTGGAACAGGAAATCAGGGCAGTATTTTGCAGGGAGGAACAACACGCTCCCAGGCGCCTGAGTGAATTCAATTATTCAGAAAGCATAGCAATCTGAAACACCTCAAAAGAAAGTGGAATGCTATCTCACTAGAGGCATTTTAGAAGCTAAGATGATACCACGGGGCCTATGGGAGCGTATTGTTCCTGCAGATCATCTTCATAATGAATGATTTCTTAAAATCTGGACAGAGGAATGGGTCAAACATGGATTACATATTATTGAACTTCTTGTAGAGGAGGAAAGTATACAACTGCAGGATTTAGAGATACAAATACAGCAGAGTTTTAAAATGTTGAGGAATTTGAGAAATGTAATGATAGGTTGAAAAAAGAAGTCGAGGAGTTTTAAAAAAGAACATAAAACTGGTAAACAGAAGAAATTCAAGCGAGATATGATGGATTTTGAGAGTGAAAAAAATTTTGATCTGGAAGGAAGAAGAGGTAGAAGTAGATCACGTGGCAGGTTTTAGGAAATACAGTAAATATAACAGAAATCTAAATCGAGATGGAAATAAATCTGTGTCTTTTTTAGATCCAACTGTGGATGAAAAGGACAAAGAGGGACAAAGAAAAGAAAAAGACGAAGGAAAAACAACAAAAGGGTCAGGAACAGAAGCAGTCCAGGATAGAGTCCTCTTCTTCCTAGGACAGTGATGGCGAACCTTGGCACCCCAGATGTTTTGGAACTACATTTCGCAGGATGCTCATGCACTATGCAGTGTAGTTGAGCATCATAGGAAATGTAGTTCCAAAACATCTGGGGTGCCAAGGTTCGCCATCACTGTCCTAGGGGAACAGAGTAATCACAAGGAACCAGAGAAAAGAGACCTAAATGTTAATAATTTACCTGAAAATAACTTTAATCAGGACCATCTATCCTTGCTGAGCCAGAGTCTTGGCTTTTCACTGTGTAATAGAGGGAGTAATTTTGATATATATAAGGACATCTGTCTGTTTCTGAGACGTATTAATTTTAAACCTATGTGCTTTAGTAGGAAATTAGACAGTGACACGGCGACTAAGCCAAACCCGACTCTAGCGGACCTTGGTTATAGTGAGTTTATTGAATACATGGGGGGCAACACCTGGATAGATTCTGATCTCCTTGACCCACCACCAATATCTGGCTTGGCAAACAAATCTGAATTTTTCCCTAACTTTGGAAACAATAGATACCTCCAAATGTTTCAGGAGGCAGTCACGACGGATCTCCATTCCATCAATTGGGAACAAATTCATCCCATTGTAGATAACTTAACGCAAGGTGAACGGAAGGCTTTAACCTCCCTGGCGGTATTTCCGAGTGTGGCTCGGGGTTAACTTTTAGTACCAAAAGCGGTAACCCCCGAGCCACACTCGGGATTACCCCAGAATGTTACTCACCTTCCCTGCGATCCCCCGCCATCCTCCCCGGCATCCTCACACTCTCTCCCCACTCTGTGCACAGCCGATTGCCGGCACATGCCTTCCAGTTCCCTTTCCTGGGAGCGTTGCGACGCAGGGGGGTGGAACCAGTGGCAAATTCAAAAGTGTAAATACACAAATGAGATGATACAAAGCTGTGATCCTAACGGATTACACTGTATCATGCCATTTCACCACAGGATTGCACCTGGTGACTTTTCCAGTGCCCTGCCTGTGCTTTTTCAGTGGTTTGTGCCTGGAATATCTTTAACGACCATTTTTGCGCAAAAAGAACGCTTTTTGGACGCCATGATCATTCTCAATTTTCCGAGGGCAAAGAACTGGAAAAGCACAGGCAGGGCACTGGAAAAGTCACCAGGTGAAACCCTTAGGTAAAATGGCATGATACAAAAAGTTGTGATCCTAATGGATTACACTGTATCATGTCATTTAGTGTATTTACATTTTTTAAATTGCAACGCTCGCAGGGAAGGGAACCAGAAGACAGGTGCCAGCACACAGCGGGAGGACGGCGGGTGATCGCAGGGGAAGGTGAGTTTTAAAATAATCAGACTGCCAGGGAGGTTAATGGAATTAAAAGTGATAATAAGGGAGGTAATGTGGCGCTCTGCCAGGAAAAATATTATTTAGAAGAAGTCTATAGACTACTGAACAACCCCAGCTGCTATGAAAAATGGCCTAAAAATCCATTAGTAAGGGAAATTAACTATCTTATCTGTAGAGCACAGGAGGTGGGACTCCTCACATGGAAGGAATCTGAGTACCTAAGATAGGGGATTATAATATCCCTACATTTTATGTTACACCAAAGATACATAAAATTAAATATTATTTTCCCTTTATACCACATGAGGTGGGGGTAACTGCGGTCCCAGAATGGCTGGATACTCGGCACCCTCTTGCAGGTGTGCACAATGAGTTCCTTATTGAACTATTGGAGTTGGTATTGAACAACAACTTTCTTTTTTTTCAATAAGAGGTTTTAGCGATTAAAGAGAGGAGTAGCCATGGGAGCCGCATGTGCCATCCTCATATACATGCCTACATCTGGGCTGGTGGGAGAAAGAGGATGTATATACCCAACCAGCATTTGCAGAGCATGTAGCACTGTGGGTTCCCTTTATTGATGATGTGCTGGTGGTATAGAGGGGTCCGTTGGACCAATTTGTGAAGTTTATTTCAGATTTGAATGAGAACAGAAATATCTACCTTGCTTAGCAGGTTGATAAATACCAGATTGTATTTCTGGATCTGTTGATCTTTAAAAAGGATACAAGAATTGTAACTAAAACCTTCAGAAAACCCTTGCAGGTAATACTCTCCATCATGTCACCAGCCATCATCCATGGTCACAGATAAGAGGCATCCCCACAGGACAATTCCTTAGAATTTGCAGGAATTGTACAAACATCAACTACTACTATAGAGAAAGTGGAGAATTAAGACCAAAACTCGGCGATACCCAAACTCAATCAATAGGGAAGGTATGTCCAAGGCTCTGAACAAAAAGAGAGACGTAATCCTAGAACCGGGGTATTCAGCTAGCCCACAGGAGTCAAAACAAGAATATTTAGGGGTGGCTACAACTTATGGAACCCATTGTAACCGACTGAGAACAGTATTAGGGAAACACTGGCACATCCTACTTTTAGATAATAGGGACGAGCCCCGTCCTCCCGGTCTTGCCGCACAAACTATTCTTTGGTACACTTGATGCATGTACCAGCCTGGACAAGTATATAGTGGGAGCTGATCACCATCACTACATCATATGACATTGTAATGAGGATCAACTCTCCAGAATATATCTCCATAAGAGTCAAGCATTAGACACAATACAGCACAGAGGAAAACCACTTGACCGGACCGAGGATCGTGAGTAGTACTGCCCTAATAGACCCAAGGCGGTTGTGTGAATGGTAAAGTATGCTCAGAGGGTTAGGGTTACTCAATTCTTGGGACCACACCAGTGCTACAGGCCGGACCACACACACATTTATGAGATTCTATTACTATATTGTCCATTCATCAAGGACTGGATGCTTCTGCTTATATTTTCTCTTTGGTCCATACTGCTCTGATTGCTAAAAGCTGTGATCCCGATGGTGGACTGATATATGATTGTGTGTTTAATCTTGTGCACTTACCTGTCTAATCAGCACTTGTTTTGGAAACATATTACCATCTACAACGATATAGGATTTTTGTGACTGTACATCGGTAACGGGCTGTACAGCATCATGCTGTTTTTTCTACTCATCACGGTCTACAGGACTTGATTTTTTTTCTCAATTTTTTTATTCCAAATGTGTTTTTTGCTTGAGCTCCTCACTGGTTCAGTCTCATTCTGTATTCATCTGGACTCAGTCCCTACCCTGTAGAATTATAGCACCTCATTCATCCATTGCAGTTTTAAGGTGGGGTGCTGGCTTCTCCGGGTACTGAAAGGTTTATAGTAGTTATCTCCCATGTGGAGTTATTTGTGCAGGCCCCTTTTGCAGGAAGGAGGGGGCTTTTAGGGGAGATCATCACCAGCTCCCACGAGAGAACTTTCTTAAGGGTGGGTTGTCATGTAGGGTGACTTTGAGCGAGTTAGGGGTGTGTTTATTAAGTGGAGTAGGTGTGGGGGAGGGTTTTTTTTGTGGGATTTTTGGATTCTGATGCTGTCAATTGTTACATTTGCCTAAATTGGCTAATTAAATAATCTTTTAGAGGTAATCATAGGGTGTGTTCATCTTTTCTTTTTTCTTGTTTTTACTTTTTACGATGGCCACCCAATTGTCATTTGTCAAAGTGCGATAGCGATTAAAGCTGAAAATTCGCCTGGTCAGGAAGGGGGTAAACGTGCCCAGTAAGCAAGTGGTTAAATGGTGTAACTTTTTTTTTTTGTACTGTAAATATCACTTTTGTTGTAGCACACACACAATGTAAAAAAAAAATTTATAGAGCCCCCCCCCCCAACATACAGTACATACCAGACCCTTTGTGATTCATATGCATTTTAAGGGGGATCCTAACAAGAAAAAAAAAATGTGTGAGGTCCCTCAGGAAATCCATACCATGAGCCATAGGAGGCAGCTATGAATGATATCATTCCGCCAGCAGAGACTGTGAATCTGCCTGCACTCTGAAAAGAAGAAAAAGTCCCTCCATGCTATAGCCGTTCGGGCTCCTATGGATAAACAGATGGGGCTCAGCGAAAATAACTCCCGCTGACTGTCTATGACAGAGGGGGATTTTCGGGATTCTGCCCGGTACATGTTCAGACTGGAACATTGGTCTGTTTTCTGTGAATGTCCTGGGCAATTCAGAACTGTTGGCAAGTATGCATTGGTGACGAATAGGAGAAGTATCCCCTTATATCAGTGGTCAGTGTAGTAGTCCTTTACATTGGTGATCAATGGGAGAAGGACCCCCTAATATCAGTGGTCAGTGTAGTGTTCCTTTACATTGGTGACAAATGGGAGAAGGACCCCCCTATATAAGAGGTCAATGTAGTGGTCTCCTACATTGTTGACCAATGGAGAAAGGAGCCTTTTTTATAAGTGGTCACTGTAGTGGTCCTTTACATTGGTGATCAATGGGAGAAGGACTGCCTAATATCAGTGGTCAGTGTAGTGGTCCCTTACATTGGCGACCAATGGGAAAAGGATCCCCTTATATCAGTGGTCTCTTACATGGTAGTTTTTACTGAGACAGAACTTGTTCACTGCTCAAGGAACCCCTAGAAACCTTTGGAGGAACCCTTGCTGAGAAAGGCTGGACTAGGCAGTAATATACACTTCTCAAAAAAATTAAAGGAATACTTTTTGATCAGAGTATAGCTTCATGTCAATAAAACTCCTAGGATATTGATATGGTTATAATATCAATATAAGTAGCAAAGGGGGTTGTTAATCAGTTTCAGCTGCTTTGGTGTTAATGAAATGAACAGGTGCACTAGATGGGCAACAATTAAATGACCTCCAAAACAGGAATGGTTTTACAGGTGGAGGCCACTGACATTTTCTTCCTACTCCTCTTTTCTGACTGTTATTCACTAGTTTTGCATTTGGCTAGAGTCAGTGTCACTACTGGTAGCATGAGGGGCGATACCTGGAACCTATAGAGGTTGCACAGGCAGTCCAACTCCTCCAGGAGACCGGTAGTTACTCTAGGAGAGCTGGACAGGGCCATAGAAGGTCCTTAACCCATCAGCAGGACCGGTCTCTGCTCCTTTGTGCAAGGAGGAACAGGATGAGCACTGCCAGAGCCCTACAAAAGGACCTCCAGCAGGACACTGGTGTGAATGTCTCTGACCAAACAATCAGAAACAGACTTCATGAGGGTGGCCTGATGTCCTCTAGTGGGCCCTGTGCTCACTGCCTGGCACCATAGAGCTCGATTGGCATTTACCATTGAACACCAGAATTGGCAGCTCCACCACTGGTGCCCTGTGCTTTTCACAGATGAGAGCAGGTTCACCCTGAGCACATGTGACAGACGTGAAAGGGTTTGGAGAATCCGCGGAAAACGTTATGCTGCCTGTAACATCGTGCAGCATGGTGGTTGGTCAGCAATGGTCTGGGGAGGCATATCCAGTGAGGGGCGCACAGACCTCAACATGCTAGACAATGTCACCTGACTGCCATTAGGTATTGGGATAAATTCCTTGGACTCATTGTCAGACCATACGCTGGCACAGTGGGTTCTGGGTTCCTCCTGGTGCACAACAATGCCCAGCCTCATGTGGCAAGAGTATGCAGCCAGTTCCTGGAGGATGAAGAAATTAATACCTTTGAATGGCCCCCCCGTTCTCGTCTGACTTAAATCCAATAGAACACCTCTGGAACATAATATTTTTGTCTATCCGAAGCCACCAGGTTGCACCTCAGTCTCTTCAGGAGCTCAGTGATGCCCTGGTCCAGATCTGGGAGGAAATACCCCAGGACACCATCCGTCGTCTCATTAGGAGCATGCCTCAACATTCTCAGGCATGCATACAAGCATGTGGGGGGCCGTACATACTAGTAAGTACCATTTTGAGTTGCTGCAATTAAATTTATGCAAAATGTGGAGTGGAGATGACCTATCTAAAAGGATATACAGTACATATACACACAGCACAAGGCCGCTTCTCAGGGCTGCAGTTCCTCTAAGCTCCACAAGGAGGTGATCTCACTTATTTCGAGAGAAGAAGTCTCTATGGAAGACAGGAAGTGATGTCAGGAGAGGTACAGACAGGAAGTTCCGGGTGAAAGGTGAGTTGGGAGGAAGTAGAGAGAAGACATTGTTGGAAGTGACAGTAGAGGAGGTAATAAGATCTTATTTTCTATTTACACCCAGTAACCCCCCCCCCCCCTCATGTTTTTCCTCCATAGTCACTGTGACGTCTTTTATCTCCAGCAGATGATGATACACATATATATATATATATATAGTGTGTGGAAACCTAGATTAACCCCTTTAGTGGTAGAACATTTCCCCACTTACGGGGCCAAAACATTCTCTTCATTTTTGAGTGAAATGATAGAACCTACAGTTACTTGCGTGTGTGTGTATATATATATATATATATATATATATATATTTCTTATTTACACGAACGGTGTCACCATTGTCTTCCTCGTTTTTTTTATGTCATTTCTTCCCATCTATTTTGTAGATCTCACTGTTTATAATTTCAGTTATAAGTCTTATTCACACAGACTCACCCATCCACCCATGGGAAGAGGGCCGTCTTCACAGGTGTTCCGTACAGGGAGCCGGTTGGAATCAATGACAGGCAGCTGGTTACGTGGATTGCTACACACCTCGTAGCATGTACATCCATACGGTTCCGATGCAAGGATCAGGACACAGTTTGTCACATCTGTAATACACGTGGAGATCTTCGCAATTAGCCGCCTGTCTTTGATTTCAACCTGTAGGGAGCACCTAGACATCATAAGTGAAGAAGGCCCCTTAGTACAGGTGTAGAGATTGGTAAACATACACTGCCCGACCAAAAAGAAAAGTCGCCACCTGGAATTAACTAAGCAACTAAACTAAGCATGAAGTAACTCTATTGGATAGTTACTGGATGTGCCCAAAGAATGAGGTCAGCTGACTATCTGAATATACTGAATGACCAGGTTATTCCATCAATGGATTTTTTCTTCCCTGATGGCACGGTAATATTCCAAGATGACATCAAGCTCAAATTGTGAAAGAGTGGTTCAGGGAGCATGAGACATCATTGTCACACATGGATTGGCCACCACAGAGTCCAGACACTAACATCAGCTCTGATGGGCACTATGATCTAAAGTGGGGCTCTGATGGGGACTATGATGTGAAGTGGGGCTCTGATGGGGACTGTGATGTAAAGTGGGGCTCTGATGGGGACTATGATGAAAAATGGGGCTCTGGTGGGGACTATGATGAAAAATGGGGCTCTGATGGGGACTATGATGAAAAGCGGGCTCTGATGGGGATTGTGATGAAAAGTGGGGCTCTGATGGGACTATGATGTGAAATGGGGCTCTGATGGGCACTATGATCTAAAGTGGGGCTCTGATGGGGACTATGATCTAAAGTGGGGCTCTGATGGGGACTATGATGTGAAGTGGGGCTCTGATGGGGACTGTAATGTAAAGTGGGGCTCTGATGGGGACTGTGATGTAAAGTGGGGCTCTGATGGGGACTGTGATGTAAAGTGGGGCTCTGATGGGGACTATGATGTAAAGTGGGGCTCTGATGGGGACTGTGATGTAAAGTGGGGCTCTGATGGGGACTGTGATGTAAAGTGGGGCTCTGATGGGGACTGTGATGTAAAGTGGGGCTCTGATGGGGACTGTGATGTAAAGTGGGGCTCTGATGGGGACTGTGATGTAAAGGAAGGCTGTGATGGGGACTGTGATGTACAGAAAGGCTCTGATGGGGACTATGATGTAAAGGAAGGCTCTGATGGGGACTATGATGTAAAGGAAGGCTCTGATGGGGACTATGATGTAAAGGAAGGCTCTGATGGGGACTATGATGTACAAGAAGACTCTGATAGGGACTATGATGTCCCTATCTATGTCCTTCCAAAGGATGGCTATGATGGGGACTATGATGTAAAGGAAAGATCTGATGGGGACTATGATGTACTAGAAGACTCTGATGGGGACCATGATGTACAGGAAGGCTCTGATGGGGACTATGATGTAAAGGAAGGCTCTGATGGGGACTTTAAAGTAAAGGGAGGCTCTGATGGGGACTATAATTTACAGGAAGGCTCTGATGGGGACTGTGATGTCAAGGAAGGCTCTGATGGGGGACTATGATGTAAAGGAAGGCTGTGATGGGGACTGTGATGTACAGCAAGGCTGTGATGGGGACTGTGATGTACAGCAAGGCTCTGATGGGGACTGTGATGTAAAGGAAGGCTCTGATGGGGACTATGATGTACAGGAAGGCTCTGATGGGGACTATGATGTAAAGGAAGGCTCTGCAACTAACAACTGCATGTTTTATACGCCAGTTTTCTGCATGTATGGTGTGAAGGAATCCTAATAGTCTATATGACAATAAGGGTTTAGAACTGTTAGCACAGATAGGACTATAGGGGGTTCATCTTTATTATCACTTGACTATAGACCCCCCTATTAATGCACACAGGAAGATTATTGGCATTTTCCATGTGCCATGTACATCCTGTATGTGCATCTGACTTTTTATCTTAAGGCAAAAATCCATGGGTATACACGGACAGAAGTAGGCATTGATATTTACAATAGCACTGATGTATACAGTCCTTCACTTTCATGGGTGTCTGTATGCGGCCCCTGCGGCTCTTTAGACAGCAGAAAACAACTGCACTTAACCATGGGAAATGCTTATAATGTTCATTTGTGTTTACATGTGGCAAGGGCTGCCACTCCTACGAAAAACGAACCACACTAACATGCCGCAATCTCCTACATTGCACACGGTTGAACGACGGTCCCATAGATCTGCGTTCGTCATCTTCAGAGGCTTTAACGACCTCCAAAAGCAACTTGGTGTATAACTTTGGCTATTGAACTCTCCTCACGATTTTTGTTTTTAATCGTCTTTGCAGTGTTTTACATTCAGTTATTACCTCTTTTTAACTTTTTTTTGTTATTGTTTACTTTCCTGAGAATTAAGACTTTCTGGAATTTCTTAGTGTATTATTATAGTTCTTTATTCCAACAGGAGTTTCTGGCACAGTGATTGCATAGGCCGGTCTGTAAATTTCTAAGCAGGAGGGGGGAGAGAGAAGCCACATATGATGCAGACTTCTGTGCAAGGTATGTGTTTATCAATGAATAATTGTGTACCCCCCCCCCCCCACTTTCATTATTGTGCCATCCCACCAACCCTGTGAACTACTTTCCTTCATAATCTCCTGCTGGCCTTTATTGTTCTCCCTCAGGCCCCGTGGCTACTGTTGTTCTCCCTCAACTGCCTGCAGGCCAATATTGTTCTCCCACAACTTCCACTGCCCTCTATTTGTTCTCTGCCAACCCTCTCCCCCTTCCCCAGCCACCATTACTAGTCTAACCCCACAGATCCCTATCGTTCTCCCCCAAACTTCACTGCCCACTATTGTTCTCCTCCAACCCTTCCGTCCATTATTGTTCTCCTCCAACCCTTCCGCCCATTATTGTTCTCCTCCAACCCTTCCGCCCATTGTTGTTCTCCTCCAACCCTTCCGCCCATTGTTGTTCTCCCCAACCCCACTGGCCACTTTTGTGCTCCCCTAATCCCCAACCCTCCCGCTCACCACTATTGTTCTCCCTCAACCCCCACTGGCCACTATTGTTCTCCCTCAACTCCCTCACCCCACCCTGTGCAAGTCACTTTTGTACTCCATCCATCACTATTGATATCCACTAACCCTCCCTGGCCAATATTGGTCTCCTCCAACCCCCACTGGCCACTATTGTTTTCCCTGATCCCATGGCCTCGATTGTTCCCACTAAAATCTCCCACTTTCCATAATATATATATATATATATATATATATATATATATAATATACACACATATACTGTATTGCCAAAAGTATTGGGACCCCCGCCTTTGCACCCACATGAACTTTAATGGCATCCCAGTCTTAGTCCATAGGGTTCAATATTGAGTTGGCCCACCCTTTTCAGCTATAACAACTTCAACTCTTCTGGGAAGGCTGTCCACAAGGTTTAGGAGTGTGTCTATGGGAATGCTTGACCATTCTTCCAGAAGCACATTTGTAAGGTCTGACACTGATGTTAAACGAGAAGGCCTGGCTTGCATTCTCCACCCTAATTCATCCCAAAGGTGTTCTATCAGGTTGAGATGAGGACTCTGTGCAGGCCAGTCAAGTTCCTCCACCCCAAACTCGCTCCTCCATGTCTTTATGGACCTTGCTTTGTGCACTGGTGCGCAGTCATGTTGGAACAGGAAGGGGCCGTCCCCAAAATGTTTCCACAAAGTCGGGAGCATGAAATTGTCCAAAATATCTTGGTATGCTGATGCTTTAAGAGTTCCCTTCACTGGAACTGAGGGCCAAGCCCAACCCCTGAAAAGCAACCCCACACCATAATCCCCACTCGACCAAACTTTACACTTGGCACAATGCAGTCAGGCAAGTACCATTCTTCTGGCAACCATCAAAACACAGACACGTCCATCGAAATTGCCAGACAGAAGCGGGATTCGTCACTTCAGAGCACACGTCTCCACTGCTCTTGAGTCCAGTGGCGGCGTGCTTTACACCACTGCATCCGATGGTCTGCATTGCACTTGGTGATGTAAGGCTTGGATGCAGCTGCTCGGCCATGGAAGCCCATTCAATGAAGCTCTCTACGCACTGTTGTTGTGCTAATCTGAAGGTCACATGAAGTTTGGAGGTCTGCAGACAGTTGGTGACTTCTGGCAACTGTGAGCTTCAGTATGCGCTGACCCCGCTCTATCATTTTACATGGCCTACCACTTCGTGGCTAAGCTGCTATTACTTCCAGTTGATCGTGGAATATTTAGTAGCAAGGAAATTTCACAGATGGACTTATTGCACAGGTGGCAACCTATCACATTACCACGCCTGAAATCACTGAGCTTCTGAGAGCGACCCATTCTTTCACAAGTATTTTTAGAAGCAGTCTGCGTGCTTGATTTTTTTTTTTTTTTTTTTTTTTTTTACACCTGTGGCCATGGAGGTGATTGGAACGCCTGAATGCAATGATTTGGAGGGGTGTCCCAATACTATTGGCAGTATAGTATGTATATTGATAATTAACTCTTCTTGGGTTTCTATAATTCTCTAACGAAGGATGACAATATTAGGCATATTTGTAAAACTCTTTATTTCTTCCACAGGTTAATCTTCTGAAAAACATTAATTCTAGGAAAGATGTAATTTGGTCTGTTTTCCACATGAGAAATCGTTCAAACTTTGATTCTGACCTGGTGAAATTTTCCTGCTCTTTCTATTGACCTTGGTGCTCATCCTGATCATCTTGTTGGGAATAATCAACATTCAGTGGACTTCTCAATCCATCACAGACTGGGACACACACATGTAGCCCTGATAATACTGTGTTTTACCATCAGTACATAAACCCATCCGTCAGTATGCCTTCTTGTATTGTGGAAAACTGCGATTCTCATTGGAGAAAAAAAGAACTTAATGTAATTTTCCATGTGTTCCCCAAAGACAAGGTCCGTATAAAACAATGGCTTATGAACACCGGACAGTTTGATGAGAGTAGCATAGAGGAGGCCGTTTCTAGGATCTGGCTCGGTAAAGCCAATAACTCATATCGAATATGCTCAAAACATTTCTCTTTAGACATGTACGAAAATCTAGGAGGTAAATTGTCATTGAAGAAAGGAGCTTTTCCAAGTATATTTAAAAATCTGAAAACTGTTATTGAAGTTAGTGATAATGAGGAAAGAAAGAAGAGGCTTTGCACAGAATATAATAGAGTTTTGACCTCCTCTTTGTCTGATCAGCCTTCTTGCTTCATCGCTGATCACAATGAGGGTCCGTCTCTCCATCCTGCAGGTTCTTCTGCACAAGCTGGAATCTCATCTTTTCCAAGTCTGGATGATCCTATGTCAAGGGTAGCCCATGTTACTGAGTCCTCTCATGTGCCAGAAAATTCTCAATCTTCTTTTTTAAGTTTTTTTAGGTCCATGAAAAGACATAGATCGTCCAAAGGCGTTATGACTGATTTTCCAAGAGAAACCAAGGACAAAAAAATCGGAACGTTCCCGTTTCATGGTACTAAAAACAAAAAAGCTCAGCACAGTCCAGTCACAGCCGATGTTGGAATTCAGTGCAATTTATACCGCAATTTAAAATCTAAAGAATGGGTATTACCCCAAACAAAGGTTATTACTAGCACACCAAAAAAAGAGAATGTTGAAGGACTCATCTCAGATGGAATGTGCAACGTGACTCCAAGTTCAACTTTCAGAAGCCGACATGAAAACTCATCCTTTGCTATCCAAATGGATGATCATGATGTATCGTACTATCCCTCTAATGAATCCTCTTTAGAATCTGAGGACAACATCTCTGGTAGACGTGTTGATGAGGTTTATACTCCATTTGGTAACCAAACGTCACCATCAGCTGTGTCAGGTTCTGATTACGGGAAGGAAAGGAAATTCCTTATTTTTGAGAGCTGTCTAGATAAACTTTTGACAATGGTACGCTGCAATCATAACAATTGCAATGCTTCTCTTGCTCAAGTTGAAAAAAGTCTGCGTGGGTCTTGCCTGTCGGTGTACGCAAGGTGTAAAAACGGTCATCGCTCTCTGCTGTGGGAAAGTCAACCGAAAATCAGAAACGCTCCAGTGGGCGATGTTCTCATATCAAGTGCCGCTCTATGCAGTGGTTCCAATTTTCTAAAAATTGAAAGTTTTCTCAAACTCTTAGGGATGGTCTCAATTAGCAAAACAACATTTTACGAATATCAGAAAAATTATTTGTTCCCTGCCATTGATTACCAATGGAAATTAAACCAACAAAATATCATCTCTCAACTCCCTGGACAAGTGGTCTGCCTATCTGGTGACGGCCAATGTGATAGCTCTGGATACAATGCAAAATATTGTACCTATTCCTTTATGGAAGCTGAAACACAAAAAATTGTTGGGTTTGGTGTTGAAAAGCATACGCCAGGGTCAAGTTCGGTTGAGGCTTCAGAGGGTAAAGCTTTTGTAAAGGCACTGGACGAAATAAAACAAAAAGGCCTCAATGTGAGAATTGTATGTACAGACCGGCATGTCACAATCAAAAAGATAATCCGTGAAAAATATCCAAAAATTTTACACCGGTACGGTGTCCAGCATATGGCAAAATCTATCGGGGCCAAGATTAACGGCGCCAGTAAAAAAAAAGGATGTGAAGAGTTGGCACCTTGGATTCCATCCATAAAAAATCATTTATGGTGGGCATCTGCAAATTGTGAGGGCAACCCTACAGTGCTTAAGGAACAGTGGTGTTCCTTATTGTTCCATGTGATCAATGTCCATCAATGGGATGGATGTGAACATTACAAAGAATGTAATCATCTTCCCATAAGTGAAACATCACACCTCACCAGGAACTGGCTGAGAGATGGGTCATGTGCTCACAAGGAGCTCCAAGAAATCGTTCTAAAAAAGACATGGCTTGGAGACATAGAAAGAATGTCTATGTTGTGCCACCCTGGCCATCTGGAAACTTTTCATAGTACTGCTCTGAAGTACAAACCAAAAAGAAACCACTTTTGTATTGATGCCATGGTAGCCAGGACACAACTCTCTATTCTAGAGCACAATTATAATGTAGGGGGAACAAAATCTGTGCCAAGCAAATGTGACCTATCAGAAAGTGGATGGTACAGAAGTCAATACGGTAAGGAAAGAGGGCAGTGGGTTTTAAGGGTTGTGCATGAACCACATCGCCAAGACTTTGTGTACGACATATACAACCACATTTTTGACGCTTTACAGCTTCAGCTATGATCCCGGTATCAAATCTTTTATCTGTTGATTTATTTTCAGGTAAAAGTGATCCAAGCGGCTCTACAGCCTCCCAATCACTTTTACAGGGCTCAGAAGCAGTCAGATCTCCTGCCTGCAGAGGAGAGGGAGGAACATCCATTCTTCCCTCTCTTCTGTGATCAATGAAGCAGGAAGCGGAAAAACGGAATTTTTGTAAAATCTTACCTGTAAAATTCCTTTCTCTGAGTCCTCCGACAGTCGCCGCCTCTTCATATTCGTCACATATGGGGTATTAGACTTTGCTCCGAAGGAGTAGCTAGGCAACAGAATATGTTAACAATAAAGCTTTTAACATATCCCACCCTCAAGGGGTGGTCCCCTCAGTCAATACCCTCCTACTTCCTGCAACCATATCTCAGTTTTAGTGGAATAGCAGTAGAGTATACAACCAAACCCCAAAAGAGGGGCGGGGGCGGCGACTGTCGGAGGACTCAGAGAAAGGAATTTTACAGGTAAGATTTTACAAAAATTCTGTTTTCTCTTACGTCCTCCGACAGTCGCCGCCTCTTCATATTCGTCACATATGGGGACGTCCCAAAGCAGTGCAAACATGAGGGGTGGGAAACGCATCCGCGCCGAAAAGGCAACGCAGTCTCCGCATCAAAGAAAGGAACCTTACCAAAGGAAGGAAACCAGCTGGGCAACAGTAAAAAACAAGTGCTCAACAGGAGCAACAACCCAGGAAAAGACAAAAAACCAAGGGATACAAAAAACTATCCCAACAGCCAGGAGTCCCCAACAAGGGACCCTATGGAACAGCCGCACTAAGAACCTTGCGGCCAAAGGAAGCATCCGCCGATGCCTGAACATCTACTTTGTAGAATTTTGTGAAAGTGTGCACGGTCGACCAGGTCGCCGCCTTACACACCTGGGCTACAGAAGCCCCATGACGACAGGCCCAAGACGTACTCAAAGATCTAGTAGAGTGCGCCTTCACAGGGACAGGAGGAGCCTTACCCTGCAAAGCATAGGCCTGTTCAATGGTCTGCCTGATCCATTTGGCGATGGTAGAGGCCGAAGCCGCCATGCCCTTCCGAGGACCCTCTGGAAGAACAAACAAGGAGTCAGTCTTACGAAAAGACTCAGTCGATTTAACGTAAACCCTTATCGCCCGAACAACATCCAGAGAATGCAATCTCACCTCCTTTGGATGTTTAGGCTTCGCGCACAGCGAAGGCAAGACAATATCCTCATTAAGATGGAATTCCGAAACTCGTTTCGGAAGAAAAGAAGGATTAGGTCGCAAGACCACCTTATCCAAATGAATAACCAGGTACGGAGACTTGCAGGACAAAGCTGCCAGCTCCGACACTCTGCGAGCCGAAGTGATCGCCACCAAAAAGGCGACCTTTTTGGACAACATAGACAACGAGATCTCCCTGATCTGTTCAAAAGGAGCACGTTGTAACACAGATAGAACGAGATTCAAGTCCCAAGGGGGCAAAGGATCCCTCCTAGGAGGAACCAGATGCCGCACACCCTGAATAAAGGTGCCAACCAAGGAGTTGGAAGCCACGGGACGTTGAAACAGAACGGCCAGCGCAGACACCTGACCCTTTATCGTAGCCAGCGCCAAACGCTGAGCAACACCCGTCTGAAGAAAAGACAGCACACGGGAAACCGAGTACGTGCGGGGTGAAAACCCCCTGGACTCACACCAGGCAAAATAGGCCTTCCAAGTACGGTAATAAACCTTCCCCGAGGAAGACTTCCTCGCGTTGATCAAAGTATGAACGACCTCTGGAGAGAGACCCTTCTCCTTCAGGACCTCTGTCTCAACAGCCAGGCCGTCAAAGCCAGCGACTGTAAAGCAGGATGGTAAATCGGTCCCTGAGACAGTAGATCGTCTCGAAGAGGTAGACGCCAAGGGGCGTCGACCGCCAGATTCACGAGGTCTGCGTACCAGAATCAGAATACATGTCAGATCGCCGCAGCGATCGCTGTACAGTGCCCAAACATGCCAAAAAACATGCCCCACAGCACACAGCTTCACACACTGATCAGCCTGACACAGACAGTGTCACACATCTCCCCCCCCCCCCCCTTGCAGCCCACAGCATGCAGCCGAGAGATAGGGAGACAAGCAGTGTGATGAAAGGCAGGTTACACAGTCCCAGACTGACACCCCCCCAGACAGACAGGTCCCCACATAAATACTCTTACCTCACATGGCGTGGGGAACCCGCACAGGCGAACAAGCCGCTGCACATGAGGCAGGGAGAGTCGCATTCAAGACGCACAAAATGGGGGTTAAGAAACCGCACAGCGTCCAGTGAGGTAGCCACCTCACCAATCATCCCTGCACCGAACAGGGATGGGTCGTTCACTGTGCCAGGAGCGTTACCTGGCTGAACGCTCGATGGCAGACTGGGAAGCCACTGACCCACGACCTGCGATCAGGGGGATCAGCCCGAGACCCAGTCTGCATGATCCTCTTCATCCGAAGAACTAACTAATGCTGACAAAAATAACAGCTAAGTAAAGGTAGAGAGAAAAACTCAAACAAAATTTTAAAAAGAAGAACGAGTCTGGGGCAGAAAGCCCCAGCACAGAAAAAGCCAGCCACTCCTGACAAGCTAGACATTAAAACTGAGATATGGTTGCAGGAAGTAGGAGGGTATTGACTGAGGGGACCACCCCTTGAGGGTGGGATATGTTAAAAGCTTTATTGTTAACATATTCTGTTGCCTAGCTACTCCTTCGGAGCAAAGTCTAATACCCCATATGTGACGAATATGAAGAGGCGGCGACTGTCGGAGGACGTAAGAGAAAGAGGATTTTGTCACTCCTTGTTTGGTTCAGTTTACCTTGGCAGTACCAGCCAGGGAGGCGGCCAATCAAACCAATCTCGGATTGATTGACTCCTAAGAGGGATCAGGGGTTTTATAGACCCCTGATCTCTCATTAAAAAAATACCTGTCACTGCCAGGTGGTGTCCATCCCTTGTGATAGTAATAAAGTTAAATAAAAATGTTTTTAAGAAAATGTAAAAAAAAAAAATGAAAGCACCCCAGACCCCCTGTGCTTATGCGCAAATGTGCATGTAGGTCCCACATGCATCTGTAACCAGTGATTGCACCATACATGTGAGATATCACAGCAAATGTCAGAATGAGGGCAATAATTCTAGCAGAAGAGCTCGTCTATTATCCAGTTGTCTTCTAATCTGCCCGTGCCCAGTACTGTACCTCAAGACATGGGTTCTACAGTATACAACAGGGGTATTGAATTAAAATTCAAGGAGTTACAGTCACTAGAATTTTCTTCTGGCCGAGGTCAGAATCTCAAGTCTGTGCCATGAAAGATTGTACTTTCCTTTTCCTAGCGCAAGCCACGCTCTCTGGCCCTTTTGTTACTTTTTCCTCCACATACTCTGCTAATACTCTGTAAATATAAATGAGATGTTCCCCCTTACATCAGGTGCCCGTACAAGAGAAATTCATTACATTAGGTGTCCCCATCAGACCACGCCCTATATTTTAGATTTCCCCATCAGAGTGCCCCCTTAAGTAATGTGTTCCCATCAGAGTGCCACCTGACAACAGGCATTTCCGTCAGAGTGCCCACTTACATCAGGTTTCTGCAACAGAAGGCCCTCTTACATTAGGTGTCCCCCAACAGTGTGCTCCCTTACATAATTTGTCCCCATCAGAGTGCCCCATTAAAAAAAGGTTCCCCCATCACAGTGCCCCCTTACATAGGGTGTCCTCATTTAGATTGCCCCCTCACATTGGGTGTCACCATCAGAGTGCCTCCTTACATAAGGTGTGCCCATCAGAGTGCCCCTTTACATCAGTTGTCCCCATCACAGTGACACCTTACATCAGGCATTCCCATCAGAATGCTCCCTTACATCAGGTGTCCCCATCACAGTGCCACCTTACATCAGGTGTCCCCGTCACAGTGCCCCCTTACATCAGGTGTCCCCATCACAGTGCCACCTTACATCAGGTGTCCCCATCACAGTGCCACCTTACATCAGGCATTCCCGTCAGAGTGCCCCCTTACATCAGGTGTCCCCATCACAGTGCCACCTTACATCAGGTGTCCCCATCACAGTGCCACTTTACATCAGCCATTCCCGTCAGAGTGCCCCCTTACATCAAATGTCCTCATCAGTATGCCCCTTAACATAAAATGTGCAAATCAGTGTGCCCCTTAACATAAAATATGCCCATCAGCATGCCCCTTAACATACAATGTGCCTATCAGCGTGACTCTTAACATAAAGTAAGGGGCATGCTGATGGGCACATTTTATGTTAAGGGGCATGCTGATGGGCATATTTTATGTTAAGGGTCATACTGATTTGAACATTTTATGTTAAGGGGCATGCTGATGGGCAAATTTTATGTTAAGGGGCACACTGATGGGCACAACAAAATGTGCCCATCAGTGTGCCCCTTAACACCACATGACAGCATTCCCTCCACTAGTCATATTTAGCCATATGTAAGTATGGTTTTCCCCACTTGGGTCATACACTTGTTGATATTCCATACTTGCTGGCTATTTTATAACAGGTGAACTATTGTCTTTGACAGGCTTACATATTTATTTACTCCTGAGGAGTGGGCCAACAGACCCACAAAACGCGTAGAGTTGTATACAAGATATTCTGTTGAGTTTTAATCCAAGACATTCTACTCATGTATTACTGCTACATATGCCTTGCGCTGATGCTCATTGGCCTGTGCATTAACCATTATACTTTTATTGTATGTTTTTACTCAATTTAAACTATGTACTAAGTTTATTGCTTCATATCTATGTTGCTCTGTAATCCCGTCATGTTGATCATGTTTTGTATTAATATCATCTGTTACTTGTCGATACTTGTTCATATCCAGTTATGTTTTTATAATAAACAAATACATTCATTATTCCATAGTAGTGACTATTGCGTGCACCTCATTCAAAGTCCCATCTGGGCCACTCCTTTCTTTGCACTTAACATAACATGTGCCCATCAGAGTGCCCCTTAACATAAAATGTGCCCATCAGAGTGCCCCTTAACATAACATGTGCCCCTTAAAGTGGAGTTCCACCCATTTTCGTAACTTTAGATGTATGTAATCCCCTTTAAAACGACTTCTACCAATGGAAACTTTTTTTTTTGCTAGTAAATAACACTTCCGGGTCCGATTGGCGATGACGTCATTCGGCGATTTGCAGTGTGTGCTGGGATGTATTCCATTCCAGAAATCTCGCAGTATTACCCAGGAGCTGAGCTGTACTCTGTGTATACAGGCCCCGCCTCCTCTCAGTGAGTTGTACTGTATGCATTGTATTCAGGACGTGCTCTGCCTCGCCTCCTCTCAGTGAGGATATAATGCTTTCAGTCCTCGCTCACTGAGAGGAGGCGGGGCAGAGAACGGCCTGAATACAATGCATACAGTACAACTCACTGAGAGGAGGCAGGGCGGAGGCGGGGCAGTTCACGGCCTGAATACACACAGTACAGCACAGCTCCTGGGTAATACTGTGAGATTTCTGGCACGGAATACATCCCAGCACACACTGCGAATCGCCGAATGACGTGATGAGAGGAGGAATAAAGCAGAAATTAAGGTATTTACTAGCAAAAAAAAAAGTTTCCATTGGTAAAATTCGTTTTAAAGGGGATTACCTACATCTATGTAATCCAACCTATTAAAAATGGGTGGAACTCCGCTTTAACATAACATGTTCCCCTCAGAGTGACCCTTAACATAAAATGTGCCCATCAGAGTGCCCCTTAACATAAAATGTGCCCATCAGAGTGACCCTTAACATAACGTGCCCATCAGAGTTCCCCTTAACATACAATAAGGGGCACTCTGATGGGCACATTTGATGTTAAGGGGCACTCTGTCGACAGAGGTGGCAAGCTGCGAGGTATCATAGCTCGCAAGGAGCGAGAGTCGGGAGCCGCGAGCAGCATGGGGCGGGGCGTGCATGTGACATCACACCTCAACTTCCGGCAGAGAGCGAGAGCCACGGTCAGCAGCAAGGGGGGCAGGCGCACACGCTACATCACTGGTTGCTGGGACACCTGCGATCCCTGAAACCAATGATTGCTAAAATGTGGCACTACACTGACGGTCCAGGCAGGAGCGTCGCTTGGTCCGCGTTTGGACCGCGAGCTGCCATTTAGTGATGGCTGGCCTACAACCTGAACAGTTGGCTGTTCGGTTGACATTAAATATTCATATTTAAGATGGAATTTTATTTCCAATTTTCTTGTAATATGTGACAATTAACAGATGAAAGTCTTTTTTTTTTTAACTATCAGACTAGCTATCACTTGTTTAATCTGATTTTAAACTAAATATATATATATATATATATATATATATATATAAAATAATTTTTACATTTTTTTGTTTGAAAAAAATTGACTGTTCTGTTTAAGAGAAAACAAATTTTTAATAGAAAATTCTTTGTTACAAAAAACAAAAACAAAGTGTGTCTTTTAAAAATGCTGTAACCCTCGAGTTGTAGTAGGATTTTGTAATACAATTAGATGCCTTGTTGTAATCAAATTAAATAAATATAAGAAAAATGTAATGTGTTGACCGTTATCTTAAAAAACAAAAAAAAAAAACTATCACATCAAAACAATGTTGTAAAATAAAAATATGTATGCATTATACTGTATATTAGTTGCTGTACATTGCTCCACAGGTGCCTAAAAGATCCAGCCGTTTTACACGTCAAAACTCATAAGCAGGTAAGAAGCGCAGTGATCAGTGTTTACACGTGTACGGCGGCACACAGCTGCAAGGACACAATTGCATGCCATAGTTACATAGTTGGTAAAGTTGAATAAGGACAATAGTCCATCCAGTTTAACCTACGTAGGTGTGTGTTCATGTAGATAATTATTTCCCGTATCCCTGTGTAGTGTTCAATAAGATACACGTCCTCAAGTCTTTTGAAACTATCAATACTTCCTGTTGACACCACCAATTGTGGGAGAGAGTTCCACATCCTTATCACCTGACAGTGAAAACCCCCCCCTATGCAGCTTAAAGGGATTGTAAAGCCAGAAGGTCTTTTAGTCTTATTCTATGCCTCCCCCCCCTCTAACACTTACCTGAGCCCGTCTTTATCCAGCAATGTTGCAGGAGTGTGTAAGCTGCCTGGGACTCCCCTCATTGGCTGAGACAGCAGCGTGGCGTGACTGGCTCCCGCTGCTGTCAATCAAAATCATTCAGCCAATCAGGGGAGAGAGGGGGTGGGGCCAGGTTGTGGCTCCGTGTCTGAATGGACACAGGCAGCTGTGATTTAGCTCAAGTGCTCTCATGGCAAGCTCTAAGTCAAGGTTAAATAACACTTTAAGGCCCCTGTCAGGACTCTGGCAGCAAGCCTGATGTGCAGAGGGTAGCCTCTCACTCACCAGGAGACAGAGCTCAGGCGAGTCACCCAGGCAGTAGACACAGGCTAACCCAAGGTGCGGAATCTAAGTGCCAACTGGTCTTCACCAGAGCCTCTGATGGGGAAGTTTGATTTTGCTGCGTGTATAGCACAAGGTCGCGGTCCTTGGAATTGCCCCGCCAGGAGGTGAAAAGGTCCGGATCCAATGGCAGATGGACAGACAAGGGTGAGACAGAAGAGTGGTACAGGGCAAGCCGAGGTCAGGACGGGCAGCAGACAAGCGAGGTGAGGGACCGGGAGGTCAAACAGTAATCAGGCAGGATACAATAGGTCTCAGGTTCAGGAACACAGGAGGAGCTGCAGACAAGACAGCAAAGTGTGAGAATACTAGACACCCTTAAATAGGCCATTGGGCGCCAAAACCAGAAAGGTAATTGCGTGCGCATGTGCGTATGCCTGCGAGCCCGGGCGAACGGCCATGGGTCACAGGCCATTCCGCATTGGCGAACGCACATTCGCAATAGAATGGGCAATAGAAAGGTTTGTGCCTGCGCACATTAATGTATACAGCCCCCTTCACATGGACAATCCAATCAGATCTGCCTGTCAGTTTTGCAGGCGGACCTGATCGGATGTCCATGCATTCCTATAGACTTGTCTGTTTATACCCGCCAACCTGCAATCCACTAAAATAAAAACAGAAGGGGATCCCTTCCCCTCCGTCTAGGTGGATCGGATCAGAGGGCATTTGGGTGTAAACAAAAAGCTGGTCCGTTTACACCTGACCACCCACAAAGCAGAGCGGATGAAGGATCTGGCGGCTGGATCACACAGAGCGGAGATCTCTTCCTGTAACACAGCTTGTATATGAATAGCCGGCCGCTGTGAAGCAAAGTCCCCCCTCCTGGACCGGCTCCTATGATAGACAGCACACTGCTCCAATGCTGGTCCAGGAGGCAACCAGCTATTCATCTACAAGCTGTGTCTCAGTGAGAGATCCCTGCTTTTTGTGATCCGGCCACCAGATCCTCCCCATTCCTTGCTGCTGCACTTATGGGCACCGATAATGCTGCACTTAAGGCCATTGATGGGGCTGTACTGATGAGGCGGCAATAATGGGTACTGATAAAACTGCACCAATGGGCACTAACAGGGCTTCACTGATGGCCACTAATAAGCTGCATTGATAGCCACTAATGAGGTGGCACTCTTAAGCTGCACTGATGCTACACTGATGGGCACTGATAGACTGTTCTGGTGGCCCCTGTCGAGATGGCACTGATAAGCCGCACTGATGGACACTGAGGAGGCTGTACTGATATGCTTCATCTTAATATTGTTAAAGTTGTTGTTAATATTGTAACTTAATTCCGCATAAAAAATTTACCATTTCATGAGATAATTTACAAAGGCGTATTCAGGGGTGAGTGTAGGGGTTGGGTGGGGCAACTGCTGGCTAGTAACTCTTAAGGCTTGGCTAGTAGCTCAGGACTTGAAATTTTGAGCCCTGGCATAAAGTATTCAGCGCTGTGGTCCGGGTGATGGTACAAGTCACTTTCATCTGCTGTTGGAACAATATCAAGTCAACATGAATGCTTCTCAAATGTTCTGAAGAAAC
Organism: Pelophylax lessonae; assembly: GCF_965119305.1. Lineage (NCBI taxonomy): Eukaryota > Metazoa > Chordata > Amphibia > Anura > Ranidae > Pelophylax > Pelophylax lessonae. Next base: position 42,153,729 of record NC_138770.1, read on the forward strand.
CTTGTAAGTTTTGCACAAATAAACTAGAAATGTAGGCTTAATAAAATAAAGCATTACATAATTGTGGATTTTCGTCCTATAGTTACTAGATGAGCAAAAAATAATTAGACAAGAACGTGCCTCAAAGTTTAACTTCTGTACGTGAGAAGACCTCATTTTTTTGACATTATGATAACTGATATTTCATGGGGTCATGGGTGCCATGATGTTTTTGGATTTAGATAGCACAAGGCAGGCTGAGAGAAAATCACCTGGACGGTGTCGCTGCTAAAAATAAATTTTTTTATATGTTCATTGATTGGACAATGGAAGCATGACAGAAGGGTAATGTAGCGCTGGATGCATTAATAGTATATGTGGTATCCATTAGGGCTGACCTGCATGTCCTGTCTAGAGTTGGGCGAATGGTTCCGGCCGAGCAAAAGTTCAGCTCGAACATCATCTGTTCGCTTGTGCGGCGAACAACTACCGAACGCCCTGCACAGTGCATTCTAAGCCCTAATTGGGCAAAGCTTTGTCCAGTTAGGGCGCAGTGAATAGCTAGTTGTCAAGGAGCAGACTAGGAAGCTGGCCGCGGTATCCTTAACAACCGATGAGTCATCAGCTGTCAATGGGATTCCCTACTGACAGTGGAATTAGAAAAAAAACAATGCCAGCCGGGCCTGGTATGGATTTTAAGGGAACCCCCACTCCAAAATCCCCCCCCCCCATAATCCATATCAGACCCCTATTGCATTCCAGGCTACATTACCTCAACATGGGGGGTGGGGTGCTTTGGGGTGGGGGCTCTGGCCTGTTGCTGTGGGGGTCTATAGGGAGGGCTGGATCTGGGGGCCCCCTTGTTAAATAAGAGTTAGATAAGCCCTCGGTCCGCAGACGTGCACAACCACAGCCTAGGGTTGTGGGGATAAGGCCCTTGTCCCCATCATCTGCCCCAAAGCACCCACCCCCCCATGTCTAAGGCATGTGGCCTGGTATGTTATGGGGGTGCTCGCTCATCCTCCCCCCTTTCCTCGCCTGCCAGCCTGCTCGCATAAAGGGTCTGATATAGATGAGGACCCCACGCCATTTTTTTTTTTTTTGTGAGGTTCCCCTTAAAATCCATACCAGACCGGAAGGACCTTGTATGGCTGTTTTTTTTAAACATTTTTCTATTGCTGGTCATAATATTGTATTACCGGCAATTTAAATGTAATTTTATTCGTTTTTTTATTCTTTAGAAATGTAATTTTTACTGCAGCATGTTCTATACACGGTACAGATGCGCCACTTTACAGGTAGACTGAGAGGACTCCTCCCCCCCCCCCACACTATATTTAAAGGAATTTTTCATTTGTATTGTTGCATTTTAAGCATCATTAAAATCACTGCTCCTGTAAGAACAATATTTTTTTTGAAAAAAAAAATTTGCATTGATACAGGTCCCCCAGGTCAGTACCTTGACCCCCATACCCTTTTAATGGCCGTTTAGGTCAGAACTTTTTCTCTGTTCGAGAGTTCTGGTGCAAACCAAATGGGGGTTTTCGACCTATCTCTAGTCTAAAACTGTATTCAGACCAAAATTTGCTTATTCGGAGGTCCACAACTAAATAGGGGTTCTTCTGAAAACAAAACTCAAACGACAGCAGGAAGTGAAACAATTTACATCGGTTTTATATGACTACTTCCTGCTCAGGTTGGTTAGTGTGTGCTATCACTGATGTCTGCAACACTTCATCCATGTCTTTGATGAACTCCGATTTCCTTATGACCGGTTTCTTACATGATGAACATCAGACATGAGAGCTGTAATCTCCAGCAACATTCATATAGAAGACATTTCCCACACTCAAGGCACTAATACACCTCGAGGGTTGTGTGGGATCCCTGATCTACAGGAAGACAGGACTTCAGTGAGTAACAATTCCCTCACTCAGGACAGGAAAGCGGCTTCTCCCCCATGTGAGATTTCTGATGGGTGTAAAGATAGGTCTTCCTTGAAAAACATTTCCCACACTCAGGACAGGAATATGGCTTTTCCCCCGTGTGAGATTTCTGATGTCTGTTAAGACTGGAGTTCTGTGAAAAACATTTTCCGCACTCAGGGCAGGAATACGGCTTTTCCCCTGTGTGCAATCTCTGATGTTTATAAAGATATGACTTCTGTGAAAAACGTTTCCCACATTCAGGACAGAAATACGGCTTCTCCCCAGTGTGAGACCTCTGATGTGTGACAAAGTCTGATTTTCGTACAAAACGTTTTCCACACTCAGGACAGGAATATGGTTTCTCACCAGTGTGAGAGCGCTGTGTATGTACGGCCAGATGTGATGTATTTACAAAACATCTTCCGCACTCAGGACAGGAATGCAGCTTCTCTCCTGTGTGAAATCTCTGATGTATGTGAAGATTGGACTTCTTTGAAAAATATTTTCCGCACTCAGGACAGGAATACGGCTTCTCACCTGTGTGAGTTCTTTTATGCATATTGAGATAGGATTTCAAACGAAAACACTTCCCGCACTCAGTACAGGAAAACTTCTTATCTGTTGGAAGGACGGCACCATCCCTCACAGTCTGAGGTTCCTCAGGATAAGAGGAATACGATGGTCCATCTACACTGTGTGGTGCCTGATGGACATTTGAGGTAGCCGGGTTTTCTCCTGGACTATACTGTGTGATATCCTCATCTTCTACTTTACTGTCTGGAGACAAAGTGAGACAATCCTCTGAGGTTTTCCTCATCTCCCGTCCATCTAATAAAATAGAAATAAAAAGATTATTACTAGACATGAGCAGATTGGTTCCTCTAAACCAGGACTCCGTCCACATCAGGCAGCTTTGTCTGAGGATCTTACAAATTCCCCCCTCAAGGTAACTAGTACATGGTTTCTCTGACTCTTCTACCAGTTCATTTCTGTATTTGAGGTCCTTCGAGATTGACGGAACAACAAAAACTGACTATTCGGCCCCTTTCACACAGGGAGTCCGTCAGACGGACTCCGTTTTTCTCAGCAGGGGATCGATCCACCGCTCCCCCGCTGAGCAGGCGGATGGCAGCTCTGTCTCCGCGCTGTGTGCAGAGACAGCTGTCAGGTCCCCATTCTTCTTTATGGGGGAATCGGATGAGAACGGACCATCTGTCCATTCTCATCTGATCCGCCAGACAGATGGAAAATAGGGTTTCCATCCGTCCGGATTAGACGGATCGGATGTCAGTGGACATGTCTCCGCTGACAGCCGATGCCCCATAGAGATGCAAAAAACTGACAGGCGGATCTAAATGGCCTGTGTGATAGGGGCCTTATAGCAACGGCAGTGACGGGGGAATTATGTGGCGAGTGTCCCTATTTATTTCCATCTTGCCAAAACAAGTACTGAATTTACTTATTTAGTTCATGATTTACTAATGAATAAAAATGAGCTTCCACCAAAGGTCAGAGTGAGAAGGGGGGGGGGGGGGGGCAACCAAGATGAAGACTGGACTGATTTACCTCTTTACCACCAGTGGGAAGATGTCCAGACTACGTAACATACAACATATTGTAAAATATACATTTAGGACAATATAGTATCAGAATTATGTAATGTACAAGACAGTGTAATTGTAAAACAGAGTACACTACATAGTGTAAGGATGAAGACTCTAAATTTTGGTAATCAGTGGTTGTGTAAATGTTTCCTGGTGGCAAGTTGCAGAGGTCCCACACCGCTGCCTCCCATCTCCTGAGACTGCACTCAGTGACTTGGGTCTGAGACTATACAGACATATCCCTCCACCCGGCACAGCCAGCAAACAGAGCAAGTAACTCCGGGAGAATTACTATGGCAGAGAGACCTGAGAAAGGGGCTGAAGACCCAAGGCACATACCTTCGGTGCGTAGGTTGGGAAAAGCCTATGGTGAAAAATCTAAATTGTGCTGCCAGCTAAACCCCAGAATATATTTATGTAGCACTACTCCCATGGGAGCCACTGGTTATGGATTCCCCTGTGTTACCCATAGCAACAACACAACAGTTTGGCATTTTTAAAGTGCTTGGCTCAGTCAGAAAACAGTCCAGGGGTTTTGGTTTTTGTGGTTTTATTTGAGAACTTGGATAGGAGAAGGGATGCGTGGGATACACCAAATTGAACAACTATGCACAATTTGCTGGGACTGCTGAATGACAATGTGGCAAGGCCGCTGCTTCACCTTGACTATGCAGTGAAGTAGTATTAGATGAGCTGTACTGTACTGTACTGTACTGTAGAACACTCTTCAGGGCCCTTCCTGGTACCCCCTTTGTCCCTATGCTTCAGGGTTCTCTACACGGCACCCCCTTTACTATAACTCTCTGTGTGAGCTAGCTCCCTGATGCCCTGACTTCACTGGAATGGTCCCCCTTCCTGGGCAGACACTTCGGCAAATCTCCTGGTACTCACGGACACTGTTTTTGCAGAGAGATTCTGCCAGCCGCTCCACTGTCAGCTTCTCTGGATCATCTGCAGCTCAGCTCCACACCTGGTTCACTAGGCTGACTGCCTGAAACCACCTTCCTCATACTCAGCAGGAGGAGAGACAGCCTTCAGCCTCCTCCTGGGACTCTGCTTCCCGCCAAAGACCCCCTGTCACATGTCCCCTCAGCGCTCAGACTCGGTTTCCTCCACTGTCCAACAAGCTCCCTTATTGGATGCAGTGGTGACACTCCCTCAGACCCAGTGAATCATACCTGGAAACATGTAACAGGCAACCCGATAGATCAGGCTCCCCTGATAAGCAGAAGGAGCAATAAATGCATTTACCTAGCACCTACCTACCTAGCAGGGTGCTACATATAAATTCAGTCGAGGTACATAAATTGTGTCTACAGCCCAGAGAACAAAGATTATCGGAGAGAAAGAAGATCTAGTGTGCAAGAAGATCTAGTGTGCAAAACTGTGAACACAGCTCAGGAAAGTGTCTAGGGGATTACAGGCTGATATCGCCCAGTCTTTGCCCTACTCTGTACAATCAGTGAGCAGTATGGGTGGAGGAATGTATTTAGTGTTGATGGCCCACCTGTGCTGATCTCTGTAGGAGCGTCATCCTCTTTAAATGTCCCTGTTTTTCTATTCTCATCCATAGACTGCTGATCATTCCTCACATATGTCTCTTCTTCTTCTTCTGCTTTAACCTCAACTTTTATATCTATCAGATCTTCACCCTAAACCAAGAGAAGGATGGAAAATATCATCTGTAAACTATAGGATTTAATATTGTGACATCACGTTAAAAAAAAAAAAAAAATTTACACATCGTCTCCAAAAGTCTATTCTGGAAGCTCCATCCCACTAACCTTAAAACAGCGAGGGATGGTGTGATCTTCATGTGTGGAATCCTGGGAATACAGAGGATCGGGACATCTCTCTGGTGGGTTCCTGGTATTAGGTGGCTCCATCGTATCCTTGTGTCCTTCTGAAAGTTCCTCCATCACTCCATACTCCTCATCCTCCTCTTTATACTCTTTTTTAACAACAATATTATAATCCCCGAGATTTCCACTCTGAAAGATCTAATAAAACATTCATTGTAACAAACAAACTGTGTATAAATCACAACTACCAATAATTGTCAATCATCTACCTGATGATGGTGAGGAATGGTGTGATCTTCCTGTGTGGAATCCCGAGAATACAGAGGACGGGGACATCTCTCTGGTGGGTTTCTGTAGCTGGATAACTCCACCATGTTGTCCTGATACAGATCATTGTGTACTTTTAAAGACTCGGACTTCTCCATCACCCCATCCTCATCATCCTCCTCTTTTATTTCTTCTTTAACCTCAACTTTAAAATCTCCCAGGTCTCCACTCTGAATAATAAAAATAACATCAATTGTAACAATGCAGATAATGTACAGATCCTAATGATACTATCAGTGATTGTTCCTCATCTACCTGAGGATGGTGAGGGATGGTGTGACCTTTCTGTGTGGAATCCCAGGAATACAGAGGACGGGGACATCTCTCTGGCGGGTTCCCATTACTGGATCCATCTGTAGGAAACACACACACACTGACTGAATAACGGAATTTTTGTAAAATCTTACCTGTAAAATTCCTTTCTCTGAGTCCTCCGACAGTCGCCGCCCCCTCTAAGTCATCACTGTTGGGCATTGACTTCCTCTCCGCAGGAGTAGCTAGGCATATAGACTTAGTCAAAAACAAAAGCATTAGCATATACACACCCATGGGGGCTGTCCCATCTGGTCAATACCCCCCTGCAGTTACCACTCCCAACTCAGTTTGGTAGCATAGCAGTAGGTAATAAGAACCCCAAAAGAGGGGCAGGGGCGGCGACTGTTGGAGGACTCAGAGAAAGGAATTTTACAGGTAAGATTTTACAAAAATTCAGTTTTCTCTTACGTCCTCCGACAGTCGCCGCCCCCTCTAAGTTATAACTGTTGGGATGTCCCAAAGCAGTCTAGACAAGAGGGGTGGGAGACGCAACTGTAGAAAAGGCAACGCAGTACCCACATCAGAGAAAGGAATCTTACATGCACCATAAGAGAACCTAATGGGCAACAGAAAAACAATGCTCAACAGGAGCAACAGCCCAGGAAAGCAAATACCAACAGCCAGGGACCCAGAAAAAACTCAAGGGTCCATTATGGCACTGCCGCACTGAGAACCTTGCGGCCAAAGGAGGCATCAGCTGATGCCAGAACATCTACTTTGTAGAATTTGGAAAAAGTGTGCACCGACGACCAAGTCACAGCCTTGCACACCTGGGCCACCGAGGCCCTATGCCAATAGGCCCAGGACGAACTCACAGATCTGGTAGAGTGCAATTTAACAGGGAAGGGTGGAACCCGTTCCTTCAAGGCGTAAGGCTGTTCAATGGTCTGTCTGATCCATTTGGCAATAGTCGCTGCGGATGCAGCCATGCCCTTTCGAGGTCCCTCAGGAAGGACAAAGAGGGAATCCGTTTTTCGAAAGGATTCCGTAGACGACAGGTAAACCCTGATCGCCCTGACAACATCCAAGGAGTGCAGAGCAACCTCCTTAGGATGCTTAGGCTTCGTACAAAGCGAAGGTAGGACAATGTCCTCATTAAATATGGAACTCAGAGACCACCTTAGGAAGAAAGGAGGGATGCAGCCGCAAAACCACCTTATCCCGGTGAATAACCAAGTATGGAGAACGGCAAGATAACGCTGCCAGTTCCGACACCCTGCGAGCCGAAGTGATCGCCACCAAAAAGGCAACCTTCTTAGACAGCAGAGGCAACGATATATCCCAAATGTTTTCAAAGGGAGCACGTTATAACACGGACAGAACCAAGTTCAAGTCCCATGGAGGTAAAGGCTCCTTCCTGGGAGGAGCCAAATGTCGCACACCTTGAATGAAGGTGCGAACCAAAGAATGGGACGCCACAGGGTGTTGGAAAAGAATAGCCAGGGCGGACACCTGGCCCTTGATCGTGGCCAGCGCCAGGCGCTGGTCCACACCAGACTGGAGGAAAGCCAAAACTCTCGACACCAAGTACGAGCGAGGGGTGAACCCCCTGGACTCACACCAGGCGAAATAAGCCTTCCAGGTACGGTAATATATTTTACCAGAGGAGGTTTTTCTAGCCATGACAAGGGTAGGAATGACCTCAGAGGAGAGACCCCTGTCCCTCAGGACCTGGGTCTCAACAGCCAGGCCGTTAAAGCCAGCGACTGTAAAGCAGGATGGAAGATCGGACCCTGAGACAGGAGATCTTCCCGCATTGGCAGCCGACACGGAGGCGCCACTGCCAGGTGAACAACGTCGGCGTACCAGGACCGGCGTGGCCAGTCTGGCGCCACCAGAATCACCAGGTGCGGTTCTGAGGCTAACCTGCGGAGGAACCTGGATAGCAACTGAATTGGAGGAAAGACATACATCAGACGATACTGATGCCAAGGGGCCACTAACGCATCCGAGGCGACCGCCAGCGGATCGCGTGTTCTTGCCACGAACCTTTCCACCTTTCGGTTCAGCCGAGATGCGAACAGATCCACGTCCGGGGATCCCCACTTCACACACAGCATTTGGAAGACCTCCGGGTGTAGGGACAATTCCTCCTGGTCCAGGGTCTGGCAGCTCAGATAGTCGGCCTGCCAATTCTCCACACCCAGAATGTGGACTGCTGAAAGTGCCGGAACATGAGTCTCGGCCCAAGACAGAATGTCGGTCACCTCCCGGGCCGCCCGAGCACTCCTGGTGCCCCCTTGGTGGTTGAGGTAAGCCACCGCGGTAGCATTGTCCGTCTGTACCCGGACAGGACGGCCCCGAAAACGGTCCAACCACTGGAAGAGACAGAGTTTTATCGCTCGCAATTCCAGCACATTTATCGGGAGAGAGGACTCCTCCTACGACCAAGTGCCCTGAGCAGACAGGTTGCCCAGGACTCCACCCCAGCCCGACAGGCTTTCATCCGTGGTAATCACCGTCCACACCAACAGACGGAAGGAATTGCCTTCCGCCACCGACGGTGACTGGAGCCACCACAGAAGAGCCAATCTGGTCTGACGACTCAAGGATACACTCAGATCCAGGGACTGAGGTTGTCTGTCCCACCTGTCCAGGATCTCCGCTTGGAGAGCCCGCATGTGAAACTGAGCAAAGGGTATCGCCTCGAAGGCCGAAACCATCAACCCCAGGCCCCGCATACAGGCCCTGAGTGATGAGGACGGGTTGTCCCTGAGGGACCTGATCTCGTCCTGCAAGGTCCGGAGCTTGTCCTCCGGCAAGAAGACCTTTGCCTGAGCGGAGTCCAGAATCATTCCCAGATAGGGAAGACGAAGCAATGGAGTCAACGTCGATTTCTGAACGTTGATGGTCCACCCGAACTCCTGGAGCGTCTGTACTGTAGTGGACAGATCGCGTACTAGGTCCTGGCTGGCACGTGATCTCAGAAGTAGATCGTCCAGGTAACCCAAGACCGCAATGCCCTGAGCCCTCAACAGGCCCAGAACCGGCGCCAGCACTCTGGTAAAAACCCTTGGTGCCGAAGCGAGACCGAATGGTAACGCCACAAACTGGTAGTGGTCCTCTGTGATAGCAAACCGAAGGTACCGCTGATGACCCTCGAAAATGGGGATGTGCAGGTACGCATCCTTGAGATCTATCGAGGCCAGGAATTCCCCTGGGCTCAGGGAGGCCACCACCGAGCGGAGAGACTCCATACGGAATTTCCGAACGCGCACAAAGCGGTTCAGCGCTTTTAGGTCCAGAATAGGACGCACTTTGCCCTCCTTTCTGGGCACAGTGAACAGATTTGAATAAAATCCTCGAAACCTGTCCCGATGAGGCACCGGGACAATAACCCCCTGAGCAAGAAGGTCCTGAACCGCTCAGTGCAGGTCCTGCAGACGCCCCGGAGGCAAATGAAGATTTGAGGGAAAGAATCTGTCCGCCGGCCGGGAAAGGAATTCGATCTTGTACCCTGATCGAATGATTTCCTGAACCCACCTGTCCGATATCCGGAGCAGCCAAGGCTGGAGGAAACCGCGCAAACGTCCCCCCACCCCTGAAAGGGGTGAGGGCGCCCCTTCAGGCAGAGGCGGACTGACCCACCGAGCCGGCATTGCCCGACTTCTGCTTACCCGCCCAGGGCTTCTTCTGGCCGCCCTGGGCCTTGAAGGGCTTGCCCTTGGATTGGTTCCGAAAGGCACGAAAGGATCCCTGATTTGATCTAGGCGCAGAACCCCGCTTGCCTCGAAAGGACTTGTTCTTCGGGTTTTGGGGTAGCATGGTGCTCTTGCCCCCCGTGACTCCTTTCACCAGGGTATCCAACGCCTCGCCAAAAAGGCGAGAGCCAGCATAGGGAAAATCAGCCACTGTTTTCCGCGAGGACTGGTCCGCCGACCAGCTCTTCAGCTATATCAGTCGCCGGTTAAGTACCGAGACACTAGACAGGCGTGCTACTAAGGGGGCCTCATTTAAGGCCGCATCACACAGATACATGATTCCCTGGTGGATTTGATCCACCATTTCCAGTCGGGCAGGCGGAACATCATCAGACACGAGGTTGCTTCTAAGCACCTTGGTCCAATCAGCCATCGCCTGAGCCACCAAAACGGACGCGAAAACAGGTTTGAGCAACAAGCCCGCCACCATATAGGAATGGCGGGCCAGAGACTCCAACCGCCGGTCCGTGGGATCCCGGAAAACCAGGGAATCCTCCGTAGGAATCAAGGTAGCCTTGTTTAACGTGATTCCGTAGCCGGTGCAAAGGGATAAAGCAATTTGAACAGACTAGGCACCAGGAATGGACGTTTTAAAGTGCGCCACATCTCATTAACAGTGTAATGAAACTCAGCCAGGCAGGGAAACACCTGCGCCGACTTGCAGGTCCTGTGCGTCCCAAATGAGGACACAACGCCCGGAGGACTGGGCTCATCCTCCAAATGTAGTGTTTCCTTCACAGAAAAAATTAATTCATCCATGGTCGCCCGCTCTTCAGGCGACCCCGGGGAGGAGGTATCAACCCCCTCCACCTCTGCCTCCCCCTCAGACCCCAACGGGTCTAAGGATGAGCGGGACCCTGAAAAGGGCACGCTCGCAGCAGCAGCAGCCATATCACCATCTGAATCAGAGGAGAGAGACAATCTGGGCCTCTTTTTAGCAGCACGTTCAGCCATCAGCATTTCCATATTTGACACCAAGGTCGCCACTACAGCGGCCAAATCAGGTCTCAGAGGGGCCACAGGAGGGGGGAATTTGCTGTCCTGAGAATCCATTGCCCAATGTAACAAAAAAACAACAGTGCAAGGAGTTTGTACTGTCCGCAGCCCACCGCTACAGCTACAGTGACAAAGACAGGCAAAAATTTTTTGGGGGAGCATACCCATGTATTTCTAAAGCTGCTGCAGCTATGAACCAAAAGACATGTATATTAAAAAAGAATAGCGCGCAAATGCAAAAGAAATTACTACCAAATCTGAAGACAATCCATAAATAAAAATGGGGGTTTGGTCCCACCATATGGCCATATCGTGCTCAAGCCCACTACTGCGTCAAAGTACCCCATTATCAGTGGGTCCTACACTATCCATGAAAAAGAGATGAATCCAGCCTTTCTAACCCTTGGAGATAATACTCCTTGCTGGGAAAGCTGTGCAAATGCACTACAGGGGACTCCTCCTATATCCACTTGATGGTGGACACTGATTGAGTACAGGTGTGTGTGGGGGGGTGGGGAGGGTTGCTCAACCTCGATAGTCTGGTCAGACCGAATACATAATAAACAGGCAAAAAATTTTTGGGGGAGCATACCCATGTATTTCTAAAGCTGCTGCAGCTATGAACCAAAAGACATGTATATTAAAAAAGAATAGCGCGCAAATGCAAAAGAAATTACTACCAAATCTGAAGACAATCCATAAATAAAAATGGGGGTTTGGTCCCACCATATGGCCATATCGTGCTCAAGCCCACTACTGCGTCAAAGTACCCCATTATCAGTGGGTCCTACACTATCCATGAAAAAGAGATGAATCCAGCCTTTCTAACCCTTGGAGATAATACTCCTTGCTGGGAAAGATGTGCAAATGCACTACAGGGGACTCCTCCTATATCCACTTGATGGTGGACACTGATTGAGTACAGGTGTGTGTGGGGGGGTGGGGAGGGTTGCTCAACCTCGATAGTCTGGTCAGACCGAATACATAATAAACAGGCAAAAAAATTTTGGGGGAGCATACCCATGTATTTCTAAAGCTGCTGCAGCTATGAACCAAAAGACATGTATATTAAAAAAGAATAGCGCGCAAATGCAAAAGAAATAACTACCAAATCTGAAGACAATCCATAAATAAAAATGGGGGTTTGGTCAGTGACAAAGACCCCCAAACAGGAGAAGAAAAAACTGAGCCAGAAGTGAAAATACAGAAAGATATTGAGAGCGATAACCTGCAGAGCTCCGCAGAGTGTTGCCACCGCTGTCCTGCATCAGAGGAAAAGGAAGTGCTGCTAAAGTAGGCTGAACTGGAAAATGGCTGCCCCATAGGAATTGCATGGAAGGCTCCACCAAAATGGCCGCCGAACATGCGGCCGGAACGATTGCTCTGCGACCGCAAAATTGCGGCGGATGGCGCCAAAACCAGCATGTAGTTTGCCCCTAAAGAAGCCAAACATGCCTGCCCATACTTAAAATGGCGGACCGCGCGGATTCGCCCGCTGCGGTCGCCACACACTCAGTCTGCACCCCCACAAACACTGAAGTGATACAGGGAAGGGGACCCCCAATAACACACAGCACCCCAGCGCATGTACAAGCGATCCCCGCAGAGACCGCATCAGGGAATCACACAGGCACAGACATGGGGAACACACAGCAACACAGACTGCCACCCCAGACAGAGGCCCCACACAGAAGTATTACCTGTAACCGATGGCGTGGGGAGCCTCTCAGAACGGAAAGCCACTGTCCTCATCTGACAGGGAATGCCGTTAGCCAGGGACATTGCACTGCAGAATCGCAGATGCGTCCAGTGAGGTAGCCACCTCACGGCTGCATCCCTGCTGCGAACAGGGATGGGTCGTTCATAATGCCAGGGCAAACCATAGCTGAACGCTCGATGGCGGGCTGGGGGTCCATCTGACCCTCTACCCTGGAGACCCAGGGTGGTCAGTCCAAATCCCAGCACTGCATGAATCCATCTTCTTCCGAAGAGTTGACTAAAACTAAAGCTGACAAAATAAACAGCTAGTAAAGTAAGAAAAAAAACTGACATTTTCAAAGAAAATCAAATAAAAGATATAGAAAGGCTGAGACTGTAGCCCCAGCACAGGGAGGCCTAACTACTCCTGACGCTAGGCAGATTAAAACTGTTAGGAGTGGTCACTGCAAGGGGGTAATGACCAGATGGAACATCCCCCATGGGTGTGTATATGCTAATGCTTTTGTTTTTGACTAAGTCTATATGCCTAGCTACTCCTGCGGAGCGGAAGTCAATACCCAACAGTGATGACTTAGAGGGGGTGGCGACTGTCGGAGGACGTAAGAGAAACATTGTTTCTATGTGTTTATCAGATGATGTGGGTTCTAGGTGGACCCTCCGTACTGCTCTTTCCTCCAATAAAGTCTCATCTTACCCGGTGATGTGAGGGGCGGCTGATTCTCCATCATGACGTCCTTGAGGAGATCCTTGTGTCCTTCTAAATACTCCCACTCCTAAATGGAGAAATAGACAGTGACAACCTGACACCTTATAGTGGTGATTTAACATTAAGGTCAATGCAATAAGGTGAGCGTTTAATAGGAGCACTGGGTGGTTGCATGCATCGCACGGGTTACCCTGTAAAGAAGTGGAAGAGATTAAGAATTTCACAGCCCAGTGATTGTATTAAATGGACAGGGAATTCCTGTTTGTAAAAAATTTTGAGGCTTTGTTTTATTTTGATTAGGGAACATTGATTTTATGGTATTTGTGTATCAGGTTCCCGTCCAGCACAGATCACAATCACAGAGCTGCCCATTATCTCCTGGGGGGGATGATGCCCACTGAACTGTGGTGCTACTGCCTGAGGACACCAGGTTAGGCCTCAAACAGATCGTGGTGAGTTTGGAGAAAATGTGACAGTTCCGGAGCTAGTGTGGCGGTTCTTCATTCACAGGCAGCAAGAAGATTAAAGCCTCACTCACTTTGCGGTAACCCTCCAAAACGCCTAGAAAAGGATGTACATGGCTGTGCCAAAATCACTGCCTCAGACAGATTACTGAGGGACCAATTTGTGGTGGGAATGAAGGCCAGGCCTTTTAGGAGAGCCCTGCAGGAACGAATAAAAGTGCAACCGGCCTTCTCTTTCAATGATATGGTAGTGGAGGTGGTGGCGCAGGAACAGGAGGACCCCTCCTGGCTGTCCCTAAAGGCAGCCAACAACCTGCCTATCTTAGCTGAATGCGTGACCTGGATGAAGATACAAATAGAAGACCAGGTGGTAGAACGGGTGGGGGTCGTAGTGACTTGCTGCCAGGTGAGCTCCCCAGTACCCATTCTCTTGGGAATTAATGTTTTGAAGGACTTGGACTTGCCCCCTTTGCTGACCAAATGTGAGCATTCAGGCTGGCGTGCATAGTGCTGTGGCCTATGAGCTGTCTGGCTCAACGTGATTCCAGGCCAAAACGCAAGCAGTTAGGAGACAGCCTGAATGGGCAGGGGTTGTCCTCACACATCCAAACAAAAGTTTCTCCTGGCTCTCCTTTAAGAGGTAGTCTGGTCCCTTCCTATCAGGGCTCACAAGAAGCTGCAAGAGGCCATGGTAATGGTAGAATGATGGCAACTTCCTATGATTATGTCTGCTTAGAGGAAACGCGTCAGAACGTCATTCATGCCATCTGTTTCTGTATTAGAGGCAAAGAAAAACAAAGAAAGGGCGCACTGACCTAGCGCATTATCCTCAATAATAGGCTTTATTCATGCAACATATAAAAATGGCTACTCACAAACACAGGTGAAAAAAGATCATATCAAGCTCAGTTGCTCCAGTGTCAGGAGTAGTCCATAATCCGATGAGATGACGCTGACGCGTTTCGAGGCCCAGCCTCTTCCTCAGAGCCACCAGTCGGGCAGCTTGAATTCTAAGGGCAGGAGAAGGGTGGTATCACCCTATTGTTTTGGAGCATCTGTTCCTGTATACATGCCATAAGTTCATTGGATGCTTGTAAGTGTTTCTGTGGCTTTTATACTATATTAAAATTTAGCGGTTTTACACTATGTCGGTTTTATCTGGCTTCCTCCATGTATGACTGTGAGAGATCTACGGCTTCCGTTGTGACACTGTGGCTACAGCAATATCAGCCTGTATGACCCATATACTATACAGTATTTTGGGTCCATACTCTCCGGTGAGCGAAATTATTTGATCCTTGGTGTGGGGTCCCCCGGCACGGTTCAATATCACCTTCGAATTTGGATGCACAATTATTATTATTATCACTACCTGGGACTTTCCTCATGAACTTCTTTTTAGTGGCAACACTTTTCATTACTTTGTATCACATTTTGATTTTATATATCATTCATTGATGTATATATCCTTTATTCACATATGGTCACATGTTTGCATTTTTGGTTTAGCGCTGCAATTTCCTATTTTTCACTTTATTTACAACACATGTTAGTTGATTTGCTAGCAGCTTTTATGGTTTCGCTATTTTTTGTTAGCGCAGTTTTTTACACATTTATTTTCATGGCAATGGTAGAGCTAGGGGTACGGGTGTGAACAGCCCGCACCTTGTTCAAAGTCTATAAAGGGATAGTGCTGGTCCAGTTTATCAATTTGGGAACCTCTCTGATCCCAGTCCTCAACCACACCATTGAGGGTGCCCATGAAACCATGTCTATCTTTAGTACCCAAAATGGTACTTTGACAAAGTTTTAAAACTCTTTACAGGTCATCAGTTTTGAGATAACCGTGAATAATGACCCCAGAATTATGGTGATCATGCAGACATGTACAACGATAGCCGATATGTGTGGCTCAATATTTATACTCTAATACAGGTTTTGAGAACTAGCATCAAAAGGTAGAGCGTTTAACCACTTAGCCCCCGTTCACATAGGGGCGACGCTACTTCGCACCGCGACCTCCGAGATCGCGGTGCGAGCAGCGCGCCGCTACCTCGGAGCGGCCGCCACGGACTTCATAACATTGAAGTCTATGGCGGTCGCCTCCGGGTCGCCCCAAAGAAGCTCCGGACCCTTTTTCTAGGTCGGAGCGACTTGTGTCGCTCCTATTAGAACGGGTCCGCAGCTTCCCTATGGGAGGCGACCTGTGAGGCGACCAGGTCGCCTCACAGGTCGCCCTAGTGTGAACCGGCACTTAAGGACCAGGCCTATTTCTCACACTTGTTGTTTACAAGTTAAAATCAGTATTTTTTGCTAGAAAATTACCTCCCCAGACATACATACATACATACATACACATATACATACATATATATATATATATATATATATATATACACACACACACATATATATAATATTTTTCGCAGAGACCCTACTAGAGAATAAAATGGAGATTGTTGCAATACTTTATGTCACACTGTATTTGCGCAGCAGTCTTACAAAACACAATTTTTTTGGAAAAAATGTTTGAATTACAAAAAAAAGGAAAGCACAATTTTTTTCTATAATGTGAAAGATAATATTCTGCCCAGTAAATTGATACCCAACGTGTCATGCTTCAAAATTGCTCACACTCGTGGAATGGCGACAAACATTGCTACTTAAAAATCTCCATAAGCGCCGCTTTAAAAATTTCTACAGGTTACAAGTTTAGAGTAACGGAGGAGATCCTGGGCTAGAATTATTGCTCTCGCTCTAATGTTGGCGGCAATGCCTCACATGTGTGGTCTGAACACGGTTTACATACGTGGGCGTGACTTGCGTATGCGTTCGCTTCTGCGCACGAGCTCGGAGGGACGGGGTGCTTTAATTTTTTTTATTTTACCTTTTATTTTTACACTGTCCCTTTAAAAAAAAAAAAAACATTTTTTTGATCACTTTTATTCCTATTACAAGAATATAAACATCCCTTGTAATAGCATGACAGGTCCTCTTTAATGTGAGATCTGGGGTCAAAAAGACCTCACATCTACACTTGGGAAAAAAAAAGTGCCCTTTAAGGCCATTGGCAGGAAGCGACATATGATGACGTCGCTCCGGTCCTCCAAGGCCATAGAGTGGAGGCCAGCTTGCCCTCACTCGACTTCTTGCCTGGGACATGGATGGACTGGATTGTTTTCCCCACTACCAACGGCTCCAGTAAGCAGGGAAAACGACCAGGAAGCAGCAGGAGGGGGGGGGGGGTCACCTCTCCCGCTGCCCATAAAAGTAATCCCGTGGCGTATCTGCTGCTGGGACCACTTTTATGTGAAAGAGGACCGCCGAACTGTGTAAAAAAATACCAGGGTTATGGCAGCTATCTAGCCCCGGTATTTAACGTCAAAGTACGGACGTAAATGCATGGTGGGCGGTCTGGAAGTGGTTAAGGACACTGCCACTCACTTGGCTTCTTTTTAAAGGCTTTTCTTGACCATTTTTATTAAAAGAAAGTTCAGAAAACACAAACATACGTTTATATAGCAGGTGCTCTGATCATCCCAGGGAGAAGAACGGTCAGCTGTGTTTACTACAGCCGACTGTCCTCTCAGTGGGGAGCGATCGCGGGTGTTAGGCGGCAATCGGAGCCGTCGGCCCCGTGCATTGGAGTTCCCGCTGCTGAGTGGGGGCGCACACTCTAATGTAGGGAATGCATGAAGCTAAAACACGTTTTGACTTTAGAACCACTTTACCTTTATATTACAATCACATACAGTAGATGGGCCCGTGTTCCCCTATATCAGGGGTCTCCAACCCCCGGTGCCAGTCCTCAGCCTGTTGATGACTGAGCCGCACAGCAGGAGCAATGACCGGGGTACATGCAAGGCTACCACAGACCAGGGTCACTGCTCACCAGCTGCTGTGCAGCCATGCCCAAGTGTCCGCTCCCTACTCCGCCCCTCCAGCCGACGATGTCATACTATCAGCAAGGTAGGGGGTAGGAAGAGCTGCAGATTGGAATTGAGAGCTCCTCCCGCCCCCTGCCTTGCTGATAAGATTACATAGTCGGGCGGGTGGGGAAGCCGGTAGAGGACACGTGGACTGAGCACAGATAGGAGTCCTAAACAGGGGAGGCAGGGATTAGAATGGGGAGAGAGGAAATGGGGGCCAGACAGCAGGGGCACTTTAAAGGGGGGCACTGTAATATAAAGGGGACTGCACTGTAACTTTACATCACAGCGCTCCCTTTACATCACAGCGCCCCCTTTGCAGAGCAGTCCCCCGTTACTTTCATGTAAAGGGGACACTGTGATGTAAAGGGGACTGCACTGTAATATAACGGGGACTGCTCTGTAAAGGGGGCACTGTGATATAAAGGTGACTGCTCTGTAAAGGGGGCACTGTAATATAAAGGGGACTGCTCTGTAAAGGGGGTACTGCAATATAAAGGGGACTGCACTATAACTTTACATCACAGCGCCCCCTTTGCAGAGCAGTCCCCGTTACATTCATGTAAAGGGGACACTGTGATGTAAAGGGGACTGCACTGTAATATAAAGGGGACTGCTCTGTAAAGGGGGCACTGTGATATAAAGGGGACTGCTCTGTAAAGGGGGCACTGTAATATAAAAGGGACTGCTCTGTAAAGGGGGTACTGCAATATAAAGAGGACTGCACTATAACTTTACATCACAGCGCCCCCTTTGCAGAGCAGTCCCCGTTACATTCATGTAAAGGGGACACTGTGATGTAAAGGGGACTGCACTGTAATATAAAGGGGACTGCACTGTAATTTAAAGGGGACTGCTCTGTAAAGGGGCACTGTGATATAAAGGGGACTGCTCTGTAAAGGGGGCACTGTAATATAAAAGGGACTGCTCTGTAAAGGGGGCACTGTAATATAAAGGGGACTGCTCTGTAAAGGGGGTACTGCAATATAAAGGGGACTGCACTGTAACTTTACATCACAGCCCCTCTTTACATGACAGTTCCCCCTTTGCAGAGCATTCCCCCTTAAATTAATGTAAAGGGGGCACTGTAATGTAAAAGGGGGCTATGATGTGATGGGGAACTGAGGACACTGATATAAAGGGGGGAGGGGGGCTGAGGACAGGCCCTGTGATTATCCCATCCTCATCCTCCAAACAACTAACCCCCCCACCCCCCATCCCTGGGAAAATTGGCTGCCATGAAACCAGTCCCTGGTGCCAAAAAGGCTGGGGTCCGCTGCCTTATGTTATAGTATAGTAGAAATTGCAGGTCCAGTTCAACCGCTTCCAGACTGCCCCTTGCACCTGTACTGCGGCAGGGCGGCCCTTCAGCGCAAAATCACATACTTCTACATCATTTTTCGGGTCTGTGGCGCGCATGCACGCCGCCGGCGACCCGCTCCCACTGTGATTTGACACAATCGGGAGCCAATCAGCAGGTCTGGCAGATCGGATGTTCGCCGGCATCCGGCAATCGTTTCCGAAAGAGGCAGGACAGTGGTCTGCTTATATAAACAAGGCAGATCACCGTTCTGTGAGAGGGGGAAGACGGACATTTTGCGTTTCTGCTAAACAGGAACACGGATCTCGGTCTTCCTCCAGTCACAGCACCTACCCCACAGTTATAAAGCACTCCCTAGGAGCACACTTAACTCTTTGATCGCCCCTGATGTTAACCCCTTCCCCGATAGTCTCATTAGTACAATCACAGTGCATTTTTTTTTAGCACTGATCACTGTATTGGTTTCACTGGTCCCCAAAATCTGTTGCAGCTGTGCATGGTAGCCAATCAGCTTCCCGGTTTTATTGTCAAAGCTCAGTTGAACAAGCTGAAGTTAGAAGCCGATTGGCTACCATGCACAGCTGCACCAGATTTTCCACTCTTCAGTTTTAGTAATTTAACCCCTTAGTGTCAGATTTGTCCGCCGTGATGTTGCAGTTCTGCTAAAAAATCGCTGATTTTTTTTTTACTAGTAAAAAAAAAAAAAAATGCCAAAAATATATCCCAAAGTTTGTAGACGTGATAACTTTTGCGCAAAACAATATACGCTTTTTGGGTTTTTGTTTAACAAAAACCTGTAGCAGGATACATATTGGACTAAATTGATGAAGACATTTTTATATAGCAGAAAGTAAAAAATATTTTTTTTTTCAAAGTTGTCAGTCTTTTTTTGTTTATAGCGCAAAAAAAAAAAAAATCGCACAGGTGATTAAATACCACCAAAAGAAAGCTCTGTTTGTGGGGGAAAAAAAAAAAAAAGGACATCAATTTTATTTGGATACAGCATCGCACGACCGCGCAATTGTCAGTTAAAGTGACGCAGTGCCATATTGCAAACAAATAGCCTGGTCACGAGGGGGGTTAAATCTCCTGGTCACGAGGGGGGGGGGGGGGTTAAATCTTCTGAAGTGGTTAACCACTTTCAGACCGGAGGATTTGGCTGCTCAATGACCAGGCCTTATTTTGCGATTTGGCACTGCGTGACTTTAACGGACAATTGCGCAGTCACTGTACCCAGACTAAATTGATGTCCTTTTTTTCCCACAAATAGAGCTTTCTTTTGGTGGTATTTGATCACCTGTGCGATTTTTATTTTTTGCACTATAAACAAAAGAAGAGCGACAATTTTGAAAAAAAAAAAAAAAAAAAAAACAATATTTTTCACATTCTTTTATATGAAATTCTCAAAAAAAAAAATTTAACAGTTTAGGCCAATTTGTTTTCTGCTACATATTTTTGGTAAAAGAAAAAAAAAAAAATTCGCAATAAGCGTATTTTGATTGGTTTGCGCAAATGTTATTGCGTTTACAAAACTACGGGAAAGATTTATGTCTTTTTTTATGTATTTTTTTTTTTAACTAGTAATGGCAGCGATCTGCGATTTTTTGCGGGACTGCGACATTGCGGCGGACAGATCAGACCCCCAACTGACATTTTTGACACTTTTGTGCTAAAAATATGCACTGTTACAGTAATCATGACACTGACAGGGAAGGGGTTAACCCTGTGGGTGATCAAGGGGTTAAATGTGTACCTAGGGACGTGATTCTGAATGTGGGGGGCGTGGCTTGTGAAGTCATCACAGAGACATGTGATCCTATATAGCAGGATCACATGACATCTGTGATAACTTCAGGGAGAAGTACGGACGGCTGTGTTTACATCACCCGTTCGTCCTTCTCTGTCAGCGGCGGGAGACCGCGAGTGGCCGGAGGCCATCGGAACCGCCTTTCCCACTGATGAGCGGGGGGCGGGAGCGCGCCTCCGGCGGCACGCGAACCCCCCCTAGCTCCTGTCGGGCGAGCGCCGTACATGTACGGGACTTTGCCTGGGAAAGCCGACCTGTCGCTGTACATCTGCGGCGGCTGGTCGGCAAGTGGTTAAAGTGTTACCGGGGGTCTGTTGGACAGCTCTGAATTCAGACATGATAAAATGTTCACTATCAGGAGGAGCAATGGGGCCCGGGATACATGGCGGATGTAGCCAGGGGGATTTTATCTTCAGAGGAAGGCTGTGGAAGTGTAAATTTCAGCACTCAAAGTGAATATCAAATACACAAAATACTGTATTTTGTGTATTTTGGATATTCGATTTGTGGGCTGGTAATTTACATACAGCGGCTGTGTCACATTCACATTTTTTAGGAGGCCTAATTGATTATTGTATTGATCACAATTTTTTTGTTCATAGGGTGGAAGGTTATATTGAGTTTTTTAGATTTCAGTACAACCCGAATCTGAACCTCATCCCTCGTTACAAGATACTGCTAAGGTGAGAAGGTAATTGGTGGGAAAGGTGACACATCTCCAAAATGAAGGAAATGTTCCGGTGTTCTAAAATTTCATCGGACCCGTGAAAATTCCGGACCCTCGTCACTTCCGGTGACGCTACGTCACCTCCAGCTGGTGCGAGCCCGATGCTCACAACAAAAAATAAGCTATATGTCTGGAACGCATAGACCCGGAAGTGGAGTTTGTGGACCGCACATACCCGGTGCCTCAGCCCCGCCTCCTCTCAGTCAGCTGTTCGCTAAAGCCCCGTACACACGTAGCGATTGTCGGCCGTAAATATTCGGCCGCCGAACGATCGGCCGATTGTCGGCTTGTTAGTATGATGCTTCCGACAACCGACAGCGACTTTTCGGCCGAACAGAATCAGGTGTGCAGGCATTAAAATTTTTGTTGGCCAACACCAGAATGGCCGATTGTTCGCCAGTCAGTACAGAATTCGGCCGACAAACAGCCGATTAGCAAGACTGGGCATGCTCAGAAAAGAAAAAACACACGGAAAGTTAACCATCACATGACATCACTTCTGCAGTCGGCTGTTGTTGGCCGACAAAATTCGTGTGCAGTCTTTTGCAGATTTCAGCCGACAGGACAGCACCGGACAAAAGACAGCCGATCGTTCGGCCGACATTCGGGACGTGAGTACGGGGCTTAAGTCTAAAAAATTTCATCGGACCTGGAAAATGTCTTGTGCGCATGCGCACTGGGGCTCGCACCAGCTGGTGGTGACGTAGCGTCACCGGGAGTGACGAGGGTCCAGAATTTTCATGGGTCCGATAAAATTTTAGAACACCGGCCCCGTAAGTGGGGAAATCTTCTGCCCAATCTGTCCGATTATCTCCTACTCTATTAGCTTTTAGGTTCCATTCACACCTGAGCGTATCGTTTTCAGGTGGTCTTTTGGGCGTTTTTCAGATGTTTTTTTGGGCCTTTGGAGGCAGGCATTGACATCTAACAAAACATTTGTAATCTGCCAAAAAAGGAGCAGGGGGTTACTGGGTGTAAATAGAGAATAAGATCTTATTACCTCCTCTGCTGCCACTTCCAACAATGTCTCCTCTATACTTCCTCCCAACTCACCTTTCACACGGAACTTCATATTTATACCTGACATCACTTCCTGTCTTCACCTGACATCTCTTCCTGTCTGCACCTGACATCACTTCCTGTCTTCCATAGAGATTTCTTATCTCAGTATAAATAAGATTACTACCTTGTGGAGCTCAGAGGAACTGCAGCCTCATAGTGTGAACAAGGTCTTGTGCTGTGTGTGTATGTACTGTACATCCTTATAGATGGGTCATCTCCACTCCCACCAAGGGGGATAGAAATATATTACTGCCTAGTCCATCTTTTCTCAGCCAGGGTTCCTCCAAAGGTTTCCAGGGGTTCCTTGAGCAATGAAAAAGTTCTGTCTCTCAGTAACAACTGGTATCAATGATCTGCGAGGGAGTCAGTCTTCCCACTCACAAAGATGTAAGAACGTCAGCTGACCACTGATATAAGTGGGGTCCTTCTGCCATTGGTCTTCAATGTAAGGGACCACTACACTGACCACTGATATAAGGGGGTCCTTATCCCATTGGTCACCAATGTAAAGAACCACTGATATAGGGGATCTTTCTGCCATTGGTCACCAATGTAAGGGACCACTACACTGACCACTGTTATAAGGGGCACCTTCTCCCATTGGTCACCAATGTAAGGGACCTCTACACTGACCACTGATATAAGGAGAACCTTCTCCTATTGGTCACTACTAGGGTTTTCACGAGTATTTGCCCTGATACCTGAAACTGATACCATTGTGGTGAGATTTGTGCCTATACAAAATTAATGGGCTCAAATCACACTGCAAAGAATCACATGCGACTTTAACGGGAATGTAATGCGATTCCTGTCTGAATTGCATGTGGTTTCTCCACAGCTTCCGTGTGAACCCAGGATTGTCATAGTGATTTCAGCCTGAGTTCACGTAGGAGCGGTGGGGAAACCGAATGCAATTCAGACAGGAATTGCACTACATTGCTGTTCAAATTGCATGCGATTCTTTGCAGTGTGATTTGAGCCCATTCATTTTGTACTTGATATCGGCGAGTACTTGATCGAAAGTATCGGTACTTGTACTCGATGATAAAAATCTGGTATCGGTGCAACCCTAGTCACTACCCCTAGCCATGTTTGCCAGGTTCTACCGGCATGGCAGATGTTTCCATGCAGAGGGGAGGGAGACCCTGGAACATCTGTTTTAATAGACCCCTGATGTCTTGTGAAAGAGAGCCTGCAGGCATCATCCCGATACCTTTTTTTTTAAAGAAAGCAGTTGACTCTCTTTTAAAAGCAATCCTAGCGGCTAACTAGCCGCTGCATTGCTTTTACAAGTGGTGGGAGGGGACGTCCCCGACCCTCCTGCAGCTGTACCGGGACCTCCCATCCCAGTGGGAGACCCGACCGATCATCTGGCTCTTCACCGGCTGATCATAGGAACCAGCAATGACCGGATTGGCTTTGTTGGGCTCCATGATAACCCGGAGGCGATGATGTCACATCACTGGGTTACCCGGATTTAAACATCACCATTTTTAAAAAGCATTTAATCACATCAATCTTGGTGTTTTAAATGCTTTTGAGGGCAGAGGAGAGATTTGGGGTCTTATAGACCCCCAGATCTCTCCATAAAGAGGACCTGTCACTGCCAATTGCTGCCAACATATTCCTTGGGACAGGAATAAAAGTGATTAAAAAACATTTAAAGCCACCGTATAAAAATATAAAAACATTAAAAAAATGCAAAAGCATGCATTGGTCCTGCACTCTCACAATTAGGGATCGCCCCACACATGTGAGATATCATGGTGAACATCAGATCATGGGCAGTAATCCTAGCACCAGGCCTCCTGTGCAGTGATAACCTGTAAAGGCTTTTAAGGCATCACCTCTGGATAGTAAAATGTACGTGTTTGTCACGGTTGCATGGGTTTGCCCAATTCTAAAGAGCGACATGTTTTGTATCTATTTACTCACAGTAACGTCATCTTTTCTATGTCACCAAAAATGGAAATAGGAGATGGAAAAACATGGACTTTACTGGCAAAGTTATATAAAATATAACATTTATTATAGATAATATAAATGTAAGACATATGAATGGCAACACTTAACAACACATTCACAAAATATCAACACAAAAAAAGAAGGTAGGTAATTTCCAAACTACCACAAGGTATAATGCAAGCATAAATATGTGTAGACTCTGTGACAATAACCATACTGTATACTGTATTCCCCAAGGAAAGGGGAGAAGAAGAAATAATAATTTCCCTGCTGGGGAACTGTAGAAAGAGTGGTCACAGATGTCCAGAGTAGACGGAGTGTGAATTAGGCCGACATGTTTCGCAGGTGTGCTTCATCTGGAGCTCTGGTTCATCACTCTGCAATAGTGCTTGCAAACAGGGTAAATCAAGGGGGGTGATAGAAAGAGCCAACAAGATTAAGCTGAGGAAATCGGCAAGGTTAAGCTGGAGTATACTTGTTAAAAACCACCATGGTTTTTCTCCCATCCCTGGGGGGGTGATCAAACGCTGAGCCTGCTGTCTGGAAGCCAATTTCCTACATTTTGTAACTGCAGTCCCAGTTGGATATGGATCAACGTTCTTGTAGGTATCAACAAGTATACTCCGGCTTAACCTTGCTGACTTCCTCGGCTTAATCTTGTTGGCTCGTTCAATCACCCCCCACAGTGGCGGAACTCCAGGGACCAGTTGCAAGTGTGACCCTGGTAGTTCTGCCACTGGGTGGAGCCAAAAGCACTGTGTACCAGCTTTGGTTGCACTGTTGGCCAATTTCCCAGGGGCCCCAGGTACATAGGGGCCCCACAACATAATTGCCAACTGTCCCATTTTTTTAACAGCTGTCCCGCAGCGGATTTGTTCCAACCTGTGTCCCAGGACTGGAGCTCTGGGGACAGTTTCAATACTGTATGGTGCCAAACACGCAGAGTGGATGCATGTTGCCAGGTGCTGGAACCCTCCCTGTGTACCAGGACCCAGCAAAGCAAGGAAGACTGCACTGTGGGCAAAGTTATCTCCGCTCCAGTACAAGCAAAGTCCCGGCCAGGAGAAAGCAGTGAGGGAGCCTGTGATCATGTACTGTAAGTGATACACTGAGGGAGAGGGCTGTGATTGAAGAAAGGGATAACATTAGTTTCACCCTCTAGTGTGCTACTAGTGTCAGTGTAGGCAAATCTATGTTTTGACTCATGATTAACTTAACTATCTAACTTTGACTCATGAGTTTTAATGGGGTCTAGGGTTTACTGCAGGTCAGGCTGGATGCCTCATACAGGCAGGTCTCTGGTGCTTCTACAGGTTATAGAAGTTTGGAGAAATTTCTAGAAGTTAGTGGGCGTAGGACAGGAGGGCTAATCCGCATACTTAATCGAACTTGGCCAATCCCCAGGCAGTGGGCCTGGCAGGGTGGCTGAGCCTGGAGTCAGGGTGACTGAGGGGAGTCGGGTGGAAGATGGAGTGCTGAGGAGACTGTCAGTGGCCTTGGAGATAAACCCCTGATCTTGGGGGGGCTCTGCCTCAGGCTGGAGCTTGGGCTGGCTTGGGAGGATCCTGACAGCAGTTCAGTTTTAAAGGAATCTTACCTCAGAGAAACATATTCAAATCTACCTACAATGGTGGAATCCTTAGTCACGAAGGCAAGCAGGAGATCCTGGGTCAATGAGCCTGCTCAGACTCCTGGCTGTTCCCATCAACTGTGAGGTAATGAGCCCTCTCAGACTCCTAGCTGTTCCCATCAGCTGCAAGGAAACAAGTCTTCTCAGACTACTAGCTGTTCCCATTAGTTGTGGGGTAACAAGTCTCAGACTTCTAGCTGCTACCATCAGCTGTGGGGTAATGAGTCTTCTCAGACACCTAGCTGTTTCCGTCAGCTGCAGGGTAAAGAGTCTTCTTAGACCCCTAACTGTTCCCATCAGCTGTGAGATAACAAGTCTTCTCAGACTCCCAGCTGTTTCTATCAACTGTGGGGTAACAAGTCCTCTCAGACTCCTAGGTGTTCCTATTTGCTGTGGGGTAACAAGTCCTCTCAGACTCCTAGCTGTTCCCATCAGCTGTGGGGTAAAGAGTCTTCTCAGACACCTAGCTGTTTCCATCAGCTGTGGGGTAACAAGTCCTCTCAGACTCCTAACTGTTCCCATCAGCTGCAGGGTAACATGTCTTCTCAGACTCCTAGCTGTTCCCATCAGCTGTGGGGTAACAAGTCTTCTCAGACTCCTAGCTGTTCCTATCAACTGTGGGGTAACAAGTCCTCTCAGACTCCTAACTGTTCCCATCAGCTGCGGGGTAACAAGTCTTCTCAGACTCCTAACTGTTTGCATCAGCTGCGGGGTAACAAGTCCTCTAAGACTCCTAACTGTTCCCATCAGCTGCAGGGTAACATGTCTTCTCAGACTCCTAGCTGTTCCCATCAGCTGTGGGGTAAAGAGTCTTCTCAGACTCCTAACTGTTCCCATCAGCTGCGAGGTAACAAGTCTTCTCAGTCTCCTAGCTTTTCCCATCAGCTGCGGGGTAACTAGCCCTCTCAGAATCCTAGATATTCCCATCAACTATGGGTTAATGAGTCTCCTCTGTTTCCTAGATGTTCCTATCAGCTGCAGGGTAATGGGTCTTCTCAGACTTCTAGCTGTTCCCATCAGTTGCGGAGTAACAAGTCTTCTCAGACTGCTAGCTGATCCTATCAGCTGCGTTGAAATGAGTCTTCTCTGACTTCTAACTTCCCATCAGCTGCGGGGTGAAGAATCTTCTTAGATGCCTAGCTTTTCCCATCAGCTGCGAGATAACAAGTCTTCTCAGACTCCTAGCTGTTCCTATCAACTGTGGGGTAACAAGTCCTCTCAGACTCCTAACTGTTCCTATTAGCTGTGGGGTAACAAGTCCTCTCAGACTACTAACTGTTCCCATCAGCTGCGGGGTAACAAGTCTTCTCAGACTCCTAGCTGTTCGCATCAGCTGCGGGGTAACAAGTCTTCTCAGATTCCTAGCTGTTTCCATCAGCTGTAGGGTAAAGAGTCTTCTTAGACTCCTAACTGTTCCAATCAGCTGTGGGGTAACAAGTCTTCTCAGAATCCTAACTGTTCCCATCAGCTGTGGGGTAACAAGTCTTCTCAGGCTCCTAGCTTTTCCCATCAGCTGCGGGGTAACAAGTCTTCTCAGGCTCCTAGCTTTTCCCATCAGCTGTGGGGTAACTAGCCCTCTCAGACTCCTAGCTGTTCCCATCAGTTGCGAGGTAATGGATCTTCTC
Organism: Pelophylax lessonae; assembly: GCF_965119305.1. Classification (NCBI taxonomy): domain Eukaryota; kingdom Metazoa; phylum Chordata; class Amphibia; order Anura; family Ranidae; genus Pelophylax; species Pelophylax lessonae. The sequence continues at coordinate 42,181,336 of NC_138770.1, forward strand.
ATACTCCTAGCTGTTCCTGTACTAGCTGCTCCTGGGAGTGAGAGGCTGCCAGCGTGTGCTGAAGGTAGAAGAGGAGAGAATGTATATACGGAAGTGTATATAGTTCACGTTCCTTCAGAGTTTCATTGATCAAATGGGCATCCCATATGCACCCTTCCCCATCCAAGTTCAATTCCCCTAAAAAAAAAAAAAAAAAAAAAAAAGCTGCAAGGACTGCTTCTTCTCTCTGAGTGACTGGAAATTCCTTTGCCTGGCTGCACAGGGTGGGAGATGACCACATTTACCAGTGGCCCCTACGAGGGGACAGCTACAAACAGAAACCTCTAATGTCCTCATTGGCTAGACTGCCTTCCTTACAGATCACATATATCAATTGTTACTGAGAGACAGCAATTGCTCAAGGAACACCTAGAAACCATTGGAAAAACTCTGGCTGAGAGAGGCTGGACTAGGCAGTAATATATTTCTATCCCCCTTGGTGGGAGTGGAGATGACCCATCTATAAGGATATACAGTACATACACACACAGCACAAGGCCGTTGTTCCGTGAAAAAAACATACCCGTGAAAAAACCATACCCATTTCACTTCCGGTGCACCTACGTCAGCACCTAAGTCATTGAACAGCTGAGGGGCTGACAAGTGCGCATGCTCGGAGGGTATGGATTTATCACGGTTGTGTGTGTAATGTTACACTTGCGGCAGTTACGTTAAAACAGCTCGGCTGCAACATGAGTCATCTTCGCTCATATCCCTGTCACTTCCCTGATCTCGGCTAATAAATATAAAAGCGGATCATGGAGCCGAGATCTCCGTCATTTAGATTTCATACACCTGCCGCCGCTTTAATAATGTCACACACACTACCGTGAAAAATCCATACCCTCCGAGCATGCGCACTTGTCAGCCCCTCAGCTGTTCAATGACGTATCCGGAGCTGTGAGCATGCGCACTACTACGTTGCTCAGCTGTTCCTGACAGGAAGTGACGTGGGTATGGACTTCTCACGGGGTATGGTTTTCTAACGTTACACCGTGTTCACACTATGAGACGTTTCTCAGGGGTGCAGTTCCTCTGAGGTCCACAAGGTGGTACTCTTACTTCTACCAAGACAGGAAGTCTCTTTTGAAGACAGGAAGTGATGTCAGGTATAAATAGGAAGTTCCGGGTGAGAGGTGAGTCAGTAGGAGGTAAAGAGGAGACGTTGCTGGAAGTGGCAGCAGAGGAGGTAATACGATCTTATTTTCTATTTACACCCAGTAACCCCCCTCGTCATGTCCGTCCTCTTCCTCCATAGTCACTGTGATGTCTTTTATCTCCAGCAGATGATGATACACACATATATAGTGTGCAAACCTAGATTGACCCCTTCAGGGTCAGAACATTTTCCCCCTTACGGGGCCAGAACATTCTCTTAATTTTGGAGATAAATTCTAGTAATATGTTCCTCTAAACAAACAGCACTAACAATAAATAGACAAGACAATGACCATCCTGACCATACATGGCCTACAAAGGGCAATTATTACACTACACAGGCAGCTAATGGGCAATCATTACAATATGCTACCAACACAATGATGGAGTGCCGGGGTCAGGAGTATGGAACACAGAGCCCCTTACATTGCTGGTCAGGAGGAAGAAAACATTCCCAGCCTGCTATAAAGAATATGTTTCATCATTGGTGTCAGAAGGAGGAAAATATTGAAGGTTCTATGGGACATAGAGGAGCCCCTAAGGAGATAGTGGGGTCCAAGGGCTGTGAGGGAGTAGTGGGGATACACAGTTTTGTGAGGGGGGGGGGGGGCAGTGAAGGACTCTGGGCCCTTGATACTGTTTGCGGGCAGCAGGGCTCTGAGGGTATAGGAGGTTGCAGGGCTCAGGGGGACTCTAAGGTACGGAGGGGGTCTTAGTCATCCCACCTGAGCTTACTATTCAGGCCTCCTGCCAGGAGAGGAAGGCAACCTTCACGTTCTTACTATCTCGCTGGTCAAACAAAATTTTCAAAAGACCAAGTGGAATGAAGAAGGGCAGTGCATCACCCCGTGGTGGGGTCTGCACAGTCTAAAGGGTGGCCGGGGGTCAGTGATATGCATCTGGAGTAGGCAGTCCAATACCTTCCCATGACACAGGGTCTGGCAGTGCTTGATGCTGTAATTTAAAGTTTCCAAAAACCCAATGCCACTTTGTACAATGTCCTGGATACTACAGGTAACCAAGAGAACAAACCCCTAACCCCCTTCTGTCCTCCTCCCTACCCACACAGGGCTGCCATTGGAGACAGGAGAACAAAATCCTCCCCCACAGCTCTCTACTCCACTAGCTCCATCCTCCTGCTATCCAATCCACTTCCTTCTCTTTCTGCAGATAGTGACCATGGCATCACTCCTGTCAGTCAGCAGGCTGCCGGAGAATGGAGCCTTTCAGCCAGAGTTCGGGCAATTAGCCTGATTAGTTGACAAATCCAGTCAAAAGTCAACAAAATCCCCTTCCTGGACATCATGACGACCATGCATTGACCTCGCAGCACTGCCTCAGAGCAAAACAAGAATACAAAAGAAGGATCATATTCATCATTCCTTGTCTGATGCTCTAAAACGATTTAAAACCAGTTCAGAAACAAAACAACCCAACCGAGAAAAATGAATTTCTGATCCAGGGTCAAGAGGGTCATAGAACCTCAAAAATGTAGCAAACACTAAACAGTCCAGACTACATGTGTTCCCATGTGGCCAATAGTTGTTAAATGAACAGCAATCCTCCAATTACCCCCTTCACATCCACATCTTAATATTGTGTGACCAATACCATCCAAATAATTCTTACTTTTATTTCCCAAAGTTATCCATTTACAAGAAGACCTGTATAGAGCAAATGACAGTACCAATGAGGATGGAGGAGGACCGGAGTCACATGACTGAGAAGATACTAAACCTCACCCTGGAGATCATCTACCTGCTGACCGGAGAGGTGAGGAGGATTCTGGGAGGGCACATGACATCACACTTATCTCTATTAATAAAACCTAGACCAGACCGGAAATGTGAGGAGGATTCTGGGAGCTCACATGATATCACTCTTATTTCTTTTAATAAAACACAGACCTGACCGGAGAGGTGAGGAGGATTCTGGTATTCTAACATGATATTCCTATTGGTTCTCCAATACAGAGTTTTCCTCCTGTGAAATCAGGAGATCATATGACCATCACAGTGCCTCCATGTGACTCCCTAAAACCTGAGAGACACAACATGGAGAAGATTCTAGAAGTCACCAAGAAGATGATGGAGCTGCTGACAGGAGAGGTGAGCGGTGCTGGGAATTCTGGGACATTATCCAGTAACAGACAAGGGATGTGTCTGGATGGTGACTGTATCATTGTGTGTGTCAGGTTCCTATAAGGTGTCAGGATGTCACTGTCTATTTCTCCATGGAGGAGTGGGAGTATTTAGAAGGACACAAGGATCTCTACAAGGACGTCATGATGGAGAATCAGCCACCCCTCACATCACCGGGTAAGAGGAGACTTTATTGTAAAGGAGAGAGCAGTACGGAGGGTCCACCTAGATCCCCCATCATCTGATAAACACATAGAAACAATGTATTCAGTCAGTGTGTGTGTTTCCTATAGATGGATCCAGTAATGGGAACCCACCAGAGAGATGTCCCCGTCCTCTGTATTCCCGGGATTCCACACAGGAAGGTCACACCATCCCTCACCATCCTCAGGTAGATGAGGAACAATCACTGATAGTATCATTAGGATTTCTACATTATCTGCATTGTTACAATTCATGTCATTTTTATTACATATACAGAGTGACTCTAAAGTTGATATTAAAGAAGAGATAAAGGAGGAGGATGATCAAGATTGGGTGATGGAGGAGTCAGAGTCTGTAAAAGGACACAAAGATCTCTACCAGAACAACATGGTGGAGTCATCCAGCTACAGAAACCCACCACAGAGATGTCCCCATCCTCTGTATTCCCGGGATTCCACACAGGAAGGTCACACCATCCCTCACCATCATCAGGTAGATAATTAACAATTATTTATAGTTATGTTTATACACAGCATGTATATTACAATGTTTGTTTATTACATATTCAGAGTGGAAACCTCGGGGATGATAATATTGTTGTTAAAGAAGAGTATGGAGTGATGGAGGAGTTTTCGGAAGGACACAAGTATATGATGGAGGCACCTAATACCAGGAACCTACCAGAGAGATGTCCCCGTCCTCTGTATTCCTGGGATTCCACACAAGAAGATCACACCATCCCTCACCATCATCAGGTAGATGAGGAACAATCACTGATAGTATCATTAGGATCTGTACGTTATCTGCATTGTTACCATTGATGTCATTTTTATTATATATTTAGAGTGAGAACCTGAGAGATTCTAAAGTTGAAGATAAAGCAGTAGAAGAAGAAGAGAGGTATGTGAGGGGTGATCAACAGTCTATGGAGGAGTATGGAATAACGTGGACACTTATAGAGGAGGACACTCCTACAGAGATCAGCACAGGTGGGTCATTAACACTAAATACTATAATTCTATAATATAATACTATAATTCCTCTGTTTGTACTGGTATCTTAATGGTTTAGAGTAGGGTGGGTATAGTCACTGAGTGCAGTCTCAGGAGATGGGAGGCCGCGCTGTGGGACCTCTGCAAGTAAACATTTAAGCTTCCACTGATTACCGAATTCCAATATTATAAGTTCTGACACTATATAATTTATATTGCACGTCACATAGCCCTGACCCCTGCACTATATACTCTATGTTGTGCATTACATACTCCTGACCCCTGCACTATATACTCTGTTGTACATTACATACTCCTGACCCCTGCACTATATACTCTATGTTGTGCATTACATACTCCTGACCCCTGCACTATATACTGTATGTTCATTACACAGTCCTAATGCCATCGTTATATACTCTAAGTTGTATTCTACATAGTCCTGACCAATCAACTATATAGTCTAGATTGTACATTACATAATCCTGACCCCGACATTATATACTCTTTGTTGTATATTGTATAGTCCTGACCCCAGCACTGTATACTTTTTTCTTGGGCCTTAATCAGTCCTAACGCCTTCATTATTTACTCTGTTGTACACTACATAGTCCTGACCATTTAACTATGTAACAATGATAATCTTCTACACATAGCTGTGATAGCCCAAGCCAAAATAGAACTCTGTTGTCTGAAGTGGGCATAGCTTTAGAGCCTTGTTGCCTTCTAGGACTGGGGTTGTCCTCAGAAAATAGATAAAAACAGAGTGCGAACGGGCCTAGATTGTACGGAGAAGGCAGGGAATGCACACAGCCACACTCGTCTGGCTTCAGTAGCTCCTGAAGCCTGTGCCTGCCTAGCAGCTGCACTACCCATTCACCTACTGATGCCAGCTGAAGCTGCTCTTCAGCAGCTGTTCTCTATCAGTAACTGTCAAAGAAAGAGATTTGGGGGTAAGAAAAGAGCTTAATACTGGGGGAGGGGGGATTTTGGGGGAAAGGGGGAGTCATTTTTAGTTGCCAATAAGATATACACTCCTAAACCTTGCACTCTGTACATAGTACACTCCTGCACTCTGTACGTAGTACACTCCTGACCCCTTTACTCTGTACGTAGAGGACTCCTGAGCCCTGCACTCTGTACATAGCACACTCCTCAACTCTGCACTCTGTACATAGCACACTCCTGAACTTTGCACTCTTTGCATAGCACACTCTTCTCTCTATACATAGCACACTCCCTAACTCTGCACTCTGTACACAGCATAGTCCTAGCCTCTGTACGTAGTACACTTTTGACCCCTGTAGTCTGTATGTAGAATACTCTTGAACTCTGCACTCTGTATGTAGTACACTTCTGTCCACTGTACTCTGTATGTAGAGCACTCCTGAACCCTGTGCTCTGTACATAGCACACTTCTGAACACTGCACACTTTGGGGTTGATTTACTAAAGTCAAATCCACTGTGCCCTACAAGTGCACTTTTAAGTCCAGTCGCTGATGATCTGTGGGGAAGATCTGAAATGAGGGGAAGCTCTGCTGATTTCTATCATCCATTAATGTGCAAGCAAAAATGCTGTTTTATTTTCCTTGCATGTCCCCCTCAGATATACAGCGACTGCACTTCCGAGTGTACTTGTAGTGCACAGTATACGCTCCTGAACGCTGCCCTCTGTACATAGCGCACTCCTCCTGATCGCTGCACTCTGTACATAGCGCACTCCTGGACTCTGCACTCTGTATGTAGCACACTCCTGAACTCTGCACTCTGTATGTAGCACACTCCTGAACTCTGCACTCTGTATGTAGCACACTGTTGAACTCTGCACTCTGTATGTAGCACACTCCTGAACTCTGCACTCTGTATGTAGCACACTCCTGAACTTCCTCACTCTGTATGTAGCACACTCCTGAACTCTGCACTCTGTATGTAGCACACTCCTGAACTCTGCACTCTGTATGTAGCACACTCCTGAACTTCCTCACTCTGTATGTAGCACACTCCTGAACTCTGCACTCTGTATGTAGCGCACTCCTGAACTCTGCACTCTGTATGTAGTGCACTCCTGAACTCTGCACTCTGTATGTAGCGCACTCCTGAACTCTGCACTCTGTATGTAGCGCACTCCTGAACTCTGCACTCTGTATGTAGCGCACTCCTGAACTCTGCACTCAGTATGTAGCGCACTCCTGAACTCTGCACTCAGTATGTAGCGCACTCCTGAACTCTGCACTCTGTATGTAGCACACTCCTGAACTCTGCACTCTGTATGTAGCGCACTCCTGAACTCTGCACTCTGTATGTAGCGCACTCCTGAACTCTGCACTCTGTATGTAGCGCACTCCTGAACTCTGCACTCTGTATGTAGCACACTCCTGAACTCTGTATGTAGCGCACTCCTGAACTCTGCACTCTGTATGTAGCGCACTCCTGACCTTTGTACTTAGTACACTCCTGAACTCTGCACTCTGTATGTAGCACACTCCTGAACTCTGCACTCTGTATGTAGCGCACTCCTGAACTCTGCACTCTGTATGTAGCACACTCCTGACCTTTGTACTTAGTACACTCCTGAACTCTGCACTCTGTATGTAGCACACTCCTGAACTCTGCACTCTGTATGTAGCACACTCCTGAACTCTGCACTCTGTATGTAGCGCACTCCTGAACTCTGCACTCTGTATGTAGCGCACTCCTGAACTCTGCACTCTGTATGTAGTACACTCCTGACCTTTGTACTTAGTACACTCCTGACCTCTGCACTCTGTAAGTAGCACACTATTGACCCCTGTACTCCGTACATAGAGCACTCCTGAACTTTGCATTCTGTAGGTAGTGCACTCTTGGAGGGGGTGTTAGGTGGGGTGTTTGTGGTTAAACTCCTGCACTTATTCTGTGAGGAAACAAAGCTCTGGTTTAGATAGTATAAACTGCTAACTATTGTATCTTATACAATATTTTTTTTTAAGTTAACCACTTGCCGACTGCCCGCCGCAGTTTTAATGTGGCATGCTGGCTTGGCTGCGCAAAATGAGGTAGTACTATGCAGCGCTCCCGCCCCCACTAGGCCGCGATCACTCCCCGCTGACAGAGAAGAACGGTCGGCTGTTGTAAACACAGCTGACCGTTCTCTGAAATTATCACAGAGCGCCTGTGATCCTTCTATATAGGCTCACAGGTCTCTATGGTCATTTCACAAGCCCCTCCCCCCACAGTAAACGCTCCCCTAGGCTCAGATTTAACCCTTTGATCACCCACTAGGTGAACCCCTTCCCTGTCAGTGTCATCATTACAGTGACAGTGCATATTTTTAGCACTGATTACTATAGTAATGTCACTGGCAGAATACAAATTGGCCTAAAAGGATGAAAAAAATTTGATTTTTAATTTTTTTTTGGGAAGGTTATATAGCAGAAGGTGAAAAATATTGTTGTTTTTTTTTTTTTTTTTTTTTCAGAATTGTCGCTCTTTTTTGTTTATAGCCCAAAAAATAAAAACCGTACAGGTGATCAAATACCACCATAAGAAATCTCTATTTGTGGGAAAAAAGGACATCAATTTTATTTGGGTACAGCGTCGCACGACCGCGCAATTGTCCGTTAAAGTAACGCAGTGCCAAAACGTAAAAAAATGGCCTGGTCATTAAGGGGGGTAAAACCTTCCCGTCCAGAACAGATTAAATATGCCTGACTTTTGCCCTAATATGTATTCTCTTTTTTTTCACCCATTTTCTACCAGCTAGATATTTTATATCTGATCAGTCCAGTCTTTATGTTGGTTTTTCTCCCCCCATCCTCACTCTCTGACCTATGGTGGGACTCAGCCCGCTGTTATTCATGACTAAATCATGGACTAAATAAGGAAGTGCGGGACTTCTTGTGTTGGGAAGATGGCAATGAGTGATAGAGGGGGAGGGGACACTTGTCCTATAATCCCCTCATCACTGTCACTCCTATAAAAGACAGTTCTCGTTGTTTCCTCACTCTCTGACTAAGGTCCATGAATAAAGAAATGAACTGGTAGGAGATCAGAGGACCCATTTACTAGTTACCTTGAGGGGGGAATTGTAAGATCCTCAGAGACAAAGCTGCCTGATGTGGGCGGAGTCCTGGTTTAGGGGAACCAATCTGCTGATGTCTAGTAATAATCTTTTTATTTCTATTTTAGTAGATGGACGGGAGAAGAGGAAAACCTCAGAGGATTGTCTCACTTTGTCTCCAGACTGTAAAGTAGAAGATGAGGACATCACCCAGTATAGTCCAGGAGAAAACCCGGCTACCTCAAATGTCCATCCGGCACCACACACTGTAGATGGACCATCGTATTCCTCTTATCCTGAGGAACCTCAGACTGTGAGGGACAGTGCCGGACCATCGTATTCCTCTTATCCTGAGGAACCTCAGACTGTGAGGGACGGTGCCGGACCATCGTATTCCTCTTATCCTGGGGAACCTCCGACTGTGAGGGACGGTGCCGGACCATCGTATTCCTCTTATCCTGAGGAACATCAGACTATGAGGGACGGTGCCGGACCATCGTATTCCTCTTATCCTGGGGAACCTCCAACTGTGAGGGACGGTGCCGGACCATCGTACTCCTCTTATCCTGAGGAACCTCAGACTGTGAGGGACAGTGCCGGACCATCGTATTCCTCTTACCCTGAGGAACCTCAGACTGTGAGGATCAGTGCCAGACCATCGTATTCCTCTTATCCTGAGGAACCTCAGACTGTGAGGATCAGTGCCAGACCATCGTATTCCTCTTATCCTGAGGAACCTCAGATTGTGAGGGACAGTGCCGTACCATCGTATTCCTCTTATCCTGAGGAACCTCAGACTGTGAGGGGCGGTGCCGTCCTTCCAACAGATAAGAGGTTTTCCTGTACTGAATGCGGGAAGTGTTTCTCACATAAGTCCAGTCTTTACAATCATCAGAGATTGCACACAGTTGGGAAGCCGTATTCCTGTTCTGAGTGCGGGAGACCTTTTTCAAGGAAGTCCAGCCTTTACAGACATCAGATATCTCACATGAGGTTGAAGCCATATTACTGTCCTGAGTGCGGGAAATATTTTCAAGAAAAGTACAATTTTTACAGACATCAGAGATTTCACACAGGGGAGAAACCATTTTCCTGTTCTGAGTGCGGGAAATGTTTTGTACAAAAATGCGATCTTGTCACGCATCAGAGGTCTCACACAGGGGAGAAGCCGTTTTCTTGCCCTGATTGCGGGAAATGTTTTTCAGGGAAGTCCCGTCTTTACAGACATCAGAGAACGCACACAGGGGAGAAGGCATATTCCTGTTCTGAGTGCGGGAAATGTTTTTTGGAAAAATCAGAACTTCTCAAACATCAGAGGACTCACACTGGGGAAAAGCCATTTTCATGTCCTGAGTGCGGGAAATGTTTTTCACAGATGTTTAACCTTTACAGGCATCAGAGATCTCACACGGGGAGAAGCCACTTTCCTGTCTTGAGTGAGGGACTTGGTAATGAAGTCCTGTCTTCCTGTCCATCAGGGATCCCATACAACCCTCGAAGTGTATTGGAGTCTTGAGTGCACGGAAATGTCTTCTATATGAATGTAGCACTGTCCCTTGGAGGACTGCTGGATTGTTCAGATTGGGATCCCCCTGGGTTACCGATAACAATTGCAGCATGCACAATGTAATTCTTTGGCTCAGTCAATGATCAGTCCAGGGGTATGTAGTAGTTTTTGGTGTTTTATTTTAAATAGGGATGGGAGAAGGGAAGAGTGGGATACTCCAAAGGGAACTATTCACAATGGTTGAGGACTCCTATTCGGAGATGCAGCCCGGGTGCAGATTCACCTTGTCACTAGATGAATTTTGGTCAAGTTGGATAGATTGTCTTTGGGATACCTGCCTAGTATCCCCTTTCACTTCACAGGCTGATACCTGTCCTCTGACTATCCTACACCGGGGTGGCCCCCCTCAGGTCAGGCCCATAGACACTATCCCCTGTACTTGCAATACTGTTTTTCGAGAGTCTCCAGTGTCTCTACCCCTCCAGTTAGTTCTTCTGGACCTCTAGGTTCATTTCCTTTCCTCTGGTCCCCAGGCTAACTGCCTGTGACCGCGTGCCACTGCTACAGAGGAGGAGGCAGTCGCCATCCTCCCTCCGGGACTCTGCTCACCAGCTAAAGACCCCGCAGCACATGTGATCCTGACTTTTATACAGTATCCCATAATGCACCGAGACAACCAGTCTCTAGCAATCACTGGGACTGTATCAAAGCCTGTGTACCCGTTGGTCAGGTTTCCTCTCACTGTCCAACATGCCTCCCTATTGGACCAGTGTGAAACACTATCTAGACCCAATGAATCACACACTGAGCAGACCTCACTCACAGATCCTGCTCTCTGGTAGGCAGAAAGCAATATAGATTTCCCTGCTGCTCCTCTGATAGGCACACAGAGCTAAAAACTATACTCTCTTACTAGCACCTACCTAGAAGGGTGCTATACTCACCCCCCGCCAAACCGAGCCATGTCCTCACTAGCACCAACCTAGGAGGGTGCTACATGAGTGTTGCTGGACATCACAGCTCCCATGTGGGGAAGAAGCACGCCCTGATATACACCTCAGATATACTCCATGGCTGATCTTCATCATGTAAGAAACTGTTCATCGGCAGCACAGTGGCTAAGTAGAACTTCTTCCCTCTGGCAGCACTAGGGATGTTGGCTCGAACCATAACACTACCTGCCTGGAGTTTGCATGTATTCCCTGTGCCTGTGTGGGTTTCCTCTGGGTACTCCATTTTCCTCCCACACTCTGAAGGCATGCTGGTAGGTTAACTGGATCCTGCCTAAATCTGCCCTAGTATGTGTATGTATGAATGTGAGTTAGGGACCTCAGATTGTAAGCTCCTTGAGAGCAGGGACTGATGTGGATGTACAATATATATATATATATATATATATATATATATATATATATACAGTTTTTTAACTGATGGCGCTATATAAGTACCTGTAAAAAATAATAATAAGGAGATCAGAGATCACCAAAGACATGGATGAAGTGTTGTACCGTGTTTTCCATTGATAGCAGTAGAAAAATAAAAATGAAGTCGTTACCTTTCATTGACGAGTACATTTTGTGGTGCATTAGCAATTTGTGCTTACCCCCTCCCCTCCCTCTTACCATTATCACACCTTACGAGCCCTAAGGGTGCCGCTGCCGAATGCAACTAAGGACTCATTCACAAGTGCAGAAGGCATTGCTGCTTCTCTGAAAAGCAATCCTAATGTGTTTAACAGGTGGGAAGGAGGCGCGATGTGGCCTTCTCATCCATGAGCGTCGGCAAGAGCCCCCCCCCCCCCCCCCCCGGAATCTCAACTTCCCCTTTAAAGTTATTGTTAAGCCACTTTATACTATCCGGTCTGGTCTGTTTAATAATCCTGTGTGCCCCTGTGTCTGTGTTTTCAAAAAAATAAGCCGTTCTTTACCAGTTTTCAGAGTGTTGATCGCCACTCACCTGACCCACCAGTTCTCTCCTCTTACTGTCTGACAGCTGCCTGCAGCGGGTGGGGCCAAGGATTCCCCACTGACATCAGTCGGCAGGGGAGGAGGAGAGAACTGGTGGGTCACGTGAGCTGCGATCAGCGCTCTAAAAAGCGGGCGGGGCCAAAGATTCCCCGCTGACATCAGTTGGCAGGGGAGGAGGAGAGAACTGGCGGGTCACGTGAGCGGCGATCAGTGCTCTAAAAAGCGGGCGGGGCCAAAGATTCCCAGCTGACATCAGTCGGCAGGGGAGGAGGAGAGAACTAGCGGGTCATGTGAGCGGCGATCAGCACTCTAAAAACTGGTAAAGTGGGGCTTATTTTTCCCCTTTAAAAATAAATACTCGCGAGTCGCGGCTTGCGTGGTGACTGACATCAGCAGCCACGTGGACCACTGTCCTCATCCCCAGGCCCCGGTGCTATCATTCCAGGAGAGGGGGAGCCTGGGGTAAGCAAATTGAGGAGCTTTGTGGCCCCGTGCACAGAGGCACAGCACGTGACATCACAGCACATACTGACATCACGTGCATGCATGTGCCACCTGCACGAACCCAAAACAGAGAGGGTCAGCTTTGCTTTTGCATCAGGTTTCTCAAACTTTTGAATGGCTTCGCTTTATGTGACAATGACTTAGCCCCTCTCCTTCATGACATTGTTGAAAAGGGGCGGAGCATCACTGACCTTAAAGTGATGCCCCCCCTGGAAAAAGTTCTGTGGACGCACATGTTCTCACCCTCTGATTTATATTGGAGTTCCAGACATTTTTGTGTTTATTAAGTAAGCAGCTATAAAAAGTGTATCTTCTGACTCCCAGGGGGAAGCCTCGCTTCTCTCCCTCTTCTCCCCGCGGCGCCGGTATCACAAGTGTGGGCAATCCGGCCGTGACAGCTTGCGGCTTCACAGCCTGGTGTGCACTGTGCATGCGCGAGTCACGCTGCACTTCCTTAGTGGCCAGGCAATCTTCTGGGACCTGTGACGTGTCCCAGAAGATTGCAGGGAGGGAGGGGAGAGGAGAACTTCTGCTGGGGCCAAAGTGGGAGCGGGTTCCTGATAAATCTAGGTACCCGCTCCCACACCACAAAAAAAAAAAGACGTGGCAAGTCAGGGGGTCAGGAGCACTTAAAGTGGAAGTTCCACTTTTGGGGGGAACTCAGCTTTAAACCCATGATTGCTGTTCAATGCACGCGATGGCAACACGGTAGTCTGGCAATAAGAGGTTTAAATCCGGTGTGAGGAGGTGACACTGTGCCCAGTGATCTTTTGATTTTTCCCATGTTGTTCAGGTTCATCTCTACCTCTCTTTAAAGTGGTTGTAAATGTTTGTTTTTAATAAAAAAATAATAAACAAACATACCTATACTTAACTGCTCTGTGTAATGGTTTTGCACAGAGCAGCCCTGATTCTCTTCTTCGTGGTTCCCCTGCCGGAGCTCCTAGCTCCTCCTCCTCATCGGATGCCTCCACGGATAGCCGTTTTCCCTGGGGGCTCCTGTGCAGGATTGCTCCATTGACAGCGGCTCTTTACCATGTGCTCGGCTGTGTCAAATCACATCCAATCATAAAGGTAAAGAAAGACCAGTAACTCGCTGTTACTGGCTTTTTTCTTACACACAGATCCTGTGTGAGAAGAAGAGAGCTCAGTGAACTGTTAAGAATTAATCAGAGTATCGAAATACTGTACAGTGTACTGCACAACACCCACAGTAAAGAGCACCTATCACATCGTACATCTGCCTATCAGCGATGTAGCTGTCGCCCATCAGTAGAGTACCCATCCTACAGCAGCCCATCAGCAGTATATCCATCTCACAGCCACCATCAGCAGTCTACCTGTCCCAGCATCAGAGCCAGCCATGTCCAAAAAAATGTACACTAGTGAGGAGGCATTTCAAACCCCCAGCATGACGGATGAGAGCAGCGGGGGAGCTCTCACAGTCTGATTCTGATTCAGTGTACAAACCCATCGAAAGTAGTGGATCAGTGACCAAATCGGAGGAGGAAAGGGCCCCTCCTAAAAGGATAAGACGCTCTGAAGTTCGGGCATCCACTAGCAGTACCATAAACACTGTAGCGGCCCCTTTGGCATTGAGTAAATAACGAGAGGAGAGCTTCTTACGGGTGCAGTACTTTTATTCTTTTGCATCAAGGTGTGCAGGAGGGTTGAACACCACCAACGTTAATATCTTTAACACCTTGAGCACCGTAAACCATGAGCACCGTAGCACCGTGAAAACTGTAAACGACATACAATACATTTGTTTACAGTGATCACCAAAAAGGGGGTTACAAGGTTAATTACAAATGTGAAGTTACAAGGTGGATTTCAGTTGTCTGCACACATTTCTAAATTACATTAAACATCTAAGGAAACATGACTACATGTAAAATGCTTTGGATTATCTATAGCATATTTTAAACTAACAGCATGGACACAATTTATGTCTAACAACATATATACTTTATATATAATGCACTTTTACTGCATACATCGCTCCGCTTGCCAAGGGGTGCAAACTTTAAGCCTTAGGAATCCTCTCTAGCAATCATCTTCCCATGAGGTTCTGCTGACATGCTCTGAATGTGAAATCTGAGTCCCAAAAAACTTTACCTCAGAGCTAGAGGGAGGAGGAGGAGTGGTCTAGTGGTTCTGCTGATTAAAACATTCCCCAGGCAGAAAGTGCTGAACAAAGATTTAAAGTGATTAGCGGACAGTTACACACACCAATGGTGAATCGACAAACACCAAAGGCTCTAGGCCCCAGGATGAAAGACCCACTACCAGCACTGGAAAATCACACCAGACCCTACTGCCCCGTACACACGTTCCGATTATTGTATGATAATCGTACAAGTAAAGTTTCGCAATTGTTGTATGTTACTAAAATCGAAAGCAACTCTGCGTACGAACCATCCGACTTTCTTCGTACGATTCACTGACCAAGTGTATTTTTCATTACGTAACGGAAGTGATGTATATACGTCTGAACCCTGCGGATTATTTTACTGTTTCTGATCATGCATGGTATTTGTCGATCGACTTTTAGCGTACAAATACTGTACTGACGAAACAATTATCGTTCGAGAAGATGTCGTACGACAGAAGTTTTCCTGTTTGTCCCTTCGGATTTTGTTGGACCAACTGTCGTGATCGGCTGTCGAAAGCTGTGTACTAACGATCAGATTATCGTGAGACCAGGTCCAAAGCGAGTTATGTCATACGATAATCGGAACGTGTGTACAGGGCATAAGAATCAGGGCTCATACAACTCTCCCAGACACACTGAACAAACCCATTATGGCTGCCTTCCAACTTGGGATCAGCAAGTATTCCCCTTTTCACTGCACAGCCAGGCGTGCAGGCCAACACTAAAATTTTTTCAGAAATTGATTTTTTAAATTTATTTTTTTCTGATGGTTTACTTAAAAAAAAAAAGGACATGCTTATTGGTCCACCCACCCTATCCATCACATACCCACTTTTTTTTGCTGTAATTCCCAGGTCATGCTAAGAAATGATAATGCGATTCCTTCATTTCGGTGACAATACCCAGTGAGCTCCCCGAGATCATCTTGGCTATACAATGAAGAGATATAACACCGCTCAGGCTAGTCAAAGTCCACAATTCAAGGTAGGTGCTGAACCTCGGCTCGCCACTAGGAGAAGCATGAAGGAAGAAAATGGTTACACACCACCACGGAATCCAATGAAGAAAAGGATCCTACCCTGCTGTATCTTGTACCACTTATGTTAATAAAATAACTTTTCTTCCGTGGTGGTGTGCAACCATTTTCTTTCTTCATGCTCATCTTGGCTATGACAAACTATCCAAGACTGCCCACTAAATAATTTTTTTTTCCAAAGATTTGCTGAGCTTTATGTCCCTGATGAAAACATACGTGTGGATGAGTCCCTTGTCCACTTCACTGGCCAGCTGGGAATCAAGCAATACATTGCCAGCCAAAGGGCCAGATATGGAGTAAAGCTCTACAAGCTTTATGAAAGAGCCACGGGATATTTGTATGCGTTTCGCGTGTATGAAGGCAAAAATTCCCAGCTCCAGCGCCCTGAGTGCTCAACCTACATCTGCACAAGTGGAAAAATTGCCTGGGTCCTGGCATCTCCACTGTTCAAAAAGGGTTATCACATCTACCTGGATAACTTCTATACAAGTCTGCCCTTTCTCCGCCACCTTGAGAAAACCTTGACCAGCGGTACCACTGGAACAAACATAAAGGACTTCCCACAAAGTTTAGTGACCACAAGGCTACAAAAGGGGGAATCGGCAAGTCTGAGGAACGACGAATTGTCGGCCATGAAGTGGAAGGATAAGAGAGATGTGTACGTCCTGTCCACCATCCACAATGACACCTCAGTGGAAATTCCCAGAAGAAAGACATGGTCCCATTCAGAAGCCTGAATGCATCCAAGATTTTAATCTCAACATGGGGTGGATTTCAAAGATCAGCCCTGATTGGTAACAAGTAAGGTTTAGTAACAAAAAGTTTCTGGTACATATATATCCCACAAATCCACATAAAGACCCATCACCTTTCTCAAATTTATAGAAGAAATTGTCACTTCCCTTATCTACCATCAAGAACCCCACCCAGAAAACCTTTGCTCTGATTCTGTGAGCAGACTTCATTAACGCCATTTCCCTGAGAGCATTTCACCCACAGAATAAGGCCGAAGACGCCAAAAAATATCTTGTGTATGCAGCAGAAGGGGAGTTAGAAGAGACACCAGTTTTCATTTTCCCTCTCAACTGGGCCTTATATCAGTGGTCAGTGTAGTGGTCCTTTACATTGGTGACCAATGGGAGAATGATCCCCTCATATCAGTGGTCATTGGGAGAAGGACATTCTTACATCATTAGTGGGAAGACTGCCCCCACCCTCTTTTACAAATCACTGTTACTAGTTGTTACTGAGAGACAGAAATTGTTCATTGCTCAGGGAACCCCTAGAAACCTTTGGAGGAACCCTGGCTGAGAAAGGCTGGACTAGACAGTAATATATTTCTATGCCCCTTGGTGGGAGTGGAGATGACCCATCTATAAGGATATACAGTACATAAACACACAGCACAAGGCCGTGTTCCCACTATGAGATGTTTTTTCGGGACTGCAGTTCCTCTGAGCTCCACAGGGTGGTAATCTCAGTTATACCTAAACATGAAGTCTCTATGGAATACAGACAGGAAGTGATGTCAGGTATAAATAGGAAGTTTCCGGGGGAGAAGTGAGTCGAAAAGAAGTAGAGAGAAGACATTGCTGGAAGTGGCAGCAGAGGAGGTAATCATATCTTATTTTCTATTTACACCCAGTAACCCCCCCGTCATGTCCGTCCTCTTCCTCCATAGTCACTGTGATGTCTTTTATCTCCAGCAGATGATGATACACACATATATAGTGTGAAAACCTACATTAACCCCTTCAGGGTCAGAACATTTCCCCACTTACAAGGCCAGTGTTCCGTGAAAAACCCCTACCCGTGAAAATTCCCTACCCTCGTCACTTCCGGTGCACCTACGTCATGGAACAGCTGAGCAGCTTACCACTGCGCATGCTCACAGCTCCGGAGGGTAGGGAATTCTCACGGGGTAGGGTTTTTTAACGTTACACCGCATCAGCTGTTGCCGTGGGTAAATTAAAACATCTCCACTGCAACATGAAATCATCTCCGCTCCTACCCCTGTCACTTCCCTGATCTCGGCTCCAAAATGTAAAAGCGGCGGTGGGTCTATGAAAATATAAATCACAAAGCCGAGATCTCCGTGATTTATATTTTCATACACCCGCCGCTTTTACATTTAGTAGCCGAGATCAGGGAAGTCACAGGGGTAGGAGCGGAGAATATTTTCATGTTGCAGCGGAGATGATTTCATGTACCTGCGGCAACAGCTGATGCGGTGTAACGTTACAAAACACTACCCCGTGAAAATTCCCTACCCTCCGGAGCTGTGAGCATGCGCACTTGTAAGCTGCTCAGCTGTATATATATATATATATATATATATATATATATATAGATAATGTTTGGGGGTTGTGAGTAATTCCCTAGCAAAAAAAAATACAGATATTTACATGTAGGAAAGAAGTGTCAGAATAGGCTTGGTCATTAAGTGGTTAAAATATCATGAAACATCACCATACGGTTTTTGTCCATAGAAGTCTATCTGGACAGGTTTGATTTAAACAGGCTGCAGACTTTCCAGCAGACGTGCCAAGACATTGGGCAATATACTGTCCCCTGGTCTATATGAATCTAAACATTCACAAAAAACTTGGTTGAAAACTTTTGGCTCGTATATTTGTGGTACAAATACGTGTCAGGCATTCCAAACCGCACCGAACTATTGTCTCATGTGCAACTGGGAAAGAATTCTCAGTTAGGGAATATTTTCATTGTGGCGTGAGCAACGTTATCTATGCTGTGGAATGTATTTCTTGTCGCAAACAATTTGTGGGATGTACATCCAGACCCTTGAGGACCAGAATAAGTGAATATTTCCACGGAGCCTCATACAGTAATGATAAGAATTTGTCTAATGTATCTAAACACTTTTTAAATACAGTATGTGCACCATGGAAATATGACTTCCTTTACCATTCGAGGACTAGAACAGGTTGGTTTGTCCTCCCGAGGTGGTGATATCCACCGCAAACTCTTATCCCGGGAGGTGTGGTGGATATTTAACCTCCAAACAAGGAATCCTCATTATGATGTGGATCTTTTCCTTAAGTGAATTACTACATGACCTGTGTATGTGTATGTTTCATGTATTTTATTGTACTATATATTTTCTTCCATTATGGCTGTCATCTGTTTTAACTAACACACATTGGAGACTACTTCCCTCCTACAACTTGTAACAACTGTTGAATCTTTTTGGTCAGCACAGCACTTGATTAAATTACTAATTGATTGGTGTGGGGGTGGAGTCTCCTATTATGTGTGCATGTGTGTGCATATGTATATATATAAATGTTTTTTCATATGTTGTCTGTGCTGTGACCAAGGCTCATCACCTGAAACGCGTTAGCCACCTTGTCTATTTTAGTCACTGAGGTGTGACAATAAAGAATTGGAAGATATACTGTCAGAGAACAGTCCACAGACAAACTGGCTCAGTTACCAACGCCCAGCAGAATAGCGCAATGGCGCATAGAAATTCGCCAACGCTACCGCACATGCGCAGACGGGCATTCACGGCAGCGAAGATTCATGCGCCAGTGCGCATGCACCTGCATCATTGCGCACACAATGCGTAATGGATTGTTGGCGCCCAGCGGCCTATTTAAAACAGCCAGCTCCAGCCATTGGTTGCTGGATGATCTTTAGCTTTCCTGCGTGTTCCTGTTCCTTTGCTATTGGATTACCCGTTACCGACCCGGCTTACCTTGACCTGTCTTGTCTCTACTCCTGGCTCTGACCTCCGGCTTGCTTCACCTACTCTGCTCCAGTCTGCTGTTCCTGTGTATGACCCCTGGCTTACTCCTTCGGATTCCTCTACTTCCTGATGATCGGTGTTTGACTACTTGGCCTGACCTTGACCTTGCTTCTGACTCTCCCTTCGGCTACCTACTTTCAAGGAATCCTGCCTTGGAGTACAGCCTGCTTGTCCAGTCACTATATAGTAGTCACCCCATCACTTGAGCCCATTGCAGCTGGCGACCCCTGTTTCTTTGGGCACAGCACTCCCTGTTTCCACCTTCAGGGGTGCCTTGCACAGCCACAAAGGAAGCCCTCTCAACACCTCGGCCTCTGACCAGATATGTAATATTTACAGAGTTGCCAGCTGTCCTTTTGCTTGACATTGTGATTTGAACCATTAGACCCCAAGACGATTTTGAAAGGTTTTGGGATGATTGGTCACTTATTCAATCAGTCATCAGCCTCCTGTGTATTTTGTGACTGTATTGGTCAGCAGATGTACCTGCCTCTAGTTTGTGCAGCCCTACCACCGTTACGTCCTGCGGTAACTGCTCTCCCCCTCCCTGTGCAGCAATTCTGCCTCTCAAATTTGGTCTCCTTGTCATTGTAGTATTTTAATGGAGGTGAACTGACCTGTTAATTTGCCCTACACACTACTGACCTCTGTACAATGCCCTACTTACTACTGACTTCTGTACACTGCTCTACATCCTACTGACCTCTGTATTTAAAGCATGGATAACAGGCACTCAGGCTAAGCCATGAAAACTCATGTAAAACTTAGCTAGTAGATATAGTTCAGTCCATGGGGATAAAAGTCGCTGTGGAAATCACTATATGGCCACTGGATATATATCTCGGTGGTGACGGGTAATAACCAGGAGACACTTAGGGCAAAGGATAGCTCTTCTCAGGCGTGAAAGCCAACTCTGGAGAAATGGTGAACAAAAATAGAAAAGCGCCTCTAAGTGTAATAGGTTTAATTCAAAGGGATAACAGAGACAGCTCACATAATATGAAGTATGAATATGAGTATGGTGAAGCATCCTCTTACGAGTGAAAACATCCAACACGCCATTCCAAATGCAGAGACCACGGTCAGCACAAGAAGGTACAGCCGGCTAGTACCTAGTTGTTCCGGATATGCGTGTGGGCCACAGCATAGAGCGCAGCGCAGAGGAAGCACGTGACCTCACTGGGGGACAAGTGAAAGCGGGTGGGACTACAGTCTTCACCTGTATACCCCAGGGATGCTGGGCAGTTGGCCCATATCCCCAACAGCATGAAGTGAACCCAGCCACCCTGTCTTCTCTCCAGTGGCAGAAAGTACTGCAGGGAGAAGGGCCAGTCCACGCTTCTCCCCAGCGGCGGGTATGTTCTACAAGAGAGGCAGAGGTTGGCCGGGTAAGTAATGCTCTATTTGAGACAATTTGTTTCTGATATGGTGTGGATACAGGCATTGGGGGGCTGGAACTACGGACTAACTTCAAAGTCAACCCATCTGGGGTCTCCTTCTGTGTTAGTCTCCATCCGAAAGGGGAGAGATGTGGCGGGAGCTACTTTGGGTGGGGGACTCGTGGAACCCAGCTTCCCTTGGGGAGGTTGGGAAATCCCTGTCTCAGCTGCCCAGGTCCCTCTAATGTGTAAGTCACCCTTTGTCTATTAGGGGCA
This sequence comes from Pelophylax lessonae, assembly GCF_965119305.1. Taxonomy (NCBI): domain Eukaryota; kingdom Metazoa; phylum Chordata; class Amphibia; order Anura; family Ranidae; genus Pelophylax; species Pelophylax lessonae. Next base: position 42,202,506 of record NC_138770.1, read on the forward strand.
CAGGGTGACCGAGAAAATAATGGACAACTACTTATTGGACACTGAGAATGTGGTTTGGATTACTTCAAATGGGTCAGTAATAGTTATCAACAATATCTCTCAAGAATCATATGAAGACTATCCCTGGCTTGTTTGATTCCAAAACTATACATGTTCATTGAATGAGCTGGTCACATTGGCTTCTGTTCCATGTTCCTCAATGTAGGAGACGGACAGTCTGTTACTGGTGGTCTCCTGCTATTGTCTGTATATTGAAGTGTTGGGTTTTTTCTGCTAAGCATGTCTGTCCCATTGTTTATTGTTAAATTACCCACCTATTGTCTACTCTTGGGATGTGTTTTCACTTATAATAATGCGTATTGCACTTTATTAGCCTGATGCCGGCAGTCTGCCCTGTAGTGAGATCCTTATTAATCAAAGCATTGTCTAGGTGTGGAATCCCATTCACCTATTGTTTCTGTCCAAATGGCTAGTTAATTAGCTCAGGTTAATAATGTTCCTATTGTTAGGGTAATATGATCAGGAGGGGGATGTCCTCCTGGTGTGATATATATTCTGTGTGAGTTTGTTCAATAAACAGGTCCAGATCTTATACAAGCTATTCACGGCTAGTCTTGTATGTAGGGTGGCTAGAATATCTGATATCTATGTTCAGATTGGAGGAAGCAGTATACCGTCAGAAGCAAACAAGCACACCATGGACCGGTTTCATCAAACTGACCTCTGTACACTGCCCTACATACTACTGACTTCTGTACACTGCCCTACATCCTACAGACCTCTGTGCACTGAACTACATCCTACTGAACTCTGTACACTGAGCTATATCTTATCGACCTCTGTACACTGCTTCACATCCTACTGACCTCTGTACACTGCTCTACATCCCACTGACCTCTGTACACTGCCCTACATCCTACATACCTCTGTACACTGCCCTACATCCTACTGACTGCTGTAAACTGCCCTACATCCTACATACCTCTGTACACTGCCCTACATCCTACTGACCGCTGTACACTGCCTTACATCTTACTGACCCCTGTACACTGAACATGCGCAGTAGGAAACAGGCTGTAAAGACACAAGAATTCGCTTCCTATTTCCCCTAGTAAGGATGCCGGTGCCTGCACCTGGAGCTGATGGGCGAGTTGGCTTCGGGTGCCGACATCGCAGGCTCCCAGGACAGGTAAGTGTCCTTATAGTAAAAGTCAGCAGCTACAGTATTTTTAGCTGCTGAACTTTTTAATTTTTTTTCACCCAGGCTGGAACTCCGCTTTAAGGTGACCAATCACGGACGTGGCTTGGCGCATGGTGTGATAGGACGCTGATCTCTATAGATCCCGATCTGACCATCACAACCACCGGCTTTACCACCACACTAACACCGCCACACCGACACTGATGGGCCGCTGCAGCTGCAGTGAGGGTTGCCAAGCTCCCAGCATCCACAAAGAGGGAGAAATTGGACGTTTTTCGCCCGCTCGGGCCCGAGCATGAGAAGCTCCCAAGATGGCGCTGACCCATTCCACAGGATTTCCAGACCCCAGACAAGGTTCCCGGGGAGGCTGGGACATGGAATCTTACATCAAGGCCTTACCTACACACCATGACATAGAGGCCTATGTTACCAGGTTAAAACGTACATATAAGCAGGAGCTTTTAGACCTTCATAAAGACTTGGGCCACATAGTTGAGGAGGTAGAGCAAGTACTGGAAGAGTCTATTGCAAAGCTAAATGATAATGATACAATTCATCAAGACCACACTATACAAATACAGCATTTATATTACAACCTGGATGATCAAGAAAACAATATGCGGCCTCCTTGAAAAAGTGGTGCCTGAAAATCTGGCTGCCGTGGCCACGTCTATCTTTAACCAGCTTTTGCAAATGCTAAAGGATTCTCCTATTTAGCTGGACCACATCCATAAGGCCCTTTGCCCTCGCAACCCTAATCCAGTTTATCCACATGATGTCCTTTATAGAATCCACTTTTTCAAAATAAATCTGATATCATGCAGGCTGCTCGCTCATAGGACACTATCTTGTTTAATGACGTACCAGTTATGTTGCTAGCTGATCTTTCCAAGCAAACCTTGGTGATGGGTAGGGCTCTCAGACCTGTGACAGAGGCATTGCAAGCCAAATGAGTCAAATACCGCTAGGGCTTTCCATTCCATCTCTCTGCATTCCACGACGGTAAATCAGCAACCTTTCATACCCTTGGTGACCTGGCTAACTTGGCCTCTGAAACCTGCAACACCCGGTCTCCCTCTCACTTCAGGCTGGAAGAAGCATTCCAAACAGAAACATTCAAGCTCTAATGCTTCCATATCCCCAGCGAGAACTCATTCCACTGTTCCTGGACCCACCTTAGAACCATCGGTTCCTTTTGATGCCTGTCATCTTCCTGTTCCAGTGTGGCGCTACGATCACTAAGTTACCTTTGTTATTATGCTGTCTATGGTTCGCTGGTGGTCTCGGCCTTCTCTTCACTGTCTGTCGGGGAGGTGCCGGTGGATTGGACGTTTGGTCATCTTGGTCCGCAGGTGCCTCTGCTGTGGACTGTCCTATATGATATAATATATGTTTTTTTCTTTTTCCCAAAGGAGGGGAAGAGATTTTTCCTTTTTCTAAAGGTTGGGGTGAGGGGCACTGTGCACCTTCCATGTTTCCCACCTTAGAGTATACAGAGCTATTTTTGGCTCTTGGTTATATGTTTAACATAGTTTTGCTAGAGGAGCTTCCGAAATCCCCCTATCCAAGGCAATAATGGAAAAGGTTGCTCTCAATTTTATTTTTTTCCTCTTTGAATTCTGCTGGGCGATACCAGCGACTATGTTATATTGTCGAGAAACACACAACTACGTCCACAGCTATGTTATATTGTCACTGACCCGCTCCCTCATTGTGCCGACCTAGGATTTTTATCCTTGTTATACGTTCTCCGGGTCTGGCCCAGCTTACAAATCATTTGTATTTACTAACAGGACTATGCACTCCCTCGTCTTTTTTCTTTTCTTTGTTTCTTTTCACTTTCCCTTTCCTTCTATGGCCCTTCTTCTCTGCTCAACCTACGCCTCTTCACGGTGTGACTATGATTGCTCTGGCTTGCATATCTCTGCCCCATTCAGTATGGTGTCCTCCTTAGAATTAAGAATAGCCTCCCTAAATTGTAAGGGGTTTAACACTCCTGAAAAAAGGAGACAAACTTTATACCACTTTCATAAGTCTAAGACTCAGATCTTATTATTGCAGGAAACTCATAGACACTGTCCCCTCTATACCCCACAAATATTTTAACAAATGGTTTCATAGCACCAACCCGAGAGCCAGATCCAAAGGAGTGTCAATTGCCTTTCACTTCTCCTTCACCCCCAAAGTGCTGGATTCCTATATTGACCCTTCAGGTCGTTACATATTTTTAAAGCTAAAATATATGCACACAATCTTTACTGTGACTAACGTTTACTCTCCCAAACAGGAACAGCTGCATTTTCTCTCGTTTGTGGCAGCCCGAATAGTGTCCTTCAGTACCACTAACTTGATCTTCCGGGGCGATCTCAATGTGCCGTTGATCCCTAGAGTGGACTCCTCAGTGGGTAAGTCATCCTTTACTCCATCCACTGTAACTAAAATACATTCCCTTCTCACACAATTGAACTTGGTAGACGTACGGCGAGTGCTTCACCCTATGGAACGAGGCTACACCTTTTTCTCTGCAGCCCATAACTTATATAGCAGGATCAACTACATATTTATATCTCAATCCCTCTTGGACTCTGATCCAACAACTTTGACTGGCTTACGGTTATGGTCCGATCACGCACCAGTACACTTATCGCTTGGTTGCTTTCCTAGAACCTCTAAAGAATAGGCAGGAAGGCTAAATGATAATCTTTTGTTTGATGTAGCTTGCACAAGCTCTGTCTCTCAGACCATTAGGGACTTTGTCCACAATCACATAAGTGACCAGTCACATCCCATGATACAATGGGAAGCGTTGAAATGTGTTGTCCACAGAGTGTTCATACAGCACGGTTCTAGATTGAAACAAGAACGCACAGCTGATATCTACCGTCTGCTCACTCTCATTTTATCTGTAGAAGCCACCCACAACGAACACTAGATTCCACAGTATTAACATGCATCTCGAACGCAAGTCGTGACCTGCTTCGTCTATTTGCTGATCGGTCCCTTACTGCAAGAGATAGAATGAGACATATACATTACATGCAGGCCAACAAATGTGGTAGACACCTTTCCTACATCTGAAACAAACCAGAGTTCGGAGATAGTCTCAGAGTTCAGCTGTTTTTATTCTACACTTTATAACCTTCTGTCTCCTCCCAAGCTCTATCAACACACCCAATCGAGAGGTAAGAGCTACCTATATTCAAGAAATGGCCCTACCTACCATACCTGAAAGTGAAGTGGAGGACTTAGAATCCCCACTCAAAGAAGTGGATTTCTTGCAGACAATCAAGGGTCTTCAAAATGGGAAGAGCCCTGGCCCTGATGGTTTCACCCCCCGCCTTTATAAAACATTTGCACCCTTACTAGCCCTAATTATGGCGAAAGCCTTCAAAGCCATAGACGACTACCTCCATATCTCAATGCTTTTAGCACAAATCGCAGGAATACCCAAACTAAGGAAAGACCCCTCTATTTTATAGACCCATCTCTTTGTTAAACTTTGTCCTTAAATTATAAGATACTTGCGAACCGCATAGCCACTTCGCTACCTGCCATAATGGAGTCCAGGTCGGTTTCGTCTCTGGCTGAGAAGCAAGAGACAATACGACTAAGACCCTACACCTTATATCCTATGCCCACCAACATCTTATCCCCACTTGCCTTCTGGCTTGTGATGCTGAGAAGGCATTTGATAGGGTCGATCGGTCCTTTCTCTGGTTCTTGTTGCAACATATCGGTTTAGGCCCAAAATTGCTCACCAAAATAATGTCATTGTATTCCTCTCCTTCGACTGTGGTCCTTGCCAACGGGACGAAATCTGGCACCTTCTCCATAGCTAATGGCACAAGGCAGGGCTGCCCCCTCTCCCCCTTGTTTTTTTGCAGTAGTGATTGAACATCTAGAAAAAGCTGTTAGACAATATCCCTCCATACATGGAATCACCACATCTTCTGCTCACCACAATCTATCCCTTTACGCTGAAGATTTGTTGCTCTACGTCACCCAATCTCACATTAGCATCACATCCATTTTGCAGGAACTTGACATATTCGGCACCTTTAGCAACTTCAATCTGAATATCACCAAAACTGAAGCCCTGAATATTTCCCTCCCTAAACAAGTCCTGGACACCCTTCAAAGTAACTTCCCATTTAATTGGCAAACCCACTCCATTAAATATTTAGGCACTGAAATCCCACACTATGTTGTAACTCTCCTGCGTTTTTGTAGTAGGCTCGATTTGCAGCTGCAGAATCTCCACTCAGTAGTCATGTAGAGATGTGTTGAATAAACAGATCCAACTCTCCAGACTCATCACTGTGGGCTTGTCAGCTTCAGCATACAGATATACACACTCAATAAGATGTTCCTGGAGGGATAGGATGTATATAACAGTATGAAGATGATGTGCTGAAGGGACAGGTGTGAACAGTGACAGAGATGGCAAGCACTTGATAGAAATGTTCAGGAGAGTATTAGATGTTATTAGGTAGAATGCAGATAGGTTAGTAATCGAGTATGGTAACAGGTGGTAAGGACAGCAGATGACAATTACAGGATAGACTAACCCAGTGCAAGGATAGATGGTAGTAGACTCAAGAGCTAGCAATCTATGTAACAGTGCAGATGATAGAATTAGTATGCATAGATAGTAACAGTCCTTATGTGCAGAGGTAGATAGTGTAAGTAAGGTTATGGAGGATTCCCCTGTGGGGTATTTATCACTAGTAAAGTTAGTAGTGGCAGGGTCCAGTAGTAAGGGAGTGATCCAGTAGCGAGATACAGGGATCGGTAGCGAGGTTCCGGTCTGTTTCCAAGTAGAAGGGAATAGCTGGAGGTTCCGGTAGCAAGGTAAGCTTGTAAGCATGTGGACACACGGCAGGTTGAACGAACGATGTGAGAGAGAACGCCGGCGGTTGAAATAGCCGCTCTGCGGCGCTCGGCGATGACGTCATCCGTCTTAAAGGTGTATGCGTACCACCTAATTAGAAAGGTGGGACGCATATTTGAAAGAAAAGTGGAAAATAAGGGTACCAGAGGTACCAGAATCTTACATATGTACACAACCTTTACTCCCTCAATTATAGCCCCTTATTAACAAAGATAAGAAGATCACTAGAATCCTGGCACTATTTGAAGATCCACTGATTTGGTTGTATAAATTCATTAAAGATGGACATTCTACCCAAATTGCTGTACTTATTACAGGCAATACCTAGTGCCATCCCAGCTGCATTTTTTCGCACGTTTCGCTCCCTGGCGATCCGTTTTTTGTAGCAACAACACCGTCTCCACTAAAACTTTAACTCCTGTGCACTTACAAATCCTCTGGGGGCACAGGACTACCTGATTTCGAAATGTACTGCGCTTCGGTTCTTTTCTCCTGATCCTTGAATGGTTTCCACAACCTTTTATGAAGGCCACTATAGCTATAGAATAGGATATGTCCCCAGTGGGTCTACAAGCCCTCTTATGGGGACATGCCGCCTCCTACAGATCTATGTCCTCGCTATCGCCGTTGACTCACGTGGCTCTACAGGTATGGTACCCATGCTGAGACTCTTTTTCTCTGTCCACGGAGCTCAGCCCCTTAACCCCTCTTTTTGATAACCCAGTGTTACCAGATAGTAAACATACTCCGATCTATGCCTCATATGACAGGACTTCTTGGCTACTGCACGTAAATTGGTGCACCCTACCTCTGGCCTCTTTCAGTCTCATACGTCCTCACAATTAGTTCCCATTGACTGGCTCACCAATATGAGTCTAACAAAGTACTGTACCACTTTACATACATGCTTCAGGACAAGCACATAGTTCCTTGACCATGTTTGAGAGACTGTGTATACTTCCGAGGGTTGCTCGTCATACGTTATCCACAATCTATAAAGAGATCATGTCTCACACTCATGGCCCATTGCCTATACTGTATATACCAAGGTGTGGGAAAGGGAACTGGAGATGGAGATATCTCCTGAGAAATGGCATACAGCGTTCATGTTTACACATAAATCCTCCGTATCCTCTTATACCCAGGAGAAAAATTTCAAAGTATTATCTAGATGGTACCGAGACCCAGTTGCACAATATTTCCTAACTCATCGAATTCATGTTGGCTCTGCCACAGGGCGAGAGGCACTTACAATCATATATGGTGGGAGTGTGACCACATCCAGCCTTTTTGGAAGCAGATCTTCCATATATAATGGATCAACTGCAGGTATAGGATTGTGTATACGGGATTGTATGGTTGGGTTTTCAATACTGTCTTTTTTTTTTTTTGGTTGAACCAGATGGACTTGTGTCTTTTTTCAACCTGACTAACAATGTAACTATGTAACTATATAATGAGGTATGCGATGAACCACTCTCTCCCTCACCTAAGATAGCACTTCTTCTGTCAATTCTCTCGGGATCCATTAAATCACATACAGTAAGTCCAGCCTTCCCTGTTTTTTTTTTTTTATCAACGGCCAGAAAGCTCATCCCCCAAGTTTTGGAAATCTTCTGTCTCATTCATAAGGTTGACCTTATGAATGATTATATGCTAATGGAGGAGAAACGAGCCAGAGAAAACAACACCTGGGAAAAGTACATGAAGTTATGGTATATATGGATACATTATTCTAATACGGATATGTTTTTAATGCACTTTGTGACCTAAACAAATATGTTCTCCATCTACATCACTATTGCTCCTCAACAGGACCCCTTACTGCCCTTTTTGCCTTAGACCAGCAATCTAGATACAAATAATACCCGTGATTAACACCATACTATTTTAACTTTAGATCTATATACATGAGGTTACCCTAATATGCCTTTTCTTTCTTTCTCTCTCTCCTCTCTCTATTGTCTTAGGGCTCTTTCACATGGGCGGTCCGATCAGATCCACCTGTCAGTTTTTTAGGCGGATCTGATCGGATCCTCCATGCAGCTCTATGGGGCAGCGGATGTCAGCGGAGACACCTCCGCTGACACCCGCTGCCATTCATATCCGATTCTGTCCGTGAAATCTGGACGGATGGAAACCCTATTTTCTCTTACGTCCTCCGACAGTCGCCGCCCCTTCATATTCATCACCAATGGGTTATGTCCTCTCATCCGTAGGAGTAGCTAGGCAATAGAATATGTTAGTACAAAGACTTTTAACATATCCCACCCCCAGGGGGTGGTCCCCTCAGTACATAACCCTCCACTTCCTGTATCCAACTCAGTTTTCATTTGTCTAGCTGTCAGGAGTGGCTGGATGTTTCTGTGCTGGGACACCTTGTCTCAGCTCTCTTTCCTTTCTTTGGATTTTATTTGAGTTTTTCTCTCTTTCTTGTTAGCTGTTATTTTATCAGCGTTAGTTAGTTCTTCGGAAGAAGAGGATCATGCGGGCTGCGTCTCGGGCTGACCCCCCTGATCGCAGGTTGTGGGTCAGTGGTTTCTCAGCCCGCCATCGAGCGTTCAGTCAGGTATCGCTCCTGAGTTATCTGAACGACCCATCCCTGTTCCGTGCAGGGATGCCAGGTGAGGTGGCTACCTCACCGGACGCTGTGCGGTTTCTCAACCCACCTTCTGGTGCGTCCTAGATGCGACTCTCCCTGCCTCATGTTCAGCGGTTTGTTCGCCTGTGCGGGTTCCCCACGCCATGTAAGAGGTAAGTGTATGTATGTGGGGACCTGTCTGTCTGGGGGGTGTCAGTCTGGGACTGTGTTACCTTACCCTGTGTTCACACTGTTACTGTCTCCCTATCCCTCGTGTTGCATGCTGTGGGCTGCAGGAGGGGGGGTTGTGCTGCACTCTGTGTCAGTTTGCATGTGAACGGCTGTGTGCTGTGGGGCTTGAGTTTCTCATGCCTGGGGCACATTACAGCGCCGCTGCGGCGGTTTAACATGTTTTTTTCCTTTTGCTGGGCAATTGGTATGTTTTTCTACTTCACCCTCATGGGGTGTGGGAGCGGCGGTTTCGGCGCCAAACGGCGCCATTTTGGCTGCGATCGCTCCGGCCGCATGTTTTACATGCATGGCGGCCATTTTCTTGTAGCCTCCATAGGCTTTAATAGAGCGCCCTGTACACCAGCACTTCCTTTCCTTCAGAAGCACCGCAGGCAGCAGCAGCAGCAGCGATCTCCAGGTTCATTTCCCTTTATTCCCTGTATCCTGCCTTGGTTCATTGTCCCTGTGGGGGTCCCTTGTGTGGGGTGTTTTGTGTGAGGTGGGCTACGATCGCAGCGCTCTCTTAAAGGGGCGGGCACCCATTTATTTTTCTGCTGCAGGGGCATGGATTCTCAGGAAAACAAATTTCCTACAGCCCTAGTGGGAAGCCAGGGGTCTGCACTCTCCCCCCCCGGGGGGGATTTGGCTGCGATTGTGGCTAGCCTTGCGACTCAGGTGCAAATGCTGGTGGCTGCTCAATCCTCAAAAAGGCCCAGGGTGTCAGTGTCCTCTGATTCAGAGGGTGATGGTGCTGGGGCTGCTGTGGCTGGGGTCTCCTTATCGGGGTCCCGTTCCTCCCTGGACCTTATCGGGTCAGAACTGGAGGCTGAGGTGGAGGGGGTTGATGATTCTCCCCCTGGCTCGTCTGAAGAGCTTGCACTCATGGATGAATTGGTTGCTTCTATCAAGCAAACACTGCGGTTAGAGGAGGAATCATGTCCTCCAGCTGCCTTAGCGGCTTATGGAACGCAGAAAAGGCGCAAAGCGTCGCAGGTGTACCCCTGCACTGATGATTTCCAAAATGCTGTGAAAGAACAGTGGCGTAATATACGCAAACCATTTGCTGTACCTAGTAGGTTTAAGCTACGCTATCCCTTTACGCCTACTACTGATGAGCGCTGGTGTATTCCACCGCCGGTGGATCATGCAATAGCGGTTTTGAACAAATCCACTGCGATTCCGGCTGAAGACACCCCGGTGTTCCGGGATGCCACGGACAAGAGACTGGAATCTCTTGCCCGTCACACCTATTCTATTATGGGTTCTATGTTAAAAGCCTTATTTGCTTCTCTTATGGCGGCCCAGGCGGTCGCGAGCTGGACGCAGGTGCTTAGGCGGACCCTGGTGGCTGATTCTGCCCCTCAGGCGACTTTGGATATGGTGGATCAAATCCACCAGGGTGTCATGTACTTGTGTGATGCGGACCTGGATATGGTTCCGTTGGCTGCACGTGTACACAGTGTGGCGGTGTTAAATCGCCGCCTGGTTTGGTTGAAGTGTTGGTCTGTGGATCAATCTTCCCGTAAGACTTTGGCCAATCTGCCTTATGATGGTTCTCGCCTTTTTGGCGAATCCTTAGATGCTCTGATTAAGGGAGTCACGGGTGGTAAGAGCACGCTCTTGCCTCAATCCCACAAGCCCAAGGCAGCTCCCGGTAAGAAGCAGGCTTCCTTTCGACCCCATCAGGGGTCCTTTCGTGCCTTTCGGTCACACTATAAGGGCAAGCCGTCAAAGGGTCAAGGCTCCCACAAGAAGCCGTGGGCAGGTAAGCAAAAGTCCGGCCAATCCGGTTCTGCGGCCCACAACAGTGCGGCCTGAAGGGGCGCCCTCACCCGAGTCTGGGGTGGGGGGACGCTTGCTCGGTTTCTCTCGGCCATGGCTGTCCCGGGTTCGGGACAGGTGGGTTCAGGAAATCGTTCGATCTGGCTACAAGATCGAGTTTCTCTCTCGGCCGAAGAGCAGATTCTTTCCCTCAAATCTTCTGTTATCCCCGGAGCGTTTGCGGGACCTGCGCCTAGCGGTGCAGGACCTGAAGGCTCAGGGTGTGGTGGTCCCGGTGCCTCATCGGGACAGGTTTCGGGGGTTCTATTCCAATCTGTTCACCGTGCCCAGGAAAGAGGGCAAGGTACGTCCGATTCTGGACTTGAAGGCGCTGAACCGCTTTGTGCGGGTGCGCAAGTTCCGCATGGAATCCCTGCGGTCGGTGGTAGCTACCCTGGTTCCGGGGGAATTCATGGCTTCCATCGACTTGAAGGATGTGTATCTTCACATCCCCATCTTCGAGGGTCACCAGAGGTTCCTTCGATTCGCCATAGCGGAGGATCATTACCAATTTGTAGCTTTGCCTTTCGGTCTCGCCTCGGCTCCGAGGGTGTTCACCAAAGTGCTGGCACCGGTTCTGGCCTTGTTGAGAGCCCAGGGCATATCGGTCCTGGGATATCTGGACGATATTCTGGTTCGGTCTGCGACCAACCAAGGTCTGGTGCAGGATCTGTCCGTCACGTTGCAGACTCTGCAAGAGTTTGGTTGGACGATCAATTTCCAAAAATCAACATTGTGCCCGTCGGTCCGCCTCCCATACCTGGGAATGATTCTGGACTCTGTCCAGGCGAGGGTCTTCCTACCGGACGACAAACTCAGGACTCTTCAGGAGGGAGTCAGGTCCCTCAGGGACAATCAGTTCTCGTCCATTCGGACGTGCATGCGGTGTTTGGGATTGATGGTCTCGGCTTTCGAGGCGATTCCCTTCGCCCAGTTTCACACTCGGGGTCTCCAAGCGGAGATATTGTCCAAGTGGGACGGGCGACCGCACTCTCTGGATCTTCAGGTATCCTTGAGTTCTCAGACCAGAAGGAATCTTCTGTGGTGGCTTCTGTCCCCCTCAGTGTCGGGGGGCAAGTCTTTTCGTCCCTTTTCGTGGACGGTGATCACCACGGACGCCAGCCTGTCGGGCTGGGGTGGTGTTCTGGGCGTTCTGTCCGCCCAGGGTGTTTGGTCGACGGAGGAGTCTTCCCTTCCGATCAACATTCTGGAACTGCGAGCGATACTCCTCTGTCTTCGCCGTTGGACGGACAGTCTTCACGGCTGTCCGGTCAGGGTGCAGACGGACAATGCCACGGCGGTGGCTTACATCAATCACCAAGGGGGCACCAGGAGTGCCCAGGCGGCTCGAGAAGTGGCCGCGATTCTGTCTTGGGCCGAGACGCATGTCCCGGCGATATCAGCAGTTCACATTCCGGGGGTGGAGAATTGGCAGGCGGATTATCTGAGCCGCCAGACCCTGGACCAGGGGGAATGGTCCCTTCACCCGGATGTCTTCCAGATGTTGTGCGCGAAGTGGGGCCTCCCGGAGGTAGACCTGTTCGCGTCTCGTCTGAACAACAAGGTTCCACGGTTCGTGGCAAGGACGCGCGATCCTCGGGCAGACGCGTCGGACGCGTTGGTTGCCCCGTGGCATCAGTACCGACTGATGTATGCGTTTCCACCGATTCAATTGCTGTCCAGGTTCCTTCGCAGGTTGCACTCGGAACCAACTGCGGTGATTCTTGTGGCACCGGACTGGCCTCGCCGGTCCTGGTACGCAGACCTCGTAAATCTGACAATCGACGTCCCGTGGCGTCTGCCTCTTCGAGAAGATCTTCTGTCGCAAGGACCGATCTTCCATCCTGCTTTACAGTCGCTGGCTTTGACGGCCTGGCTGTTGAAACCGAGGTCCTGAAGAACAGGGGTCTTTCCCCTGAGGTCATTCACACCTTGATCAATGCGAGGAAGTCTTCCTCGGGGAAGGTTTACTACCGTACTTGGAAGGCGTATTTTGCCTGGTGCGAATCCAGGGGTTTCTCTCCTACCACTTATTCAGTGTCTAGGGTGTTGTCCTTCCTTCAGACGGGTGTTGAACAGCGTTTGGCGCTGGCTACGATCAAGGGTCAGGTGTCCGCTTTGGCCGTTCTGTTTCAACGTCCTGTGGCATCTAACGCTTTGGTTAGCACTTTTGTACAGGGGGTACGTCATCTGATCCCTCCTAGGAGGGACCCTCTTCCCCCTTGGGACTTGAATCTAGTCCTGTCTGTATTGCAGCGTGCTCCTTTTGAAAGGATCAGGGAGATCTCGCTGTCTTTGTTGTCCAAGAAGGTCGCCTTTTTGGTGGCTATCACCTCGGCTCGTCGAGTTTCGGAGCTGGCAGCCTTGTCCTGCAAATCTCCGTATCTGGTTGTGCATTTGGACAAGGTGGTCCTGCGACCTAACCCTTCTTTTCTTCCAAAAAGGGTTTCGGACTTTCATCTCAATGAGGACATTGTCCTACCTTCGCTCTGCGCGAAGCCTAAGCATCCGACGGAGGTGCTGCTTCACTCCTTGGATGTTGTCCGGGCGATTAGAGTCTACTTAAACTCGACTGAGTCTTTTCGCAAGTCGGATGCCTTGTTTGTTCTTCCGGAAGGTCCTCGGAAGGGCATGGCGGCGTCGGCTTCTACCATCGCCAAATGGATCTGACAGACCGTTGAACAGGCCTATGCTTTGAAGGGGAAAGTTCCCCCTGTACCTGTGAAGGCGCACTCTACCAGATCTCTGAGTACGTCTTGGGCCTGTCGTCATGGGGCCTCTGTGGCCCAGGTGTGTAAGGCGGCGACTTGGTCGACCGTACACACTTTCACAAAATTCTACAGAGTAGATGTTCAGGCATCGGCTGATGCTTCCTTTGGCCGCAAGGTTCTTAGTGCGGCAGTTCCCTAGCACCCTTGTTACGGGTTCTTTGACTGTTTGGGACTTTTGTTTTTCCCTGGGTTTTCTTGCTCCTGTTGAGCGAGTGTTTTGTTCTTATGCCCAACTGGTTTCCTTCCTTTGGTAAGGTTCTTTTCTCTGATGGGGAGACGGCGTTGCCTTGGGCGCGGCTGCGTTCTTCCCACCCCTCATGTTTACACTGCTTTGGGACATCCCATTGGTGATGAATATGAAGGGGCGGCGACTGTCGGAGGACGTAAGAGAAAACGGAATTTTTGTAAAATCTTACCTGTAAAATTCCTTTCTCTGAGTCCTCCGACAGTCGCCGCCCCCGCCCCTCTTTTGGGGTTTTGATATACTCTCTACTGCTATTCCACTGAAACTGAGTTGGATACAGGAAGTGGAGGGTTATGTACTGAGGGGACCACCCCCTGGGGGTGGGATATGTTAAAAGTCTTTGTACTAACATATTCTATTGCCTAGCTACTCCTACGGATGAGAGGACATAACCCATTGGTGATGAATATGAAGGGGCGGCGACTGTCGGAGGACTCAGAGAAAGGAATTTTACAGGTAAGATTTTACAAAAATTCCGTTTTTACATCCGTTCAGGTATCGGATCGGATCAGATGAGAGCGGACAGGCGGTCCGCTCTCATCCGATCCCCCATATTGAGCAGCGGGGGCTGTGACACCTCCCTCTCCGCACTGCAAGCGGAGACGGAGCTGTCATCCGCCTACGGAGGCGAACCGTGTGAAAGAGCCCCAACTCTTTATTTCTGTGGTCTCTAAATGTAGATTTACTATTGAGCCCTTTTGTGTAGGGCCGCTAATATTCCACTACCTATGCAGATGTTTTGGATTTTGCTGGAAATCTCCATTTATTGTTATTATTCCCTCCGCCATTTCTTCTTTTCTGTATCCTGATTTACATTGATTTACTCTTTTTACGTTATCATTTTATGATAAACCTCAATAAAAATATATTCAACCTTAAGGTGACCAGTTACTCTCCAGGCATGAAAAATATTGTGAATGGAAGTGAACGCCAAGTTTCCCACAGAAGCTAACTTTTAAGGCAAGGCTAAGTCCATACAGTATTTTTACAGTGACATTTGTTTTATTAAATTTTTCTACGTTTTCCCTATGCCATCCTTCAATTTTTTTAGGGTCTTGCTAGTTAATTTCTTTTTTTCTTTTAAAAAGGGCTCCGCATCCCAATGATCTTTGATCTGATCCATGTAAATCTCCACCTCTCAATAATTGCCTATTCCTCTTCTACAGAGAAACCTGCATAGAGCATATGACCATATCAATGAAGATGGATGAGGACCAGAGTCGCATGACTGAGAAGATACTAAATCTCACCCTGGAGATCATCTACCTGCTGACTGGAGAGGTGAGGAGAAGTCTGGGCGGTCACATGACGTTACTCTTATTTCTATTAAAAAAAAAAACAGACCTGACCAGAGAGGTGAGGAGGATTCTGGGATTCTAACATGATATTCCTATTGGTTCTTCAATACAGAGTTTTATTTTTCTGAAGTCTGGAGATCATATGACCATCACAGTGCCTCCACCTCCCTCCCTGGCACCTGAGATAAACAGAAAAAATAAGATTCTAGAAGCCACCAAGAAGATGATGGAGCTGCTGACAGGAGAGGTGAGCAGTGCTGGGAATTCTGGGACATTATCCAGTAACAGACAAGGGATGTGTCTGGATGGTGACTGTATCATTGTGTGTGTCAGGTTCCTATAAGGTGTCAGGATGTCACTGTCTATTTCTCCATGGAGGAGTGGGAGTATTTAGAAGGACACAAGGATCTCTACAAGGACGTCATGATGGAGAATCAGCCACCCCTCACATCACCGGGTAAGAGGAGACTTTATTGTAAAGGAGAGAGCAGTACGGAGGGTCCACCTAGACCCCCA
Organism: Pelophylax lessonae; assembly: GCF_965119305.1. NCBI lineage: Eukaryota > Metazoa > Chordata > Amphibia > Anura > Ranidae > Pelophylax > Pelophylax lessonae. Next base: position 42,218,060 of record NC_138770.1, read on the forward strand.
TCATCTGATAAACACATAGAAACAATGTATTCAGTCAGTGTGTGTGTTTCCTACAGATGGATCCAGTAATGGGAACCCACCAGACGAATGCCCCCCTCTTATGTATTCCAGGGATTCCACACAGAAAGATCACAACTATGCATGGCGTAATAAGGTAGATGAGGATCAGTTATTCGTATTTATGATTTATGCACAGCATGTTTGTTACAATTAATGTTTATTATATATTCAGGGTGGACACCTCAGGGATTATAATATTGTAGTTATAGAAGATAAAAGCGATAGAAAGAGATGTCCCCGTCCTCTGTATTCCCGGGATTCCACACAGGAAGGTCACACCATCCCTCACCATTATCAGGTGGGTGGAGTTGAGGGTGTGGAACATAAAGTGATAGAACTCTCTGACGTGTGGAGACGATGTGTGGACTCTACAAGATGATATTTTCTATGTGACCTCACATCATAAATACTTCTATATTACAGATGTTATTTTCTGCCATTCTGTTGGTTTAGGGTAAAGATCTGATTATCATGAAAGTTGAGGGTGAAGTAGAAGAGACGTATGTGAGGGATGATCAGCAATATACGGAGGAGGATGGAATGAGGAGGACATTCAAAGAGGAGGAAACTCCGACAGCGATCAGCACAGGTGAGCCATAATATAGTCTTCTGTTATTTCCTCTCTGTTACTGCACACTGATTGGTCAAGTGGGGGCTTTCTAATACATGAGGTGTTTTACTGGCAAGCTCACCAGTGAAAACATAGGGGGAAAAAAGCCTAAAAAAAGAAAACGAATGCAGCCACTACATCTAACAATTGGTAAAGTGCAATATATTACATTTTTGGATTAATATGGGTTGGGTTGGGTTTAAAAAAAAATTACCGCCCAGAAAAACAATTACAAAGAAAAATTACAAGATCAAAAATCAAAAGATAAATGTTAAAAATTAAATATTGGGAATTAAAAGGGATGGGGTCTACACCAATCTGCTCAACCCTGTACAGATGGTAACCAAGGTAGAAATCAATAAAAGTAAAAAAACAAATGCCACAGACATGTTCTATAACCACGGGCCTGAAATATTAACTAGTATTAATACTATTATGTCCCAGTCCACATTTATTCCGTAGAGTAAGGGGAGTAAGTCTTTATATTATAAATCCATCTGGTTTTAGACAGGATATTTCACGGTTGTTATTACGCCCCCCTCAAATGAGGAACCAGATTGCGTATACTTACCCTTATGCCAGTGAGATCTTTGTTATGGCATGCAGAATAGTGTCTTGAAACACTATGACCTTTAAAACCCTTGAGAATATTGGCAATATGCTCACCAACTCTCATCTGCAGGGCCCGTGAGGTCCTATCAATATACTGTAAAATAATGGGGTGGGCAACTACATGGCAAATGAGGGTTAATGTTGAAAAATGTGAAGTAATGCATTTGGGTGCTAAAAATACAAACGCAAGTTACTCGCTAGGGGAAGAACCTCTTGGGGAATCTAGTATGGAAAAGGACCTGGCTGCTGCAAGCAAAGCCAACCGAATATTGGCATGCATTAAAAAGGGGATTCACTCCAGAGATAAATCGATAATTCTCCTACTCTACAAGACTCTGGTGCGGCTGCATCTTGAATATGCCATCCAGTTCTGGGCACCGGTCCTCAGGAAGGATGGGCTAAAACTGGAAAGAGATCAGAGACGGGCAACAAAGCTAATAAAGGAACTGGAGGACCTCAACTTTGGGAAAAGACTCCAAGCATTGAACTTATTCTCTCTGGGGAGGAGATGCTTAAGAGGGGATAGGATAGCGATATACAAATACCGCACTGGTGACCCTAGCATTGCGAAAAAAACTTTTCAGTGGGCGGGAGTTTAAAAATACACATGGCCATTCACTGAAATTGGAAGAGAAGCGGTTTAACCCCTAACGGCATAGAGCAGTCATGGCGAACCTTAGCGCCCCAGATGTTTTTGAACTATATTTCCCATGATGCTCATGCACTCTGCAGTGTATTTGAGCATCATGGGAAATGTAGTTCCAAAACATCTGGGGTGCCAAGGTTCGCCATCACTGGCATAGAGGGTTCTTTACTATCAGAGCGGTAGGGATGTGGAATTCTCTTTCAAGACCAGTGGTATCAGCAGGGAGCGTCAATAGTTAAAAACAATTATTTGATGGGCATCTTAACGATCACAACATACAGGGATATGCAATTTACTATTGACATAAACACATGCACACTCACACACCACAGGTTGAACTGAATGGATCGGTGTCTTTTTTCAACCAAACAGACTATGTAACTGTAGGCCACATGGACACTGCAGGAGGTACACTACATTCTTTGATGAGCAGGTGATGAATTCTGAAATGTAATAAGACAATTTAGTGCATCCTGATATGAAATCCCTCTCACACAGGTGAAGGGCTTCTCCCAGTCACCAACAAAAAACAAGCATTTTGCAAACCTTTTTCTTTATCTTACAGAGCAATTGTCATATATAGCTCTGTCAGTTAGCTTTCAGAGTCCCAGGCCTGAGCACCCTCTTGCTTTAGTCCTTCCCTAATTATCTTGAATGCTGCTGGTCACAAGTGGGAAGCTAAACCCGGTTCACATCCCACACTGCCAAGGTGACCCAGAAACCCACGTAAGAAAGCATGCGAGGTGAAACATACCGTCCCTCAACCACCTCAGCTTTCATTATGTCACAGTATATACATTCCCAAAACAGTTAATTTAAGGCATGCTATGAATAACTGTCAAAGCTTCCATTGTGCTTATATTAGCCTTCAACTTAACTGTCAAGCCATCAAATGCCTGGTGTCACAGCTGATCACATGTGCAGCACCGTGGCAACTGAAGATCAAAAAGAGCCTAAGATGGCCTCTTCCTTGGCTGTAAAGAGATAGGAGGGTTTAGTTCCACTTTCACTCTTCATTAGGAAGCAGAATTGGAATCCAAAGCAATTTTTCCTCATTGATACAGAGGGTGTTTCTCCAGTCTTTTGAAGTGTTAAGACATTTACTTTTTTAAGCCCTGTCTCTGCAAACACTTACTGAGGGAACATGGAAGATACATAAAGAGTGTAGCTAGGGCTGAACTAACTAGCATCAAACAAGAGGGAGGACAGAGAGAGAAGCCAAAAACATATTGTAAACAAGTTGTAGTGGTCCAAAACTGCTGATAGATGTCACAATACTACAAAACAATAATAAGCTGATGCAGTTCAATACTACACAGAAAATTACATAAAGTGGGGCAGAACAGTTCTTATCACCAGAGGCCTAGGCCTATGGACACTTGTTCTATGCTAAAGGTTCTACGTGTCTATACTTTGAACTTCTTATTTAACAAACATCCCTTAACCTATTGCCTAGGCTTGTGGTTATGGGAAAAGCGTGCACCTCCCATTTCCCATTGGTTCCTGCTCTATTGACAAGGCTGTGTAAATGTAGAAGTAATCTGGGAGGAGGAGCTAAAGCCCCTTTAAATGAAGAAGGAAATATTCCCAGCTGCTAACTGGGAAATCCACAAATAACATCAGGTCACTAAAATCTACCTGATCCAGATAAAATTTTGATCCAAGTGAACTAACCCTCTCGTATCTATCATTTTGTGTTTTTATACTTTCCAGGACACGCCATCGATAAACCCTCAACGGATCATCCCACTTTATTTCCAGCTTGTAAATTGGAAGAGGAGGACATCACAAGAGATTGTGCACAAGAACAGACAATGACCTCAACTCTTGATTTAGCTAGACCATCAAATTCTCTTGACTCTGAGCAACCTCGTCCTGTGAGGTGTGGTCCGGAAAGTCCAGAGGAGGAGAAATTTTCCTGTCCTGAATGTGGGGAAAGTTTCAGCTCTGAAATAATTCTTACTATACATCAGATATCTCACACAGGTGGGAAATTTTATTCCTGTTCTGAGTGCGGGAAATGTTTCCTAGATATTCCAGAACTTGTCATACATTGCAGATCTCACATGGACAAGAAGCCAAATTCCTGCCCTGAATGTGGGAAATGTTTTACAAAGAAATCAACTCTTGTTATGCATCAGAGATCTCATATGGGGCAGAAGCCTTATTCCTGCTCTGAATGTGGGAAATGTTTTGCAAAGAAATCAACTCTTGTTACACATCAGAGATCTCATACGGGGGAAAAGCCTTATTCCTGCTCTGAATGTGGGAAATGCTATACAAAGAAATCAAACCTTGTTGTACATCAGAGATCCCATACAGGGGAGAAGCCGTATTCATGCCCTGAGTGCAGCAAAAGTTTTTTATATAAATCAGCCCTTGTTATACATCAGAGTTCCCATACAGGGGAAAAGCCGTATTCGTGCCCTGAGTGCAACAAATGTTTTTTATATAAATCAGCCCTTGTGGTGCATAAGAGATCTCATACTGGGGAGAAGCCGTATTCCTGCCCTGAGTGCAGCAAATGTTTTTTATATAAATCAGCCCTTGTTATGCATCAGAAATTGCACACTGGGGAAAAGCCACATTCCTGTCCTGAATGTGGGAAATGTTTTTCAAGGAAATCAGACCTTGTTATTCATGAGAGATTGCACACAGGGGAGAAGCCATATTCCTGCCCTGAATGTGGGAAATGTTATACAGGGAAATCAATACTTGTTAAACATCAAAGATCTCACATGGGAAAGAAGCCGTATTCATGCCCTGAGTGCGGAAAATGTTTTTCATACAAATCAGAACTTGTTATACATCAAAGATCTCACACAGGGGAGAAGCCTTGTTCCTGCCCCTTGTGCGGGAAATGTTTTTCACAAAAATCAGTCCTCCGTGTGCATCAGAGATCCCACACCGGGGATAAGCCATATTCTTGCCCTGAGTGTAGGAAATGTTTTTCACTAGTGTCCTCTCTTCACTCACATTGGAAGATTCACACAGGCCAGAAGCTGTATACCTGCTCTGAATGCGGGAAAAGTTTTTCACAAAAATCCGGCCTTATTTTACATCAGAGATCTCACACGGGGTTGAAGCCATATTCCTGCTCTGAGTGCAAGAAATGTTTTATACAAAACTCAGACCTTGTAAGACATCAGAGATTTCATACTGGGGAGAAGCTGAATTCCTGCCCTGAGTGCGACAAATGTTTTACACGAAACTCAGACCTTATAAGACACCAGAGATCTCACACTGGAGAGAAGCCATATTCCTGCTCTGAGTGCGATAAATCTTTTTCACAAAAAACAGACCTTGTTATACACCAGAGATCCCACACTGGGGAGAAACCATTTCCCTGCCCGGAGTGCAGAAGCTGTTTTACACATAAATCAAACCTTGCTAGACATCTGAGATCCCACAGGTGTAGGGATGAGTCGAACATTCCTGGGTTCAAGTCTCGCAAGGTTCGCTGAACTGCTCCTAAATTCTGAATGTTAATCCGAACCCCACTGAAGTCAAAGGGAGCAGAATCTTTTAAATCAATTCTGTCAATTTTTAGGGCAAATCAGCAAGATATTTTCAAAGGGCATAGGGGACTGGGCACTGCCTTGGGAGATAATTAGATGTATACCAGGAAACTACAGACCAGTCAGCGTAACATCAATAGTATGTAAAGTATTTAAGTGTTTTTTGTGAGTTGGTCATTGTTGATCTACATCGCTGGACAATGTAATTGATGAATTATATACATTGTTAGGTTTTTTGTTTTTTTTTAAATAAAGGACTTGCCAAAGGTGTATGTATGCTTATGTAGCAAAGTGTCCCTTTACCCTCCTTCCTAAGTCGCTGGAGCAGAGCCCTTAACTCTATTACCCACAATCTTACTCCTAGGTATGGGATAAAATTTACTGCTTCTTCCAACCTATGGGGCTTGATAGGACTGATCCTGATTTAGAAGCTGCGACTGGGCTAGCTAGCTTCAAGGCACAGGGCTACTCTATGTCAGAATCAGTAAGCAGGCCCCTGAAGGGCATAAGAGCACCCAGCAGGAAAATAAATCCCAGTCACATTGGTGGTCTAACAAGCTGTTCCCCCAATAAGAGTTGGGACTTTAAAGGCAAGCAAGACGCCAAGATATTAAAAAGTATATATGATTTTATTATATCATGTTAAAATAACTGAAAAATTGTATAAATTTAATAAAAACAAAGCATAAGCAGCTGAATAAAAGCAAATCTCTACACAAATATAGACTTCCTAGTGTTGTCGAACATGATATGTAAATATTTTCTCCATATCACCCATTGGTGGTCCATGTCAGTATAGATTCGCCAATACAGTCATTCAAGTAAGGCGGCATTGCTCACAACTGCCTGGACTTCTTTACCAGAGACTTCTGCAGCCAAGCCTGTGTGAAGCTCAGCTACCTGGGCTATCCTCTGCACCCAGTCCCTTGACATCTAGTAGGCAAATGTAGGAATTGTTTGTGGTTATTAGGATACGGAATGCTGGCATCCAGCAACACCAGGGAGACCAGATCAGCGTAGCTGAACTTAATGTAACTGAAAACAGACTGCGTATGATTAAAGAAAGATTAATTAGTAATTAAGCAAAAGCCCATTAGACACTGGACAGCAGGTGGCATTCCAGTTGAGTCAGGCAGAACAGCTATCAGTGCCATCAGGGTGCTCAACAGGGTCAAGCTGGGTAGCAAATAGACAAATAACGAAGCCAGACTGGACAGCAGGCAAAGGATCAGTGGCATGGGACTGGGCTGAAGAAGAGGAATCAGCAGACTTAGACTGGAGGTCTGGAACATGGGTATGGTGCATAGTGGCTTAGGCAGTGGTTGAGTACCTTGCTTGGCTGAGTGAGTCAGTCTGTTCCAAGCATGGATGAAATTTCCTTAAAAGGATTGAGTAGATACTGTTGTAGAAAAAACTGGGGTACTGAGAGTCCCAAATACGAAATGGCGGCAGTCAGGAGAAGTATGGTCTACATTTAACCACTTAAGCCCCGGAGGATTTGGCTGCTAAAGGACCAGGGTTTTTTTTGCGATTTTTTACTGCGTGACTTTAACGGACAATTGCGCGGTCGTGCGACGCTGTACCTAAACGAATTTGACGTCCTTTTTTTCCCACAAACAGAGCTTTCTTTTGGTGGTATTTGATCACCTGTGCGATTTTTTGATCACGCGCTATAAACAAAAAAAGAGCGTAAATTTTGCAAAAATAACAATATTTTTCACATTTTTTTATATGAAATTCCCCAAAAAAAAAAGTAAAAATCAAAATTTTTTAACATTTTTCGGCCAATTTGTTTTATGCTACCTATGTTTGGTAAAAAAAATCGCAAAAAGCGTATTTTGATTGGTTTGCGCAAAAGTTATCGCGTTTACTAACAAAGAGAAAGATTTTTGTCATTTTTGGTGTTTTTTTTTTTAACGCATAATGGCGGCGATCTGCGATTTTTTTTTCGGTACTGTGACATTGCGGCGGACAGATCGGACCCTTGACTGACATTTTTGACACTTTTGGGGTTACCAGTGACATTACTGCAGTAATCAGTGCTATACATATGCACTGTTACTGCAAAAATGACACTGGCAGGGAAGGGGTTAACTTTATTGGACAGGGAGGGGTTAAGTGTGTCCTAGGGGCGTGCTTTCTACTGTGTAGGGACATGGCTATTGGTGTAAAAGCAAAGATCAACCGTTCTACATAGTAGAACGGTCAGATCTTCACTTTTACACAGGGAGAACTGACAGGCAGCTTGTTTACACAAGCTGCTCTGTCTTTCTCCCTTCACAGGAGCGATCGTAGTGTGGCCGGCGGACATCGAGTCCGCCGGTCACACGCACTGACTTGCCTGTGAACGAGCCGCGGCGGGCGCGCGCCTCGGCGGGCGCGCGCCCGCCCGCGATAGGCTCGCAAGTCAGTGACAGGCGAGTGACGTACCGATACGTCACTCTGCCTGGCCGGGGCTGACCGCCGCAGTATATAGTCGTGCGGCGGTCGGCAACCGGTTAAATGCATTCTTTGCATTAAAATAAAAACCTTTTGTGTGCAGCAGCCCCCCTCAGCACCCTAATACTTACCTGAGCCCCATCTTGATCCATTGATGTTGCACAAGAGACTCAGCTGTCCGGGACTCTCCCTCATTGGCTGAGAGAGCAGCCAAGTGCTATTGACTCCCGCTGCTCTCAATGAAAGTCAATCAAAGTCAGTTAACCAATGAGGAGAGAGAGGGGGGCGGGCCAGGCCACGAGTCCACGTCTAAATGGACACAAAACTATGGCTTGACTCGGGTGCCCCCATAGCCTGCTGTGGGGGAACTCGACATTAAGGGAGGGCCAGGAGCGCTGAAGAGAGACCCGAGAAGAGGATGATCTTGGCTGCTATGTGCAAAACTACCTCACAGAGCAGGTAAGTATAACATGTTTGTTATTTTTTTACAGACTTTAGTATCACTATTTTAATATTGCTACAGGTAACTGGTACAGAGATAGGCAGCTGGCACAGATTTAACGAGAACACTTGACGTTGACAAGACTGGAGCAACTGGCACAGGAACTGGCAGGACTGCATCAGACGGCACTGGGCAAGTCTGGACTGTATCTTCTGGTACTAGGACAGGATAGACTGGACCTGCTGGCATGAGTATACATTGAACCAGAGCTGCTGGCAGGGAGATAAGCTCAGATAGAACTGTTGGCATTGAGGTCGTCTGAAATGGAGCTGTTGGCATGAAGGTAGGCTGAACAGCTATTGAGGGAGGTGCAAATAGTGGACGAATAGCATAGTTTGGGAAGAACTTTTGTTTCTTGTTTGATTTAAATACTGTCCTGCGAATGGTTGCAGGATGCTGTTTAGATTGTCCTGTTGGTGGGTAAGTAGTGACAGCACTGAGAAGCAGAGAGTAGAAGGTAGTAGTGAAGATGTCTGAGGGGTTCCTGTAGGTAATGGAGCTGTAGAGGGGAATCCTCAATGGGTTAAATACAGGAAAGGTGCAGTAAGTGGCAGCAGGGTACTGATATACAGAAAGTAAGGCGTACGTATGTAGCACCCTCCTAGGTAGATGCTAGAGAGAGGGTATAGTTTTGAATCCTTTCTGCTTACTAGAGGAATTGCAGGTAAATCTATTATTATTATTATATAGGATTTATATAGCGCCGACAGTTTACGCAGTGCTTTACAACTTGAGGGTAGACAGTACAAATACTGTACAATACACTTTAATACAGTAGGAATCAGAGGGCCCTGCTCATTAGAGCTTACAATCTAAGAGGGAGGGTCAAGTGATACAAGAGGTAAGACTGTGGGGGATGGTCTGATGGAGAAAATAAAAGTACAGTTGTTGGGTGGATGCCAGATAGGTTTCTCTGAAGAGATGTGTTTTCAGGGATCGTCTGAAAGTAGACAATATAGGAGATAGTCAGTCAGACAGGTTGGGGTAGAGCATTCCAGAAGTCTGGAGGCGAGCATGGGAAGTGGTAAACAAGGGAGCTAGAGAGCAGGAGGTCCTGGGAGGAACGAAGAGAACGAGTTGGTTGGTATTTTGAGACCAGGTTAGTGATGTAGCTGGGCACCAAATTCTGGATAGCTTTGTAAGTTACGGTTAGTAACTTGAATTTAATTCATTGGTTGAGTGGCAGCCAATGGAGGGATTGGCAAAGAGAGGTAGCAGACACAGAGCAGTTTGCAAGGTGGATGAGCCTGGCTGCAGCGTTCATGATGGACTGAAGGGGGGATAGCCTTTTTAACGGTAAGCCAATGAGAAGGGAGTTTCAGTAGTCCAGACGGGAGATAACTAGGGAGTGGATTAGAAGCTTTGTGGTATCATTGGTTAGGAAGGGACGTATCTTGGAGATGTTACGGAGGTTGAGGCGGCAGGCTTTGGACAGTGACTGGATGTGTGGCCGAAAGGATAGTTCAGAGTCCAGGATTATTCCTAGGACTTTGGCATGGGTGGACGAGTTGATAGTTGTGCCGTTGATGTTGACAGAGAAATCAGGGGAAGAGGAACGCGGGGGAGGAAATATCATGAGCTTGGTTTTGGATAGGTTGAGTTTGAGGAAGTGATGTGACATCCAGGCTGATATGTCTGTTAGTAAGTTGGTGATGCGTGAGGAGACTAATGGAGTGAGCTGAGGGGTGGAGAGATAGATTTGGGTGTCATCAGCGTAGAGATGATATTAAAAGCCATGGGAGGCAATCAGCTGACCCAGGGAGGAGGTGTTGATTGAGAAAAGGAGCGGTCCAAGAACAGAACCTTGGGGGACCCCGACAGAAAAAGGAAGAGGAGAGGAGGTAGTAGAGTTGTAAGTAGCACTGAAGGTGCGTTGGGATAGGTAGGATGAGAACCAGTGAAGAGTACGGTCACGGAGGCCAAAGGAGTGGAGATTTTTGAGGAGGAGGGGGTGGTCTACTGTGTCAAATGCAGCAGAGAGGTCCAGGAGGAGTAGTACAGAATAGTGTCTATTGGTGTTTGCTGTTAGTAGGTAGTTTGTGAGTTTAAGGAGAGCAGTTTCAGTGGCATGTTGAGGGCGAAATCCGGACTGAAGGGGATCAAGAAGAATCTATATTGTTCTCTGCCTACCAGAGAACATGATCTGTTAGTGAGGTCTGCTCAATGTGCTCATAGTGCAACTCAGTCTGTCTGCAGAGTGTTTCACACTGGTCCAATAGGGAGAAATATTGGACAGTGGGAGGAAACCTGACAAATGAGTGCACAGGCATTTAGTACAGCCCTGGTGATTGGCAGAGGAAAGTGCCCCCGTGCATGCCGGGATACTGTATAAATGCCAGGAGCACATGTGCTCGGGGTCTTTTCAGCTGGAGAGTAGAGTCCCAGAGGGAGGGGGGCAGCTGCCGCCTCCTCTGTAGAGGTGACATGCGGCCTCAGGTAGTCCACCTGAGGGCCTGAAGAGTTAAAGAGCAACTGAACCTGGGGGTCGTGTAAAGCTGACTGGAAGGGAGACACTGAAGGATCTGATTCTGTAGTACAGTGAGTACAGATCTGTGTCAAGGGTCCTGACCTGAGGGGGGCCACCCCGGCAGCTAGAAGAGTCAGTGGACGGGTGTCATTAAAGGGGATGCTGGTGAGTGTCCTGAAGAGAATGTAGATCACCAAGTCTATTGCTGGAGAAAGAGCAAGGAGACTTAACCTTTTCCATACATGTGGCAGGATGGTTTAAGCAGTGAGACTATTTCCACAAGCAACCCGGTGAGGATAAGTGTCCTTATCCAATGTACCTAGTTCTAGTTAAAGTATCCCACTATTCCCTTTTCCCATCCAAGTTCCACGATGAATACTAAAAACCAACACCCCTGGACTGTTTATTTAGTAATGAGCCATTGGGAGTAAGGATGAATGTGTGAACTGTACCCTAAGAGACTGTTTGCTGGTAATCAGAGGAGGCCCAACAAATCATCATACAGCAAGTCCTACGGGGACAGTGCTACACATAGTATCAGTTGTGGTTGCAAAGGGTAAAAGAGGAGGGGATTCTTGGTGTCCAGAAGCAAGACTAAAATGGTCTGAATCAACTGAGACTGAGGATAATATTTCTTACCAGGCTTAGAGTAAGGGCTAAACAAACTTCAATCTGCAATTTCCTTGTCTTACTAGAGAGTGGACAGCAGTAAAACCATATAACAAAGCCCTTTGTGAATAAATTAATGGTCAAGAAAGTAAGCTTTGTCATCCTCCAGCAATCACACTAGAGACTAAATCTGAGACTTACTAAAGAGAGAAGAAAAACCATCATGGTCATGAGGTATACCAGGCAAAGCTAGCTTAGATCAAATTTGAATACTTCACTAAATAGAAACCTGTCCTGATCAACTAAGGGATGCACCACCTGAATGTACTGCAGCAGCTTTTTACTAGTGACCTTTATCCTTCAACGCGAATGACACTCATTATATACTCTTCTCTGAATGCATCTTTACATTAAAGGACGTGTAACCAGATGCTTGGCTAGCGACAGAGAGCAATTTAGGACACTGCGCTGATGCGCTTTCTGTGTCCCCCATAGGTTAAAACTACCTCGCCTCCACCCACCAAGGGAAGCTGACTAGCAGAGGGAGCTTAAGAGACTTAAATGCTGCTTGCATTGAACTGTGTGAGATGTAGTTCAGAAGAGGAGTCATGCTGTTAAAGTCAATAGACTTTTTGGACTACAGTTCCTAAGCAGTGAATGTCTTGAGGAGGAGAAAGATCTGTATTTTCCAGGGGTGAAAATATGGTAAATTCCTCTTGCTGTGAGAGGGACATTGATACTCCTGAGTGCCTGCCAACCTGCTACAAACCTGTGGCCTGAGCCAGAAATTGGTGCACTGTTAACCAGTGTGCTGATGTAATGTTCTGGTACCTTTGGGTACCCTAATTACTCTTTCATAAGTGTATGCGCCCCACCATTCTCTTTTGGTAAGGTGCGCATACACCTTTAAGACTGATGCTGTCATCACTGAGCACCGGACTGGATGGCTATTTAGATCCCTGGCTCTCACTCACATGTGTTCGTTCAAACTGCTTTGTGCCTTGATGCTAACCTGTCTTGAAGCTCACATGCTTGCAAGCATACCTCGCTGTAGGAACCACGCTGCGCTGATCCCTGTATCCCGCTACCGGATCATCCGCTCTTGCCGAACCTCTCCTCTGCTACATTGCTATTAGTGATAAGTACCCCACAGGGGAAACCTCTATAACCTTTATACTAAAGCTTACACTATCTAACTCTGCATACTAAGGACTATTACTACATCTGCATTATCTAAGATTGCTAGCTCTTGAGCCTACTACCACCTGTTCTTGCACTGGGTTGATCTCTCTTGTATGTCCACCTGCTACTCTGTCATCTACTACCATACATGATTGCTAAACCTATCTGCATCCCATCTGCTACTATCTTACTTTCAAGAACATTTCCTTTCAAGTGTCTGTCATCTACCATCTCTACCCAACCTGTCTCTTCAGCCTATCATCACTGTGTTACTATATACATAAGTCACTCTAGGAAACATCTTATTGAGTGTGTGTATTTACTTGCTGAATTGAGATCATCCACACATGATGAGTCATTGAGAGTTGGGAATGGTGTCTCAGCGTTTCTCTACATGACTACTGAAGTGGAATATTTCTGCAGCTGAAAATCCACATCATACGTAAAACGCAGGAGCGTTACAGATTGAACGAACCACAAATGGATTCAGCAGAAATAACCACTCAGATGACACAATTAAAACAGCAAGTACCTGCGTTAATACACGCACTTGCTGAATTAAAAGAAGACAATCAGGCTCTGTCGCAGCAGGTAATTAGACTGACACAACTTACCACTGCTCAGTCCCCTGAACCCAAAATAAATCCTCCTTTGGTATTTACAGGCGATCGCAAAAAATTTTGCGAATTTAAAAACGCATGTGAGTTACTTTTCTTGCTAAAACCCCGTACCTACCTTACTGATCACATTAAGGTTTGTACTATTATTTCTTACCTAACAGGCGATCCTCGGGCCTGGGCAGACTCTCTTTTTGAGAAAAGCGATCAGCTTCTCAACTCCTATGCCTTGTTCCTAGCAGAACTCACTAGCCTATATGATGATCCCAATAGGCAGAGTACTGCCGATCTTCAATTAAGATCCTTGAAACAAGGTGGGAGACCTGTAGAAGACTTTGTCGCAGAATTCAAGAGATGGACCCTTGATTCAGAATGGAATGATGCATCTCTGAAATCCCAATTTAGGCTTGGCCTATCAGAGGCCGTTAAAGACGAGCTCGCCCGAGCGGATCTGCCAAAAACCCTGGATGCATTGATACAACTCAGTATCACCATAGATAGAAGACTACGAGAAAGAAAGGCTGAGAAAATGGGAATGCCATTATCCAGTTCTTCTCGGATTTCGGCCGTTGACCCCGTTCCTATGGAGGTAGGAACCATACGCCCACCTCTATCAACTATGGAAAGAGCCAGAAGACGATCTGGTAATCTCTGCTTGTACTGTGCATCCCCGGATCACAAGATAAACGTCTGTCCCCTAGTCTACAAAAAGAAGGGTGAGTGTTCACATGTCCTCCTAGGGGGATTGACAACTTCAATCACTAACCCTTACCTTTCTGTTTGCTTAACATTACAGTGGGACCAGAACAGGATTACTACTAAGGCCATGATTGACACAGGATCTTGTGGAAATTATATTGACATACGTTTTGCTGCTTTGAATAAAGTTCCTATTATTTCTAAACTTAAACCTGTCTCAGTGAGTCTTATTAACGGTGTTCCTTTATCCTCTGGTCCGATCACTGATCAGACACAGGCACTCCTAGTCACTACTAACGGGTCTCATATGGAGACCACTACCTTCGATCTAATACCTTCACCCCACTTTCCCATTGTTTTGGGACTTCCCTGGTTGCACACACATCAACCAACCATAGATTGGAAGGAACGGACCCTGACCTTCCTCTCTTGCTATTGCGAGGGTACGTGTAACCTCCCGTCTTTCGGGAAGATCCTGTCTGTGGTGACAGATGAGATTGCACCACTATGTTATCAGGATCTCTCTGAGGTTTTTCTTGAGAAAAATGCTCAAGCACTACCTCCCCATCGAGACTATGATTGTAGCATTGATCTAATCCCAAATAGCAAATTGCAGTTCGGTCATGTTTATCCTCTTTCACAGGATGAACTTTCCCATCTCAAAGACTATTTGGATGAGAATTTGGAAAAAGGTTTTATTAGACCTTCCACTTCTTCCACAGCAGCAGGACTCTTTTTTGTCCGCAATAAGGACTCAAGTCTCAGGCCTATCATCGACTATAGGCAATTGAATGCTATTACAGTAAAAGATCGCTATCCTCTACCGCTTATCCCTGAGCTCATTGAGCAGGTGCGTGGAGCTACCTATTTTTCAAAATTGGACCTGAAAGGAGCATACAATCTCATTCGAATCCGTGATGGACACGAGTGGAAGACTGCATTCAGAACCAGATACGGATTGTTCGAATATCTTGTAATGCCATTCGGGCTATGCAACGCCCCTGCAGTTTTTCAACGATTTATAAACGATATTTTCAGAGACTTACTAGATGTCTGTGTTGTGGTATATCTGGACGATATACTTATATATTCACGATCCCTGTCTGAACACATAAGACATGTAAGACTAGTATTATCGAGATTGCTTGCACACAACCTTTATGTGAAACTGAAAAAATGCTTGTTTCATAAAGAAGAGGTACTCTTTCTAGGCTACATCATATCCAAAACAGGAATCGAGATGGACATGAGTAAGATATCCTGCATTCAGGATTGGCCTACACCAACCACACGCAAGGCGCTACAGCGATTCCTTGGATTTTCGAATTTCTACAGGAAGTTCATTAGAAACTTCTCTGCCATTGTGAGACCCCCTCACACAGCTCACTAGCATTAAAAAAACATTCAAATGGTCAGATGAAGCAAATAAAGCTTTTCACCTGTTAAAGACAAGGTTTACTTCTGCTCCCATACTACGTCATCCAGACCCATCCCTCCAATACATTCTGGAAGTAGATGCGTCAAACATGGCAGTAGGAGCAATACTCTCCCAACGACCAACTCACACTTCACCACTTCATCCAGTCGCCTTTTTTTCTAAATCCCTAAGCAGTCCAGAGATAAATTACCCCGTGGGTGAAAAGGAACTGCTTGCTATAAAATTGGCTGGAGAATTGGCGACATCTACTCGAAGGCACCCAATTACCAATACTTATATACACGGACCATAAAAATCTCCAATATCTTCAGACTAACAAAACTCTCTCGCACCGACAGGTACGATGGTCACTATTCTTTCTAAGGTTTAACTTCCTAGTGACTTACACACCTGCAGATAAGAACAAAAAGGCGGATGCACTATCACGACTAACTGAAGAAAACTACTTCGAAATCCCTTCCGTTCCTATAATACCTCACAAACGCATTATTGGAGTTGTCCGTTCCTTGAAGGAAGAGGTTTTGCATGGTATAAGTTTGGATTCACCCCCACCACAACTAAATACTGATGCAGAAGGCTTCCTCTACTACAACGACAAACTTTACATACCACCTACCATACGCACCAAGATCTTGGAATTATCGCATGATGTGCCTATGGCAGGACATATGGGTATGACAAAGACTCTTAA
This sequence comes from Pelophylax lessonae, assembly GCF_965119305.1. Taxonomy (NCBI): domain Eukaryota; kingdom Metazoa; phylum Chordata; class Amphibia; order Anura; family Ranidae; genus Pelophylax; species Pelophylax lessonae. Next base: position 42,234,150 of record NC_138770.1, read on the forward strand.
TCTGATTACCAGGCAATTCTGGTAGCCTGACATGAAAACATCTATACAAAAATTCGTCTCTTCATGCAATGTCTGTGCCAGGTCCAAAATTGACACTACGAGACCATCCAGTCTACTATGCAGTCTACCAATACCCCAAACTCCATGGGAAGTTGTGTCCTTGGACTTTATAGTGGAATTGCCTCCTTCCAAAGGATTTAATACCATCTTAGTGTCAGTGGACCATCTGACAAAAATGGCACATTTCATTGCTATTCGCAGACTACCTTCGTCCAAACAAACGGCAGAACTCCTGATGAAACATGTCTTTAAGTTACATGGTATCCCAAAAACTCTTCTGTCTGACCGTGGATCACAATTTATTTCCAAGTTCTGGCAAGAACTATGTCACATACTACGGATCGAGCGGAAGCTCACTTCTCCTTACCATCCGCAGACCAATGGACAGACTGAAAGAGTCAACCAATGCATCGAGCAATATTTACGTTGTTACACTTCTTACCAACAGGATGATTGGGTGGATCTTCTCCCTCTGGCAGAATTTGCCTACAACAACGCAACCCACAGTACGACCAAGCAGAGTCCATTCTACTTGAACTATGGGTTTCATCCCTCTATTCTTCCACCACGCATCCTTCCTTCAAATAACCCAGTAGCTTCAGACTATCTTACCCAAATAAAGGACTCTCTGGGTTTGCTTAATACTACCATTGCACACGCTCATAGTCAACAAAAGAAGTACTATGATCTTCGCAGAAGACCTTCTCCTCAGTACGCTATCGGGGACCTCGTTTGGCTCTCAACAAAAAATTTAAGACTGAAAATCCCTAGCAAAAAGCTTGGACCTCTGTTCTTGGGACCTTTCCCAATCAAGAAACTTATTGGAAAAGCTGCAGTACAGCTTACATTGCCAATAGACCTCAAAATACATCCCATTTTCCATGTGTCGCTACTGAAGCCCCATGTTCCTGACCAAGGAATAAGGCCTACTATCCCTCCTCCTCCTCCTGTACAAGTTGAAGGTGGAGAAGAATATGAGATAAAAGAGATTCTGGATTCTCGTATCCACAGAGGAAGACTTCAGTACTTGGTTCGATGGAAGAACTATGGGCCCCAAGACGACACCTGGCTAAACACCTCTGACATACATGCCTCTAGATTAATCCGCAATTTTCATGCGAAGTACCCAGACAAACCAGCTCCAGAGGCCTTCAGGAGCCGGCCTTAAGGGGGGGGGGGGTACTGTAATGTTCTGGTACCTTTGGGTACCCTAATTACTCTTTCATAAGTGTATGCGCCCCACCATTCTCTTTTGGTAAGGTGCGCATACACCTTTAAGACTGATGCTGTCATCACTGAGTGCCGGACTGGATGGCTATTTAGATCGCCGGCTCTCACTCACATGTGTTCGTTCAAACTGCTTTGTGCCTTGATGCTAACCTGTCTTGAAGCTCACATGCTTGCAAGCATACCTCGCTGTCGGAACCACGCTGCGCTGATCCCTGTATCCCGCTACCGGATCATCCGCTCTTGCCGAACCTCTCCTCTGCTACATTGCTATTAGTGAATAAGTACCCCACAGGGGAAACCTCTATAACCTTTATACTAAAACTTACACTATCTAGCTCTGCATACTAAGGACTATTACTACATCTGCATTATCTAAGATTGCTAGTTCTTGAGCCTACTACCACCCGTTCTTGCACTGGGTTGATCTCTCTTGTATGTCCACCTGCTACTCTGTCATCTACTACCATACATGATAGCTAAACCTATCTGCATCCCATCTGCTACTATCTTACTTTCAAGAACATTTCCTTTCAAGTGTCTGTCATCTACCATCTCTACCCAACCTGTCTCTTCAGCCTATCATCACTGTGTTATTGAGTGTGTGTATTTACTTGCTGAATTGAGATCATCCACACATGATGAGTCATTGAGAGTTGGGAATGGTGTCTCAGCGTTTCTCTACATGACTACTGAAGTGGAATATTTCTGCAGCTGAAAATCCACATCATACGTAAAACGCAGGAGCGTTACAGCTGAGAACTGGAATTGCTCCAGGAAAACCCTGAAGCAAGCAGAAACCTGAACAGTGGTACTGAAAAAGCTCTATTGCTGGGACTGGTGAGAAGACATTGCTGTCATTAACTTGTTGCTGCTTGCAGAGACTGCACACATAGGGACTGGCCATCTAACTAGCAGCATTATTAAGTGCATGCAGAGTTCACTGAGAGTGTACTTATATGCACCACCATAAAGACTGGGTCTCAACTCTAGCCGGATGAAGAACTAGGTGGTGTTCACTAAGATGCACCTTCAAGAGTAATTTAAAACTATCAATACTTCCCGCTGACACCACTAATATGGAAGAGAGTTTCACATCCTTATTGCCCTGATGGTGAAGAACCCTCTACTTAAGCTTCAGATTAAACCGCTTCTCCTTCAATCTCATTGTGTGGCCCCTTGTCCTCTTACACTCCCGGAGACTGAATAGTTTCCTCCCTACACTGGGATTACCATTGAGATATTTGTATTTTGCTATCATATCTCCTCTCAGGCGTCTCTTCTCCAGGGAGAATATGTTTAGTGCTTGTAGTCGTTCCTCGTAATTTAGGTCCTCTAGTCCTCCTATTAATTTAGTTGCCCTTCCCTGGAGTCTCTCCAACTCCAGTGCATCCTTCCTGAGCTTTGGTGACCAGAACTGGATGGAATAACCCAGATTTGGCCCAAACCAGGGTTTTATAAAGTGGCAGGATTATAGTTTTATCTCTGGAGTAAATTACCTTTTGTAGGCACGCTAATATTCTGCCAGGTATGCCTGCTGCGGTTTGACAATGTATGCTATTGCTGAGTCTGTCATCTACTCTGACCCCCAGATTTTACTCTGTCCTGGATTCCCCCAGACATTCTCCGCCTGGTAATTACAGTTTATGTTTTTAGCCCCTTAATGCGGAGCTCCAGACCCCACCCCCCACCAAAAAATACCACAAATACTGTAGCTGCTGACTTTAAATATTAGGACACTTACCTGTCCAGGGATTTTAAATTGGCTCTTGGGTGCTGCAGCCGCGATTCCTTGTAGGGGAAACCGGCAGTGAAGCCTTTGCGGCTTCACAGCTGGTACTCTACTGCGCATGTGCAAAGCACGATGCATTTTGTGAATTGACCGGTGGTGGGGGGAAGGAGGAGGGCTGAACTTCCAGGGTACCTCACCGCGGCGAGGTGACCCAGAATTGGGGATGGGTACCTATCAAAAACAGGTACCCTCTTCCCCTCGCCCCCGAAAGGTGCCAAATGTGGGGGGGGAGCAAACAAGCAGAGCTTTCCCATTTGGGTGGAGCTCTGCTTTAAGTGCTCAAATCTTCATGTAATTGATCTCACTATATAGGGCAGCAGCAATTGCCCAAGGGTAGAATTTGGGGGGACTTTGTTGCTTTGTTAGGTGGGTTTTCCTGTAAATATCCATACCAGACCCTCATATTGGATAAGGATCTGGTATGAAATTTGGGTAGACCCCACTGTGTTTTTTTTTTTTCATGGCACTCCTTCTTAAAAGCTAAAACATACCCCATCATGAATCAGGTTTCAAATGGATTTTGGGGAGGACTGCATGCTGTGTTTTGTCTTATTTGTCACTTTTGCTATAGAATGTATACATGCTAAAGTGACAGGCAGAAAGCAATGGATACCTTTGCAGGGAAATTACATTTCCCTGCAAACAGTACTTTTAGAAATAAATTATTTTGCATTGGTACATGTCCCTGAGGGTACTGCCCAGCTCGGTATGCCCATTGTTTGATTTTGGAGGGTCTCCCAATTCTGTTTTTACAAAAAAAAAGAAAGCTTGCAAGGAAATGGTGGCAAATATTGTTTTCTTTCTAAAATATCACTTTTGCTTGTGTACATCCTGCAGGTCACTTCACAGGCAGGTTTAGGGCATCCTCTCAGCATGTTATCTATAGGAATTTTATATTTTGTTATTTAATTTTAAGCCTCTTCATAGGAGTTGTTTCCCACTAAAACCTTTTTTTTTTTTTGCATTGGTAAATGTCTGCCAAGGCAGTTCTCAGCTACCCATGCTCTTTATTTGACAACCATTTGCCTATTACCCTTGAAAATGGAGAGAATTCACATTTAAGGTTCATCGCCTATTGATTTCAATGGGATTCACAATTTGTTGATTTTTGGATGCATACCTCGAATGGCCCTGTGAATTAAACCCAAGCAAATTAACTATTTTTCAGCTTTCACCACAACAGCTTCCATTTCACTGACACTTTGTCTGTGCTCCCCCTTTTATAGTGAAGGGTTGGCTTATCCAAATCCCATTCCTGCATCTTCTAAGCCTGCTGGCGATAGTTGAAAAGTCGTGCAGTGCACTATGGTTTAAAAATATTGTCCCAAGCTAATTTGTGCATATGTTTGTTGGGATTGTGAATCACCCGGGATTCAGCTTGAACCCATGGTAGTGGTGAACCCGTACCTTATCTCTAATATTCACCTTTAGAATTTACAGTACATATACAGCACAAGGCTGTGTCTACAGTATGAAACATTTCTTGGGGCTACAGTTCCTGTGAGCTCCAAAAGTTGGTGATCTCACCTTTATAGAAGGGATGCAAATACAGAAAGTCTCTATGGTATCTGTAGACAGGAAGTTCAATAAGAGAAAAATAATCCCAATTATTGATATCAATGAAAGCTAAAAAAAGGTCCCATTGTTTGTGTCAGTGTGTTCAGTTGGTTGGTACTTGGAGTGGAGAGAATGCACATGGAGACCAATGAATGTAGAAAAGCGTATTACCATAAAAGTTCCTACAAGGTGGTAGGAGAGTCCTGTGTAACATGGTCGATCTGACCCAACAGCACTTACAGAGTTTTACAAATCACAGTTCAGTTTTGCAGAGGATACCCGAAACAGCTTGTGAGGCCCAGCAACATCTGACAAGAGGTGGACGGAAGTCGGTCTAGCAACAAGGTACATGGATGCGGAAAGGGCTCCTGGCTGGGGACACAGATGAGCAGTCCCTAGTCTGTCCTTCCTCCACTGAAACATTTCCCTGACCATCGGTTTCCTGTCTTTGACCCAACCACATTTCAAATGCGCACCAACTACAGGGGGACAGTGCTATTTATTAGCACTGCTCACACTAAAGATAGGCTCTGAGGTCATCCAGGGCAGCTTCTAATTGGACCGTTGCTCCCCTGATAACACCTATGGAGGCCTCAGAGGAACAAGATTTCCTCCTGCCCTTCACTTTCTCTGCATGGCAGCTTCCAAACAGCCTGTGAAGGTAGGCTGAACTGCACCTGCCTACAAGTGGGATACAACAATGTTGGCGTCAATGAGATACAATAACCCCTATTTTTGTTGTCAAAGGGATAAAATCAATCCCATTGTTGGTGTCAAGTGCCATGGATGGTGTTAGTGGGATAAAATATATCTCATCAATTGTGTCAGTGAGATAAAATAAGCCCATTGTTGGTGTCAGTGGGATAACATGAGACCGATCATTGTTGTAAAAGAGAACAAAGCATAACTCCAGCCCATCATTGATGGTCAGTGGTGGTCCTGAACTGATCACACACTCCCGCTGCCTCTCTGCTGATGTTGAAGTTATACTTTCACTGTCAGAAAGGAGATCACTGCTCCCAACAGTCTGCTATAATTGCATTGCCTGGTGATGGAACCCAAAGAGTGTGCCAACCGTCATCACCTAACTGCCACTCTGTACAGAGTACTGGAACCTGTGTGATGAGGACACAATGGGACAGTAACCAAAATCCTAGGACTGTCCTGCAGCATCTGAGACACTTAAAAACAATAACAAGACCGTGTTCATAGTATGCAACATTTCTTGGGGCTGCAGTTCCTCTGAGCTCTACAAGGTGGTGATCTCACTTACATCTGGTGATCTCACTATACCAAAACTTGAAGTCTCTATGGAAAACAGACAGGAAGTGATGTAACACAGAGACAGGAAGTGATGTCAAGAATAAATAGGAAGTTCCAGGTTAAAATTTAGTGAGGAGGAAGTAGAGAGGAGACATTGTTGGAAGTGGCAGCAGAGGAGGTAATAAGATCTTATTTTCTATTTACACCCAGTAACCCTCCGTCATGTCCGTCCTCTTCCTCCATAGTCACTGTGATGTATTTTATCTCCAGCAGATGATGATACACACATATATAGTGTGGAAACCTAGATTAACCTCTTCAGGGAGCAGAACATTTTACCCACTTACGGGGTCGAAACATTTCTCTCTAGGGATTAGCTGAACTGCCCTGTGTTCGGTTCGAGTGTTGTTCGGTAAGCTTCGAATACTGGACTCAAAACCATTCTGAGAATGATTCTGAGCGTTTATTCTGTGTCGAATTTGACTCTGCCAAAACCAGAGATCGGAAACCTTGTCCAGTATTTTGTTTGTAAGGTTTTTCTTGTCTTTTTTTATTACTAAGTATTTATTTCAACCACTTTACCTCTGGAAGGTTTTACCTCCTTCATGACTAAAGGAATACTATCCCTGATATATAACAAGTTAATGGTACATATCATATTCCTTTTTCTATATCACTTTATTATAGCTAAGAGATTATCCCAGAACTGCAACTGTATCTATCTATCTATCTAAGGGATTTATCTATGTAATCTCTACTAACCTTTGCCAGCATATTTTTCCATTCCACATGTCCTTAACTACTTTAGCCCCGGAGCATTTGGCTGCTTAATGACCAGGCCACTTTTTTCAACTTGGCACTGCGCGACTTTAACTGACAATTGCACGGTCATGCAATGCTGTACCCAAACAAAATTTATGACATTTTTTCTCAAAAACAGAGCTTTCTTTTGGTGGTATTTGATCACCTCTGAGCTTTTTATTTTTTGCGATATTAATAAAAAAAGAGCGAAGATTTTGCGAAAAATTGACATTTTCTACTTTGACAGTTAAAAAATATCCAATATATTCAATTTTTGTCATATATTTAGGCCAACATGTACTTAGCTACATGTCTTTGACAAATAAATTCTCAATGAGCGTATTTTTAACCACTTTAAGACCGGAAGATTTTACCCCCTTCCTGACCAGGCCATATTTTGCGATTCGGCACTGCGTTACTTTAACGGACAATTGCGCGGTCGTGCGACGCTGTACCCAAATTAAATTGATGTCCTTTTTTTCCACACAAATAGAGCTTTCTTTTGGTGGTATTTGATCACCTGTGCGATTTTTAATTTTTGAAAAAAAGAGCGACATTTTTGAAAAAAAAAAAACAATATTTTTCACATTCTGATATATAACATTCCCCCAAAAAATTTTACAAATCAAAATTTTTTAACATTTTAGGCCAATTTGTTTTCTGCTAAAATTGCAATAAGCGTATTTTGATTGGTTTGCGCAAAAGTTACTAACTACGGTAAAGAGTTGTCATTTTTATTGTTTTTCTTTCTTTTACTAGTAATGGCGGTGATCTGCGTTTTTTTTTTTTTTGCGGAACTGCGACATTGCGGCGGACAGATCGGACCTCTAACTGACATTTTTGACACTTTTGGGGGGACCAGTGACATTACTACAGTAATCAGTGCTAAAAATATGCACTGTTACTGTAATAATGACACTGGCAGGGAAGGGGTTAACACTGTTGGTGATCAAGGGTTTAAATGTATGCCTCATGCTTACTGACATGTTTTGGGGGAGGGGGGGTTCTGTGACAGAGACAGAGATCGCAGGTTCAGCTATGCTGAATCCTGTGATCTGTCCCTGTCAGTCACAGAGAAGATCCGCCTGCTTTGTTTACACAAGCAGGCGGATTTTCTCACTCTTTCCGAGACGATCGGGGAAGAGAGACGGTGATCGCCGTCTCTCCTCCTCTGGCCTGACTCCCGCTGTCTCTAAACACAGCAGGAGCGAGCCTCCGGCGCCGCCGAGACAGGGAGGAATCCAGCGACGTAGGTCTACGTCACTGGACCCAGGGCTGCCTCCATGTTGCAGTAGCAGCAACGTAAGCAGTCCGGAAGTGGTTAATGTCAGAGCTCTGGAAGTAATGCACTCACACGAGAGTATAGTGAATGGGTTACTTAACTTTAATTTCAGTCTTTGACATATACAGGGAGAGACTTTCAATAAAAATAAAAAGTTTAAAGCATAACCCCAACCATTTAAATAAGCATGACTATAACATTTAAATAAAACGTAATCCTATCAATGACCAGGCCATTTTTGTTAGTTTTTTTGCTTGTCAGCAATGCGCTATATTAACTGACAGTTGTGCAGTCATGCAACGCTGTACCCAAATTAAGTTTATTTCATTTTTTTCTCACACAAATAAAGCTTTCTTTTGGTGGTATTTGATCATCACTGTGTTTTTTCTTTTTTTTTTTTTTTTTGCCAATAAATAAAAAAATTAAAATTTTGAAAAAACAAAAACAAAAAACCCATGCTTTCCTTATGCCCCGTACACACGTTCCGATAATCGTACGATTAAACTCGCTTACGACCTGATCGCACGATAATCTGATCGTTAGTACACAGCTTTCGACAGGCGTTCACGACAGTTGGTACAACAAAACCTGAAGGGACAAACAGGAAAACTTCTGTCGTACGATAGCTTAGCGAACGACAATCGTTTCGTCAGTACAGTATGCGTCCGCTAAAAATTGATAGACAAATACCACGCATGATCGGAAAATAACACAGGGGTCAGATGTATATGACATCATTTCGATATGTAGCTACGCAAACAAACTTTTTCAGAGAATCGTACGAACAAAATCTGATGGTAAGTACGCAGAGTTGGTTTCGATTTTAGTGCCATGCAACAATTTGCGAAAGATGAGTCGTACGATTATCGGAACGTGTGTACGGGGCATTAGTTTCTGTTTTAAAATTTTGCAAACAAATAATCTTTCTTCACGTGTGGTCACTGAGGATTGTTTATCAATTGAATTTATCAGATCACATTTTGGCACTTTTTTCACTTGGGACTTTATATATGAACTATTTTATTTATTAAGTTTGTTTTTTATCATTAGTTTAACTATTTTTGTATTACATTGTAAGTGCCGGTTCACACTACCGCGGCACGACTTCGGGGGCGACCTGTGAAGACGCGTGCACCGCGACTTCGGCGCGACTTGCACGGACTTCATATAATGAATGTCAATGCAAGTCGCTTCGATGTCGCCCCAAAGTAGTACAGGAACTACTTTCTAAGTCGGAGCGACTTGAGTCGCTCCTATTAGAACGGTTCCCGTAGCACTGCATGGACCGCCACTTGTCAGGCTGACCAGTCGCCTGACAAGTCGCGGTAGTGTGAATGGGCACTTAATCTTTGCACTTGCATTTTTTGGATATTAGTCTCCTATTACACTTTTAGCAATTCATCATTTCGAGGCACTTGTGCACTTTGTTAAAAAAAAGAGAAAACATTTATGCCAAAATTAAAAAAATTAAAGTACACAAGTGCCTCAAAATGATGAATTGTGGAATAGGAGACTAATATCCAAAAAATGCAAGTGCAAAGAATCACAATGTAATACAAATATATTTCATCAAAACTAATGATAAAAATACAAACTCAATAAATAAATTATTCAATAAATAAATCAATAAATAGTCCTTAAGAAAACGTCCCAAGTGAAAAAAAAGGTGTTATTTCTTTACATGTGGTCACTGAGGACTGTTTATCGATTGAATTGATCAGTTTACATTTTGGCACTTTTTTTCACTTGGGACTTTTTTTATGGACTATTTATGGATTTATTTATTGAATAATTTATTTATTGAGTTTGTTTTTATCATTAATTTGATGAAATATCTTTGTATTACATTGTTAATCTTTGCACTTGCATTTTTTGGATATTCGTCTCCTATTACACTTTTAGCAATTCATCATTTCGAGGCATTTGTGCACTTTGCTAAAAACAGAGAAAAAAATTATTTGATAAATAAATATTAAGATTATAATGAATTATTCAATAAATAAATCAATAAATAGTGCCTAAAAAAAAGTCCCAAGTGAAGAAAAAAAGGTGTTATTTCTTCACGTGTGGTCACTGAGGATCGTTTATCGATGGAATTTATCAGATCATATTTTGGCACTTTTTTCACTTGGGACTTTTTATAGACTATTTATTGATTTATTGAATAATTTATTTATTGAGTTTGTTTTTTATCAATAGTTTGATGAAATATTTTTGTATTGCATTGTAAATCTTTGCACTTGCATTTTTTGGATACTAGTCTTTTAGCATTTCGAGGTACCTGTGCACTTAACATTTTTTATTTTGGCATAATTTTTTTCTCTTTTATTTAACACTGTATATACCATTGGGTTACATATACATTTTTTACACACAATGCACATATTAGTTTGTTATTTATTTATTCTTTTTACATAGTAGTTTTTATATAATTGATATAATCATATTTCATTTGCACGCTAGCACTTTTTACATGTAGCCACCTTGGGAATAATACAAATTTGCACTGATCACCTTCTCTTTCTATTTACATGTAGGACACCTGCAGAAAATTAGCAGCATTTTTGTCTCCCTTTGGTTAATTGGTTAGGGTTAGGGTTTAGGGGTTGGGGTTAGGGTTAGGGTTGGGGTTAAGGTTAGAGGGTTAGGGTTAAACAGAGGAGACACAGGAGAGGGTTTTGACTCAGGAAATGGGTCATGGACCCACCCCAAAGGTCAGGAGGTGTGGCCTCAGAGGTAAGGTCACAGCTCCACCTACTGTTGGACTGTGTTGTCCTGCTGAGATCTTCTCTGCAGCTGCCGCGGGGTACCTTGCCACCATGTTCTTCTCTGACATCATCTAGAGGCTGCATTGGCTCTGCTGGGTTCTGGTGCAGCATTCCGATGATGCGACACTATGCTACACTGCACTGCAGATGTTAACTGTGGTAGAAGGTGCTGCATATATACTTTAATAAAAAGGTTTACTTAATAATGTTATAATGCTGGAAGGACACCACTACATATACAGTATATAGTAGCACAGACCTAGCTATCTGGCACTATGAGCTTAAGCTAAGAACCATAGGACAGAGACACTTCTGTCACTAGACTTCCGACACACACAAAAGCTACAATAGTAAAATGAAAAATAGGATAAGAGTCCCTGCGCTATGGATAAAGATATTTCCTGTGTAAATAAAGCTCCTTGTGTTTCAAAATAACTATACATGTATTACAACGTGTTGGCTGCTGCTGACATAAAGGTATGTGCCTTTGAACTTGGGGACACTTGCTAATAGTCTCTTCCTCTAGTCTGGATGAAATACAGCAGCAGCTTCTGCATGGAAGGTCATGTGGTCCAAATCTGTCTCTACTTTCTGGAAACTCGCCTTTATCCACTTACCGCAAAGTACGTCGGCTGACTTTGCGTGGTTATACCAGGATAGCTAGAGGTAACATCCCGATACTGTTGTTTAGAGCCGGCGGTCGGCTTTCCAGCGGTAATGACCGATGCGGCTCGGGAACCGCTCTATCGTTACCCTGGCGAGCGGGAGGGGACGTACCCCCCCCTCCCGCCCCCTTTCGCGGCTCTGCCCGGGTCTCCCGTCCCACCGGGAGACCTGAGCAACCATTTTATTCTCCAGAGTCTTTGCTAAAAAAATGTATATAATGTTTGGGGGTTCTAAGTAATTTTCTAGCAAAAAATACGGAAGTAAAAAAAATGTGTCATAAATAGGCCTGGGGCTTAAGTGGTTAAAAAGAATACACAGTTCTTCAATTGAGGCTTTTTATCCAGCTAGCAAGGACCGGAACTACCTTTCTATAATCAATTCGCTTTGTGATAATTACCAAGAAAAAGCTATTTACCAATAAAAATAGTAGAGGGACGCAGCTTCCTACATATGTGCCAATTCCCACTGGGGCAGCCCACCTATCCTAATATTGTACACCAATTCTCTTTCTATAGAGAAACCTGCAAAGATCATATAACCACATCAATGCGAATGGAGGAGTACCAGAATCACATGACTGAGAGGATACTAAACTTCACCCTGGAGATCATTTACCTGCTGACTGGAGAGGTGAGGAGGATTCTGGGAGCTCATATGACATCACTCTTATCTCTATTAATAAAACACAAACCTGACCAGAGAGGTGAGGAGGATTCTGGGAGGTCACATGACATCACTCTTATCTCTATTCATATAACACAGACTTGACTGGAGAGGTGAGGAGGATTCTGGGAATGTGACATTATATTACTATTTTTGCTTTAATAGAGTTTTCCTCCTGTGAAGTCTGGAGATCATATGACCATCATAGTGCCACCATGTGACTCCCTAAAATCTGAGAGACACAACATGCAGAAGATTCTAGAAGTCACCAAGAAGATGATGGAGCTGCTGACAGGAGAGGTGAGCGGTGCTGGGAATTCTGGGACATTATCCAGTAACAGACAAGGGATGTGTCTGGATGGTGACTGTATCATTGTGTGTGTCAGGTTCCTATAAGGTGTCAGGATGTCACTGTCTATTTCTCCATGGAGGAGTGGGAGTATTTAGAAGGGCACAAGGATCTCTACAAGGACGTCATGATGGAGAATCAGCCGCCCCTCACATCACCAGGTAAGAGGAGACTTTATTGTAAAGGAGAGAGCAGTACGGAGGGTCCACCTAGATCCCCCATCATCTGATAAACACATAGAAACAATGTATTCAGTCAGTGTGTGTGTTTCCTACAGATGGATCCAGTAATGGGAACCCACCAGAGGGATGTCCCCGTCCTCTGTATTCCCGGGATTCCACACAGGAAGATCACACCATCCCTCACTATCATCAGGTAGACGAGGAACAATCACTGATAGTATCATTAGGATCTGTAAATTATCTGCATTGTTACCATTGATGTCATTTTTATTATATATTCAGATTGGAAACCTGAGAGATTCTAAAGTTGATGTTAAAGTAGAGATACGGGTAGAGGATGATGAGGATGGGCTGGTGGAGGAGTCAGAGTCTCTAAAAGGGCACAAAGATCTGTACCAGGACACCATGGGGGAGTCATCCAGATACAGAAACCCATCAGAGAGATGTCCCCGTCCTCTGTATTCCTGGGATTCCACACAGGAGGATCACACCATCCCTCACCATCATCAGGTAGATGCATAGCAAATATTGGTAGTTATGATTTATACACAGCATGTATATTACAATGAATGTTTATTATATATTCAGAGGGGAAACCTCGGGGATGATAATATTGTTGCTAAGGAAGATTATAAAAGGGAGGATGAGAATTATGGAGTGATGAAGCTTTCTGAAGGACACAAGGATCTCTACAAGGACATTATGATGGAGTCACCTAATAACAGGAACCCACCAGAGAGATGTCCCCATCCCCTGTATTTCCGGGATTCTACACAGGAAGGTCACGCCAATGATCAGGTAGGTGGAGTTGAGGGTCGGGAACATAAAGTGATTGAACACTCTGACATGTGGAGACGATGTGTGGACTCTACAAGATGATATTTTCTATGTGATCTCACATCATAAATACTTCTATATTACAGATGTTATTTTCTGCCATTCTGTTGGTTTAGGGTGATGATTTGATGAATATGAAAGTTAGGGGTGAAGTAGAAGAGACGTATGTGAGGGATGATCAGCAATATACGGAGGAGGCTGGAATGATGAGGACATTCAAAGAGGAGGACACTCCTCCAGATATCAGCACAGGTGAGTTATAATATATTCTGTTTTCTCTGCTCTATTACTGCACACTGATTGGTCCAAAGTTGGGTGGGAGATGAGTTATATCAACCAATATTTTGTTGACAATAGTCACTGATACCCGTCCTGCACATTAGATCTTCTTTTCTCTCAGATAAACCCCCTTCTCTGTGCTGCAGACACAATTTGTGTACTCAGACATGAGTTATGCAGATTCTGAGGTTTAGCTGGCAGTATTAGGCCCAGTAGCACAGATATGATAACACAAATTGTGCCTTTTGGAGGTCTGTACATCTTCATTTAGCCAGCTTTTAGCTAAATGTTAACATAAAACTCTATTAGTCTTGTTGGGATGAAAAGTAAGGTGTCACGATGGGCTTTAGGTTTGGTTAGAATTACTGACTGGTCCTTCGGGTCTGATAAAGAATACAAGAGTAACCTAATACAAAAAAAACTGGCGTGGGGTCTTCGCAACTTCTACTAAACCACCAGACCTTGTTTGGATTGCAAGGGGGAGCGCTACTCAAAGTACAAGAAAACAAAAACATGGGGCCCCCCCAAAATCCATGCTAGGCCCTTGCTTGGCTAGCCCAAAAAGGGGAGGTGAGCATGCACCCCCCTCCTGTACCCTACTGGATCACATGCCCTTAACATGAGTAGTGAACCTTAACAAGGGGGATAACCTGGCAAAGCATCTTGCCCCTATGTTAATGAAGAAATTGGCCTCTTCCCTACAAACCTGGCCCAGGGGTTGTGGGGGTCTGCAGGTAGGGCATTTTTTGAAATCAGGAAACCCCTTTTAACAATAAGGGGGGCCCCAGAAAACGAGCTACCCTAATGAGTACCCCTAATGTTAAGTAATTAAACCTACCGACCCTTTTTTTGACAAATCCTTATTAGAAAAAAAAAAGTACCACAATGTAAATCCATCGTCATTTACATCATCCAGTGATGCAGATCCATATCAGTCCCAATGAATGACAACCTGCTGACCCATCAAAAGAAAAACACGACCACATGTCCAATCCCAACTTTTGTAATTGTAATTTTCAATAAATTTATATAACCGTGTATGTTTGCTTCAAATTTCATATTATTATTTGTGCCTTAAAAGTCCCACCCCAAGGGGAACTTTTTTCCAAACATGTCCAATCCCATTGCTCACGTGCTGCGAAAAACTTTTCTTAAGCCCCACAGCTGAACGGAAACAAAGTGGCGGGATCTCTTGGGTGACATCACTGATCAAATATGAACATGACCATTTTTGGTCAGTGATGTCACAGGGATCCCGACTGACTTTGTTGATCTAAAATGGTCATTGTCAATGAGTCTGTGGTAGTGAGCCCTTATAGATCCCCAGCTCAGGATTCCCCAGGGCGCGGAGTCTAAGCCCAAGCCTGCTTCTTTACCAGGGCCCCTGATGGTGGGGATGGACTTGCAGCAGACTGGAACCAGGTCGCAGCCCCCAGGTAGGCCCAGCTGAGGATGTGGAGACCGCTGGCGTGTGCAGAGTAAACAGGAGACTATAAGAAGATCCAAGAGACAATCCGAGGTCAGGACAGGCAGCAGACGAACATAGACGGAGAAACAAAGCCGGGTCGGTACACAGGAGATCAGATACAATAGCCAAGGGATACACAAATGGGAGCTCAGAGAACAGCGATGTTGCTCAAGCAAGGAGCAGTGCACTGAGCATGTGTATATATAGGGAAGCACACAGGGAGGTGACCCAGGAAGTAATAGACAGGAACAGGATATAACCCACAGTGGAGCAGGCGACGCCCATAGGAGAACAGAGAAGCCAAACACCACATGTGAAGGGAGGCAAGATAGAGGCAATAGTAGCAAGGAGGTAAGAGATACAAACAAAACTACAGGCTAACTTGTGACAGTCATGTCCATAATTGGTCAATTATGTTACCGGTGATACCCCCACCCCTTTGGTTATTTCCATCTATTGAGCTGTCATTCATGGTGAGCATTCAGAGAATGGATTGTGTCTGTGTGCTTTCTTTTTCTTCTTGGCGGTCAGCAAGGGTCGTTCATTGCGATTGACTTGTAGGCTCATTGATGGGCGACATGACTGACGATAGATTTTCACTGTGGTAAATTTTTTAATAAAGGACTTCAAAAAGTTTGTGTTTTTTTATTTAACCTTTTTTTTAATGAATGAATAGGGTTGGGCCATTTGCCAACCTCTGGAGAAGCAACCTCTGGGAGCTCATCCTTGTTTATGTAGATTCTAGGGTTCATTGCCACAGGTTGTGTTTTTCTCCTAGTTACAGTAGCATTGATAAAAAAAAAACAGATTGTACCTTGGTACCTCATCTTCGAGCAGACTTCCAGCTAAAGGTTAATGTTGGCAATAATTCAGACTCGCATGGCCCTAGGCATCAAAGTTCCTTCAGATCTCTGGAAGCACTCAATGACACACAGAGACGGCAGGTACCATGTCACAGAATGCTCGGCTTTATTCAGACAGTAAAGAACTTTTTATAGAGAAAGTAAAAGGGGAAGTCCCTTTCCAAGAGATTATACATAGAATTGATACAAGAATAGCAGTTTACCATTACGTGCTTCAAGTCACGTATACTTACATATGAGTTGATTAAAATAAGGCATAGTTATATTGGCATTACATCAAACTTGTTCTAATGGTTAAGATAAGACATAATTATTTACTTCAAACAGACTTGCTCTAAGAGTCAGTTTAACACAGAGCGTAACGTCCTGGAAACTTTCAAGGGCATTTACTTAGATAGGCTTTTTAATTAAGCTTAGCCTAGGGTTTTAGTAATAGGATGGAGTCGAGGGAACAAAATGAAACAAAATGGAGAATAGAGATTCCTTCAGTTAACATAAAACTCTATTCATAATCGCCTTGGGATGGAAATTAATTGGGAACCAAAAAAACCGAAACACATCTTTTTAGGAGAAAGCACTTCTCCAAGCACCCTCTAATGCTGCTTGTCACCAGAAGCCTAGGCCTGTGGTCACGTATTCTATGGTAAAGGGTCTGCAAGTCTGAAATTTGAACCTCTTGATTATCAGAGATCACATGCCCCAATGCCTACAAGTCCCAATGCCACAAGTCCCTATTGGTTCTTGCTCTCAAGGCTACTTACATGTAGATGTGATCTGGGAGGAATAAAAAAAGCTCTTTAACTGAAGGGAGAAAAAGTCCTAACTGGTTGGAACATCCACAGATAACATCGGTTCACTCAAATCTACCTGATCCAGATGGCATCTTGAGTTACGTGATCTTTTATCTATTGATCATGTTTTTATATTTTTTAGGACACGCGATTGAAAAACCCTCAAAGGATCGTCTCGCTTTATCTCCAGGTTGTAAAATGGAAGATGAGGACATCACAAGAGAGTGTGCAGGAGAAAAGACAATGAGCTCAGCTATGGATGATGGACTTCACAGTGTGGATATATCATCAAATCCATTTGACTCTGAGCAACCTCGTACTGTGAGGGATAGTGCCGAAATTCAGGGGGAGAAGAAATGTTTCAGTCCTGAATGTGGGGAAAGTTTTGTCTCTGAATTAAGTCTTACTGTACATCAGAAGTCTAATTCCTGTTCTGAGTGCAGGAAATGTTTTTCACAGAAATCAGATCTGCTTATACATGAAAGATCTCACACAGACGAGAAGCCACATTCCTGCCCTGAGTGCGGGAAATGTTTTTCAAAGAAGTACAGTCTTTACAGACACCAGAGGATTCACACAGGGGACAAACCGTATTCCTGTCCTAACTGCGGGAAATGTTTTTCACAGAATTCAGACCTTGTTAGACATCAAAGATCTCACAGGGAGAAGCTGTATCCCTGCCTTGAGTGTGGGAAATGTTTTTTACAATTGCCCCATCTTTACATACATCTGAGGTCTCACAAGGGGAAGACGCTGTATTCCTGCCGTGAGTGCTGGAAATGTTTTACACGGAAATCAGGTCTTGTTATACATCAAAGATCTCACACGGGGGAGAAGCCATATTTATGTCCAGAATGTGGTAAATGTTTTTCACAGAAATCGGACCTTGTTAGACATCAAAGATCTCACAGAAGGGAGAATCCATGTTCTTGTCCTGAGTGAGGCAAATGTTATACAAAGGATGAAGATTTAGTTGTGCATCAAACATCTCACATATGGGGGAACTTTATTCCTGTACTGAGTGGGGGAAATGTTTTTCACAGATATCAGAACTTATTAAACATCAAAGATCTGGGGGGCGTGGCCTGGCGCAGCATGTGAGAGGACGTGTGTGAGAGGAGCTCCGCCGGACCGATATCCTTTACCGCTAATCCTGCAGCCCTTCGGGCACGATAATCCTTCCTTCACCTCCCGCACACCCGCGACACTGACCTCCGCATGTCTCCGCCGAAGAAGGGCTCTGAAGCCGCGGCAAAACTGG
Source organism: Pelophylax lessonae (assembly GCF_965119305.1). Classification (NCBI taxonomy): domain Eukaryota; kingdom Metazoa; phylum Chordata; class Amphibia; order Anura; family Ranidae; genus Pelophylax; species Pelophylax lessonae. Next base: position 42,252,259 of record NC_138770.1, read on the forward strand.
CTGCATTCCGGAGGCTGGAGAAGGAGGCCCCGATCCAAGATGGCGCCGGCCCGTCGCTTGTGGTGGAGGAGCCTGAGAGCCCTGCTACATCCAAGGTTTTGGAAGCGATTGCCACTTGCCAGACCATGCTGACAACTAAAATCGAGGAGGTGAAGGTAGATATATCTTTGATGCGTCAGGATATGCAGAAGCTAAGGGACAGAGTTGGTGAGGCTGAACACAGAATTAGCGAGGTGGAAGACTCCCTCCCCCCATTGCAAAGCTCCTCAGACAGGCTGCAGCAACAAGTACACCTTATCCTCCAAAAACAAGATGACATGGAGAATAGGCTGCGCCGCTGTAACCTGCGGTTCATTGGCCTCCCGGAGGGCTCTGAAGGTGCGGACCCCTCATCCTATTTGGAACAATTGCTCATTCAGACATATGGCAGAGAATCCTTTTCACCCACTTTTGTTGTGGAACGTGCACATCGCCTCTCCGGGCGTCCCCCCCCTCAGGGTGCACCCCCCCGCACGTTCATCGCTAAATTCCTGAACTATCGGGACAGAGATGCCATATTGCGCCTGGCCAGAGTTAAGGGGAACATTCCATTTGGAAATCACAAAATAGCGATTTTCCCCGACTTCTCTGCTGAGGTCCAGAGGCGCCGCAAGAGCTTTTTGGAGGTCAAACGCAGACTGCGTATCAAGAATATCAAATACTCTATGTTGTACCCGGCCCGTCTTAGAGTGGAGGGTGAGGACCGAGCCCACTTCTTTGAGGATCCGGAAGCCGCCATCTCCTGGATAGAAGGACTGGAAGCTAGAGCCTGACCACCTTGCCCTGGCGACTTCATGATACTTTCTCCCTGATTGCCTATACCTACAGCTGCTGCAGGGGTGGAGGGGGTTTTGTAGATCCTGCGGAACTCAAGACTTTGCATCCCCCTTCCCCCCCCCCCCTCCCCCCTCATTTCCCTGCACTACTGCTCCTGTGTTTGACCGGCGGAGCGCCCTAGCTCCACAGATGGAACTGACTTTTCTGTTCTCTTCCTATGGATTTCCACCTGCCCATAGGTTTTGCTACCCAGCGATACACCTGTTGGTTTTCGCCCCCTACACCCGCTAAGGCGTGTGTTTGTGCCCAACTCCCCTGTTGCCCCCTGCGACTTCTGCTGGACCTGGGCCCCCGGGCCCCCTTGCTTGTCCTAATTGTATTTTGCTGTATTTTTGCTGAATGCCCTGGGGGTCCCTGGCCTCCTGATCTTGTTCTTTACCAGTCGCATGTGGGCCTGTTCTGGTTGAGGCACTTGTTTGGGAACATGCCCGCACAAGTTGGGGTTGGTGCAGGGCAGGGAGGGGGGATTGGGGTATTACCATTGTTTACGGTTTATATTTGGTACAATCTCTATACTGTTTCTGTTCTATGCACATTGACCTCAAGTAATAATTATCTGCTCTTCTGCTGCCGTTTATTACTGCTAGTGTATGACCGTGGACTTGTTAGTTCTGTGGTCTTATTGCCTGAGATCCTGGGAGCCTCCGCTCCACGCTCCGTATTACCCCTGCCATGGCCGCATTGAAATTGTTGACGTGGAATGTCAGGGGTATGCGCGATAAGATTAAACGGACGGCTGTCTTTAATGTTCTACGCCGTGTACGGGCTGATATTATAGTTCTGGTGGAGACACATTTGGAGGGTCGTGTACAACAGTCTCTCAAAAGGCCCTGGGTTGGCTGGGTGCAGCACTCTGCTTATAGCTCGCACTCCAGGGGTGTGGCGCTACTGGTGGCCAAATCGGTACATTTCCAGCTCCTAGGATCTCAGGTCGACCCAATGGGTAGATATGTTTTTCTCAAAACGTCAGTCTATGGGGAATTGATGCTGCTGATGGCTTTCTATGTGCCCCCCCCTTACTCTGCTGTGATTATTATGGAGGGACTGGCGTTTATGGCACAGAGCCCGGGGGCCCAGGTGATCTGGCTGGGTGACTTTAACAATGTGATGGACTCGGGTCTGGATAGATCCGGTGGCGCCTCCCAGGCGCCGCCGGGGTCGTCCCCGACCAGGTTCTCCCGATTGTTGGAGAGCTTTGGTTTGGCCGACTCTTGGCGCAGCAAATACCCCGCTCAGCGTGCGTACTCCTGTTTTTCGGCTGCACACCATTCTATGTCACGCATTGATCTGATATTGTTGTCTCGAACCCTGCTCCCCAGGTTACTGACGGCAGGCTTCGCCCCACGGACTCTGTCTGATCACTGCCCTTATTGGATACTGTTGTCCTTGCCCTGCAATAGACCTCCCCCGGCCTGGCGCCTGAATCCCGCCTGGCTCCCCTTGGTGTCTGATGGGAACGACATTGAGGGGACCTGGACACAATTCTTCTCTGATAATGAGGGCACTGCCTCCCCGGCTGCGGTGTGGGAGGCATTTAAACTGTTCGCCAGATCCACTATGATTTCCAAAATCAAGGCTGTTAGAGCGCGGGCTGCTGAGGAGATCTCCAGGGCAACGACAAATCTAATTGAAGCTGAACAGGCCTTTATGGCGGACCCGACTCCGGCACATGAATCCCAGTATAAATTGACCTCTAAAGTCCTTTCCCAACTTGACTATGAGAAGGCGAAATCTAAGATGTTTTTTCAGAAGCAGAATCTGTTTGCACATGGTGAGCGGGCGGGGAAACTCCTCGCATATTTAGTTCATTGTGAGGATAGGCCCCCGGTAGTTATTACTTTGAAGGATGACCTGGGTAATGAGATCACTGATCCTGCTGCGGTGACACAGTGTTTCCGATCATTTTTTAGTACACTTTACACCTCTAGGGCTCCCGCTGACTGCACTGACATGTATGACTTTCTGGACTCTATTGACTTTCCCACTTTGACACCCGACCAGTTGGCGACCCTCGAGGCACCCATCTCTGTGGAAGAGATTGCAGCAGCCGTGTCCAAGTTCCCTAGATCTAAGGCCCCCGGCCTGGACGGCCTCCCGATTGAATTTTTCTCCCAATATTCGGAACTCCTTTCTCCTAAATTATTGGCTTTGTTTCAATCTCTATTCAAAGCTGCAGCCCTGCCCCCTTCTATGCGTGAGGCGCTAATTGTGCTCATTCCCAAGCCGGGCAAGGATGTACACGCCCCAGAGTCTTACCGTCCCATCTCTTTGCTCCCAGTAGACACTAAAATCCTTGCGAAAATTTTATCCCTCCGTCTTAACAAGGTGATCCTCTCACTCATACACTCGGACCAGGCCGGGTTCATGCCTGGGAGGAACACCTCATTTAACCTTCGCCGGTTATTCATGAATCTCCAGGCACAGCACGACGGAATGGGTGGCAGGGTGGTGGTCTCATTGGACACGGCTAAAGCATTTGACTCGGTAGAGTGGCCATTTCTATGGAACTGTCTGGACCGATACGGCTTTGGACCTAATTTTATTAAGTGGGTCAAACTTCTATATAGCGCCCCGGTAGCTAGGGTCCTGGCAAATGGCTGGCAGTCGACCGCCTTCCCTTTATCCCGTGGCACTCGACAGGGGTGCCCCCTCTCCCCCCTGCTGTATGCCCTGGCCGCGGAACCCCTGGCGATGGCCATTAGAGCACATCCCGGGATTCGAGGCCTACGTAAGGGACCGCTGGAGGAGAAGATTAGCATGTATGCGGATGACACTTTGTTATATTTGGAAGACTCTAGAGAATCCCTACTCACGGCCCTTTCTTTAATTGAACGGTATGGACGATTCTCCGGTTTTCAGATAAACTGGGATAAGTCACAAATTCTCCCGCTTGACGAGAGCCCGCAGGCGATCGCCCCCGCAAACCCGGCCTTACAATGTGTATCCCGCATTAAATACTTAGGGATTCAAGTGACAGCTAACTCAGCAGATTATGTCCCGGATAACGTTCAACCCTTGTTCCCTCTGCTTAAGGCTAAAATTCAAGTATGGTCCAAATTACCTCTGGGAGTGATGGGTAGAGTCAATTTAATTAAAATGATTCTCCTTCCCAAAATACTTTATGTTGTATGGCACTCTCCTATTTACCTGCCACTCAAGCTGTTTAAGCAGATGGAATCACTCCTCAAGACCTTTGTTTGGGGTGCTAACCGGCACAAGATCTCCTGGCGCAAACTCAAGAATCCTACAAATCTAGGGGGAATGGCCCTGCCGGATTTTAATCTGTACTATCTGGCAGCTCAGTTGTCCCAGTTCTTTCACATAGATAAAACGGATAGAGAACGCTTCTTGACCCTGCTCTGCCCTGGGTGGGCTCATCCCCTCGGGGACCCCCTCCTAGTTATCCTTAGGGGCGTCAGGGGCTCGCCGGAGCCCCTGTGCCCCAGATCTCTTCTATACCACTATTGTCGGATCTGGGAGGTGGTAGCGTCCAGGCTTCGGTGCCCTCCATTTCACACATTCACCCCTCTGTGGCATAATAGTACATTGCGTGAGTTCCTTTCCATCCCTGACCTGTCAGTATGGAGCGGGAGGGGTATTCTTCTCCTTAGCCATATCTCCACGACCACTGGTCTGCGGTCTTACGAGACCTTGCAAGACCAGTTTGCGCTCCAGGGCCCCATGCACTACAGATACTTACAGCTCTCCCATGCCTATAGATCTCAATTCCCTGACGGCCCTCCTGAGCTAGAATCGGTTACCACCCTTGAGATTGTTAAAAGTACAGAACCCAGTCACCTTATTTCCATGTTCTACTCTGAACTTCACACACCTTCCTCGACCACTTTGGCTTTTGCACTTAAGACCCGCTGGGAGCGCAGTGTGGGGGCCATGGAGGATGAGGAATGGGAGGATGCCCTGGAGACGTGCCGCAGAGTGTCGCCAAAACTGTCGGATCGCCTAACCCAGACCTTTATAATACACCAGGCTTATCTCACCCCACTTAGACTGTCCAAATATCACCCTGACTTGGTCCCTTCTTGTCCTATGTGCGGAGACCCTGATGCTTCCTTCTTTCATCTATTGTGGAGCTGTCCCCAATTACAGACTCTATGGCAACAAGTAGTCACATTTCTGCATGACAAGATGGGGTCTCCTCTACAACTCTCCCCTAAGGAGTGTCTCCTGGGGGTCTACCCAGATGGAGAGATGCCCAAATCCACTGTCATATTTCTTCAGGAAACTTTGTTTATAGCACGTAAATTGATAGCCAGGAGGTGGATGAGACCTACTCCTCCTACTCTAGGATTGTGGATTAAGGAAATTAATAGTGTCATCCCATTTCATAAACTTTTATATAAACATAGGGGGTGCCCTCAGAAGTTCAACAAGATTTGGGACAAATGGGTGCAGTGCCCTGATACGGCTCAGTAATGCAGTGGGTAACTACTTTATGCTGACCGCCCCTGTTAAACCAATATTTTCTGTTCGAGTGTTGAGCCGACGGAGAGTCACTGACTACTGCCTTATTTTTACTATGTCTGTTCTGTTTCTCGGTGTTAATCACTTTGTATATTTGTATTTTTGTACCCCAATGTTTTATGAATCTGATCGCAGTTTCAATGCACGGTTTATTTTTGTATTGTACCAAAAGTTTCAATAAACCTCACTGTTTTAAAAAAAAAACATCAAAGATCTCATACAGACGAGATAGCCATAATCCTGCTCTGAATGTTTTTCAAAGAATTCAGTCCTTCAAAAACTTTAAAGATCTCTCATGGGCAAAAAGCCTTACATTTGCCCAAAATGCGGAAAATGTTTTATAGAGAAGTCCAGTCTTTACAGACATCAGAGGAATAAAACGGGGGAGAAGCCGTATTCTTGTCCTGAGTGCGGGAAAAGTTTTTCATAGAAATCAAGTGTTTACAGACATCGGAGATCTCACACCAGAGAGAAGCTGTATTCCTGCCCTAGATGTGGGAAATGTTATCCATAGAAATCAGGACTTCTCACACATCAGAGATCTCACACAGGAGAGAAGCTGCATTCCTGCCCTGAATGTGGAAAGAATTATCCATGGAAATCAGGACTTTTCACACATCAGAGATCTCACAGAGGGGAGAAGCGGCATTCTTGCCCTAATTGAGGAAAATGTTATACAAAGAAATTAGACTTTGTTAAACATCAAAGATCTCACATTGGGGAGAAGCCGTATTCCTGTTCTGAGTGTGAAAAATGCTTTTTAAACGTGTCCCATCTTACGTACATCAGAATACTCACATGGGCACAAGCCATATTTATGTCCAGAATGTGGGAAAAGTTTTTCACAGAAATCAGACCTGGTTAAACACCAAAGATTCCACACAAGCGAGAAGCCGTATTCCTGCCTTGAGTGCAAGATATCCTTGAGTTTTTCAAAGACATCCAGTCTTTACAGACATCAGAGAATTCACACAGGGGAGAAGCATTCCTGTCCTGAGTGTAAGAAAAGTTGTGCAGAGAAGTCAGACCTTGTTAGACATCAAAGATCTCACACCATAGAAGCTGTACCTGTTCAGCTGTAGCTGAACCTCTGAGACAGGTTGTTAGGCTGCTTAGGTAGATTTCGTTTTTAGCTCCTCTGTAATCATCAGAGCAGCTTGTGATTGCTTTGGGCTTTCTGGGCTCCACTGGTTGCAGGTTTGATTATTTCTCCCTGCCTTTTAGAGGATTCTAGAATGTAGTGGGCTGAATAAGCAAATCAGCAACCTGAATATTTATGTTGCCATAGGCAATCAGTGGGGGAGGGTTCCCAGAAGGTGGTTGGAAAGTGCATAAATAGTCTGGTGTCTGGAGCTGCCCGGTTCTTGTCCAGGAGGAGAAGTTGCCAGCCTGAAGGGCTGCTACCCCCTCTAGGCAGCCAAGCTAAAGTTATACCTCTGCTCATCAAGGTCCCAACTATGGGGGGGGGGGGCAGTTTGCTGAAAGTCTCTGGATCTGGTCTGGAGAGTTCACTGGAGAAATGTGTGGCTAATATTGGAACGAGGCATCCAAGTATCTAGGGACATTGTGAATACAGACCTAAGGGCAGGACCCTGGTGACTGTTGCTGCTGCTATGCCTTGTGTATCAGTACTAGTGTTTGCCTGGCCTGGGATATATCTGATGGTGTCTCAGTGTTGTCCATTTTCTGAGCCATTACTAAACAGACTGTCCTAAAGAGTAGCGACAGGGTCCTCTGGTTATTGTTCAGTGTTAATAGAGTATATCACAGCTTCCTATACCGTATCCAAGTTTGTGTAAAAAACAAAAAATCGGTGTGGGCACTCCTCAAAAATGTTCCCTTTAAGCTGCGCGCATGTGGCCTGGATGGGGGGCAGTCTCTGTGGGAGAAAACTGGCATGGGCAGTCTCTGGGATCACTGTCAGTCACTGGGGGGCAGTCTCTATGGGTGCAGTCTCTGTAGTGCAGTCTCTGTTGGAACACTGTCAATCTCTGTGGGGACAGTCTCTATAGGAGCAATCTCTGTGGGGGCATTGGCAGTATCTATGTGGTGGCAGTCTATGTGGCCTGTGGGTGGTGGTCACTCTGCTGGAGCAGTTACTCCCATCCGGCCAATCTGTTGGGGGCGATCTCTTGGTTACATTGTGGGAGCAGCCACTTTTTCCAGGGCCGATAACAAAATTTTGGTCACAAAGTATCAGTATCAGCCGATATGGGCCAATATTTTGTACATTTTAAAGTTTTGAAAAATAAAGAAAATTTTTGACACAAATCTGGTACTGAACATGTTAATGTTTCTTTATTAATATGAAAGGCTCGTTCTTCACACCGTACCTGCATGAAAACTGATAGGAAGACCGCACAGCTTTCACTTGCAGGTACATCAGTTTCACATCATGTGAACGAACGAGTCCTAGAAGAGTAGACCACTGTAGACATTTGTGAAAAATAAAGTGCTGGGAAAATATATAAATTTAAATAAATTATACAAAAATTATATATATATAAATTATATGAAATAAATTTAAATAAATATAAATAACTAAAGGCTTCCCATAACAAAATTTACATAAACTGCTGCAGTAGTGCACTCACTGTCTGCAATTAAATCTAGTAGCTGCAGTGCAAAAGACAGTGGACTGGACACTACTGTGTTTCCCCGAAAATAAGCCCGGGTCTTATATTAATTTTGGCACCAAAACACACAGTAGGGCTTATTTTTGGGGTAGGTCTTTTAGCTGTAATGTGTGGTCTTCCCTTCCCTCCCTGCCTGCCAGGAATCCCGTGGGAACCTAGTTTAGTGTAATTAAAATCCTAGAATCCACTTTATAAGTGTATTATATTATGTCCAGTGTGTGTTTTTGTAATAGAATAGTGGGAAATACCTTCATTACATCGCTGCTCTGGGCTCAGCTAATCTCCCGTTCTGCTGTTTTCTCCTCTCATAGCTTTCAGAGGATGATCTCAGCCCCTCCCCTCTGCAGTGTACACAGAACGCCGGGTATTAGATTAGAATAGTGTGAAATACCTTCCGTTACATCTCTGCTCCGGGTTCAGCTAATCTCCCGCTCTGCTGTCCTTCATGTCCGAGCGGCGATTAACAAAGGTATTTCACACAATTCTAATCTAATACTCAATGCTTCCATGTACACTGCAGAGGGGAGGGGCTGAGATCATCCTCTGACAGCTATGAGAGGAGAAAGACAGAGTGGGGAATCAGCCGAGCGCCGATATAACAAAGGTATTTCACACTATTACATTATAAAAACACACACTGGACATTATATAAAACACTAATAAAGTGGATGCTAGGATTTTGCATACACTAATATTACATACACTAATATCGGCAAGTTCCGGAGCCGATACCAATATATCGATAAAGGTGAATATCGGCCCTCCGATATTCGGCTTTGCAGATAATCTGTCGATCCCTACTCTGGACACCCTGATGAATAGGGGAATGCTGGGGACTCTGATGTAGGGAGCAACTCTGGGAGGTCTGTGATGTGAACATGGCACTCATCCTGATTGCTTTAATCCATATTTTGTTCTGTTTATTGCTTACTCCTGGCCCCTGCACGCTATACATTTTGATGTACATAAGGTGTTCATTGTGCAAACAGTTACTGGCTTTAATGAAATTCTTTTTTAAGTTAGGGTCAGTCAGAAAAAATATTTTTTTTTGTGTGTGTGTATTAAAACATATTTAATAAAAACGTTTAATTAAAAAAAATATATATCCTTTGTCCTGAGGTTTATTTGTGTCTGTAAGGCTGTCAGTTGTGGCACATTAATTAGGAGTATTTTGTAGGTACAAGGGGTGACATGTTGGAGTCACTTTCTATACCACTTCACTGTCTATACCACTGATTTCAGCTACTAGAGTCTTGCCATCTACAGAAGTTTTCTGATGACTCTGCGGTAGTGGGATATATCCGGGATGGGGAAGAGATTGAGTATAGGACTGTGGTGGAGAACTTTGTCCCATGGTGTGAGGATAATCATCTGTATCTAAATGTGACAAAGAAGCTGGTTGTGGATTTCAGAAAGAGGAAGCCACCAGTGACCCCAAACCTTTATTTGAGAAGTGGATGTAGTAGAGAGTTAGAGGTATCTGGAGGTGCACATAGATAATAAGCTGGACTGGAGCAAGAACACTGAGGTTCTCTGTAGGAAGGAAAAAAAAAATACAACAGGCACGTGACTGTGACAGCAATGAAAGATCCAGAGATAATAAGGTAGAGGCATTGGTTTACATTAACCCTTACACACTGTAGAAAGGGGTCCCTGAAACAGAGACACTGACACTGATTTGTTTTAACTTTAGAGTGTACTGGCAGGGCTGTCCTGGGAGAGGCGGGGGGGGGGGGGAGCCGGGATGATGTCATCCATGCATCGATGCGGCCGTTCCTCAGCATCGAATCTGAATCGTTCAAGGCTGAATCGCAATGCATCGATGCTACGATTATTTCAACACCCCTAAGTGATACAATATGATATGCTGATTATTATTTGGGGTAATGTTAGAGAAACTAGTGTATTGTTTGCATTGGTGAGTGTCTGTTATTTTAATCTGTGTTATTCATTCTATGTTGAGTTTTAATTGTATGGTTGGTTTTATTTGTAGTGTAAATTGAATTTGTTTTATTTGATGCTAATGGCTGTTATCGGTAATTTTGTTGTGTTTTTGTACCTTGTTTAGTTCACTGTTGTGATCTTGTGTTGTCTTTATTAAGTGTGTCTGTGTCGTAACACTCCCAATTTCCCTTTGGGATTATTAAAGTATTCTGCATTCTGTATTTTGTACAGTAGCTCAGTGGTAGTATCAAAACAGTGAGTTTACTCCACGCCAGAAATCGTTTTCAGGGCTTTCATGCCCACTTTTATTAAAAAGAAAGTCAAAATGTATGCAGGTATATCTTCCCACCCAGAAGGTTCTCACCATCAATATGAACAAACATAACATTCATCCCCCTGGCTGTCTTGTGGCAGCTTTACTGCTCAAAGTACCTCTCCAGGGTCCTCCTGACCATTAGTATTTTTTTGGTGGCATAACCAGGCCTTTTTCTGACACTTTTTGTTTACTGTACAATTAAAAATCAGTATTTTTTACTAGAAAAAAAATGTTTTAAGTCACATGGTATTTGCGCAGCATTTATTTATTTTTTTAAATATACTTTAATGAACTGCAGTGCATTTAATAATCCACTTTTTTTAGTAAAATATGAAACATGTTGTTACGCGGATTAAATAGATACCAAACATGTTGTGCTTTGAAAATGACACATGCTTGTAGAATGGCGACAAGCTACAGCGCCATAGGCGACGCTTTAAAAGCCTTTACAGGTTACCAGTTTAGAGTTACAGAGGAGGTCTGGGGCTAGAATTATTGCTGTCCTCTAACGTTCGCGGCCATACCTCACATGTGTAGTGCGATCACTGTTTATGTATTTGTGCGCGGGACCAACGCGTGCATTCGCCTTTGCGTGGAAGCACAGGAGGACGGGGGCACTTACATTTTTTTTTATTGTTTATTTTGTTTTTTATTCTTATACTGTTTCTTTAATTTTTGTATCACTTTTATTGCTGTCACAAGGAATGTAAACATCCCTTGTGATGGCAATAGGCAGTGCCAGGTACTTTTTTTGGAGCGAATCGGGGTCTATTAGACCCCAGATGTCTCCTCCTGCCTTTACAAGCATCTGATCACACCAAGATTGTTTGTGTTCGGATGCTTTCCAAATGTAAAAATGGTGCTGTTTACCTATGCGAAACTGGAAGTGAGGAAAATGCTTGTTGCTTCCGGTTTCCTTTACCATAGAGCTCATTGGACACCTTCCGGCCCTCCACGAGCTCTGTAGTAAGGCGATGGAAGCACCAGCTGAAAACTCGGATCCTCCGGTGGGAAGGGAGAGCCGGGGAAGGCGGCGGGAGGAGTGGGACACAAATTAGACATTAGGATTGCTTTTACAAGAAAGCCGACCACTGGCTAAAAAAACCCACCAGGATGATGCCTGCAGAAAAGGCATCATCCCAGTATAACCACTTGAACTCAAGTGATGTACGTATACTGTATGTGATTTGATGGCAAGTGGATAATTGCAGTGCCTGGTGATAGAAGTCAGGGAGTTTTCCAGCAGTCACAGCGTCCTGGATCCTTCATGATGAGGACACAGTGGGACAGTAGTCAAAATCCTGGGGATCTGGGACACCTCACAACACATTATGAGATGTGTCTCAGGGCTGCATTTCCACCTAACTCCACAAGGTGGTGATCTTTTACCCAGACAAGAAGACTATGGAAAACAGACAGGAAGTGTTGTCAGGTACAGACAGGAAGTGATGTCAAGTACAGACAGGAAGTGATGTCAGGTATAAATAAGTTCCGGGTGAGAGGCAAGTTGGGGAGGATGTAGAGGGAAGTCATTGCTGGAAGTGGCAGCAGAGGAGGTAATAAGATCTTATTTTCTATTTACACCCAGTAACCCCCCCCCCCCCCCCCCTCATGTCCTTGCTCTTCCTCCATAGTCACTGTGACGTCTTTTATCTCCAGCAGATGATGATACACACATATATAGTGTGGAAACCTACATTAATCCCTTAATCCCTTCAAGGTCAGAACGTTTCCCCACTTACGGGGCCGGAACATTCTCTTCATTTTAGATATGTGTCACCTTCTCACTGGGGATGAGATTAATATACCTGAGTTTGTTGTGAGACGAGTCTATGGAACATACCTAGAGTTCAGGTGCTGGAGCTGAACCCCATTAAAGAAAATATGAGCCGAATGTAAAAAAAAAAAAAACAGGAATGGCCATTTTCATGGCTAATAGGCAAGAGATTGTCAGACAAATGGTAAGGGGGGGTTGGGTACTAACCTGGGGGACATGCACCAAAGCACCAATGTCTGGGGGTGCCCTTACCCTGCCTGTGAAGTGGTGTTATCTGTACGATGTATACAGCCTACTACAGCAACACCAACATTTAAAAAGAAAAACAATGCTTTTTAAATTGCCAACAAATGACAGTTCTCAGCTGCTTCCTTCTACTTGCAAACTGTTGGGAACATTTATCACTATCAGACCCTTATCCAACGTTATGGACCACTATAAATGGTAATGGACGACCCCACAAAAACAGTGTGGAGTTCCTCCTTAAAATACACACCAGACCCTTATCCTTCATGTGGGTCTGGTATGGATGTCAAGGGGAACCCTGCCAACAAAAAATTTGATATAGTGCTCCCTATATTCAATGCCAGAACCTTCAGGTCTGGTATGAACTTTAAGTGAGAACTCCATGCAAAAAAACTGAAAAAAGTTTAGGTAAAGGGGAGGATAAGTGTGTGAGACCTCCCTCCTTCTGAACCATACAAGTCAACATGTCCAAAACATGGGGGGATAGAAACAGAAGAAGTATTAAGGAAAAAAAAAAGACTAAGTGGTCCATTAAATCTTCCTAATTTTTTTTTTTATTATTTCTATATTTTTTACCTGGGTATATATTTATGTTTGTCCAAAGCATAATGCCTCGTACACACGCAAAGATTATTGGCCGTGAATTTTCTTTCAGTCAGTACAGATTTCGGCAGACAGACATCTGATGAGCAAGACTGGGCATGCTCAGAGAAGAAAAAACACACGGAAAGTAAACCAGCACATGACATCACTTCTGCAGTAGATTTTTGTTGGACGAGAGAATTCGTGTGCAGTCTAGGCACATTCCAACCAATAAAACACCACTCTGGACAAAAGTCGGATGATCGGTCGGCCGATAATCGTTGCGTGTGTACGAGGCATAAGTCCCCTTACTGTTGACTGACTCACTACCTCTGGTGGAAGTCTATTACAAGCATCAACTACTCTTTACGTAAAATTATTTCTGGGATTCGCTTTGAACTTTCCTCCTGTTAGTTTGAGGTCATGTCCCTGTGTTCTTGATCTTGGTTTCATATTGAAAATCCTGCCGTCCTGAACCGTATTTCACCTCCTCGATGCATATAAAGGTTTCAGTCATGTCCCCCCTTTCTCTTTCCTCCAGAATGTACATAGTCAGTTCCTGAAGTCTCTTCTGATATGTTTCATCAATCATACCTTTCCCTAGTTTGGTTGTCCATCTCTGGACTGCTCCTAGCTCATCAATATCTTATTTTGAATGAGGTCTATAGAACTGATCCCCCTTGCACCTTGTCCCTATGTTGATGGGGAGAATATCCTCTGCCCCACAACCCTGGTTTGGGCTTGTGGGTGTCTGCACAATCTGGGGGCCACTTTTACCATGGACACCAAAATAGTGCCCACTCATAAATGAGCAAGGGGTAATGTACCAGATATAATGTGGTAAAAACTGTCCAGTGATACAACCGTTTGATGACATTGTTTGTGGGCTCCTTTTTATCACACCACAACATTGCATCATCATAAAAGGTAAAAAAAAATTAAAAACAAGAGTGCAGAAAACATTTCACCCCCTCTGCATTCCCCACACTAATTAATCTATCCAATTCTTCCAAAAATATTCTAGTGACAGCTCTCAGGAATAGGGGTAGATTTTGTAGGAGGTGGACAGCAAATAGATCACACCCAAATTAGGAGAGATGATGAAGGTGTTTTCCAGCAATGACAATTAGAGTGTAGCATCTGGGACAAAACTGACCAATGGTAGGACAGTATGTAGTCACCTTGATTTGACCAGTGGTACACTGACAACTGTCTGAAAGAACGCTCCCAGGTGGCCAGGTGAGAGAGAATATCATCTGTGAACTCTGGGAATTAACATCTTTGTTGGGACAATACTGTTATGCCTATTTACCTGTTATATTTACCTGATGATTGGATCCATTATTGAATGCTTATCTTGACCGTGGATTTAAAGGGATATGTGCTTAAGGTCTTTATAGTAAGGGTCAAACCCCAAAGGTACAGAGTGCACAGTTCAGGAGTGCGCTGTGTACGGAGTGCACAGTTTAGGAGTGCGCTGTGTACAGAGTGCACAGTTTAGGAGTGCGCTGTGTACAGAGTGCACAGTTTAGGAGTGCGCTGTGTACAGAGTGCACAGTTCAGGAGTGCGCTGTGTACGGAGTGCACAGTTCAGGAGTGCGCTGTGCACGGAGTACACAGTTCAGGAGTGCGCTGTGCACGGAGTACACAGTTCAGGAGTGCGCTGTGCACGGAGTGCACAGTTCAAGAGTGCGCTGTGCACGGAGTGCACAGTTCAGGAGTGCGCTGTGTACGGAGTGCACAGTTCAGGAGTGCGCTGTGTACGGAGTGCACAGTTCAGGAGTGCGCTGTGTACGGAGTGCACAGTTCAGGAGTGAGCTGTGTACGGAGTGCACAGTTCAGGAGTGCGCTGTGCACGGAGTGCACAGTTCAGGAGTGCGCTGTGCATGGAGTGCACAGTTCAGGAGTGCGCTGTGCACGGAGTGCACAGTTCAGGAGTGCACTATGTAGACAGTGTAGAGTTCAGCAGTGCACTATGTAGAGAGTGCAGAGTTCAGGAGTACACGGTAAAATATTACACGCTCAGTTTTAGAAAGATTACGTTTGAGGAAGTAGTGTGACATCCATACTGTTTTGTCGCTCAGTAAGCTTGTGATATGTGAGGAGATTGAGGGGATGAGTTGAGGGGTAGAGAGATGGATCTGGGTGTCCTCAGCATAGAGGTGGGATTGGAAGCCATGGGACTTTATCAACTGGCCCATGGAAGAGGTAGAGAGAGAGAATAGGAGGGGCCCAAGGAGGGAGCCTCAGGGCATCCCAATAGGAAGAGGAGCGGAGAAGATGGTGTTGTATGTGACACTGAAAGTGCACTGAGATAGGTAGGAGGAGAAACAGGAAAGAGTAGAGTCATGGAGGCCAAGGGAGTGGAGTTTGTTGAGGAGGAGTGGGTGGTTAACTGTGTCAAAAGCAGCAGAAAGGTCCAAGGGTAGGAGTATGAAGTACTGGCCATTGGTTTTAGCAGTTAGTAGGTCATTGATGAGTTTTAGTAGGGCAGTTTCAATAAGATGTTGTGGGCAGAAGCCTGACTGTAGGGGATCAAGAAGGTTTTTGTCAGTGAGGTAGGAGCTAATACGGTTGACAAGGCATTCAAGAAGCTTGGAGGCAAACGGGAGACGGGTTTTAAAGAGGTTGTACACCAAGAATTTTTTTTTTTTATCTTCTTTACAACCTGAAAGAGAAACCCATAATAAGCTAGTATGCATCGCATACTAGCTCATTATGAAATACTTACCTTAGAACGAGCCCCCGCCGTGCCGTCCGCTTACCTGTATGACGGGCGACATGTATAGTCGCCCGTCTTCCGGGATCGCGGCATCCGGCCATCTGATTGGCCGGAGCCGCGGTGACGTCACTCCCGCGCACGCGCGCGGGAGCCGACGGTCACGGCACGGGGCTCTGAAGGAACGGCATGATCTGCCGTTCCTTCAGAGCGCATGCGCCAGTGACGTCACTGGCTGCATTAAAGGTAAATATCTCCTAAACGGTACATGTTTAGGAGATATTTACAGTACCTATAGGTAAGCCTTAATATAGGCTTACCTATAGGTACAACTTCCTGAGGAGGGTTTACTTCCTCTTTAAGTTATTCAAACAGGAGGAGTCCAGTGAGGGTTTTTAAGTATAGGGTAACCAGCGCATGTTTGAGCGGGGAGGGAAAGGTGGTGGAAGAGAGGGAGAGGTTTAAGATGTGGGTTAGAGAGTTTAGGCTAGAGCAGGAAGGTGGTCGCAGTAGTTGCGAGGGGACAGGTAGTGAGTTGGGCCATGGAAAGGAGTTTGGCAACTTTCTCAGTGGTAACGGGGTTGAAGGAGCAAAGTATTGAGAGTGGTGTTGGACCCTGGATATCTTATCAAAAATTGTGTCGATATTGTTTTTAAATTGACTAGCAATCTCCTGTACATAGCTATCCCCTGAACCCTCCCCCCACCTTCCTCTCCTCCCTCAAATCTTCCCTCCCCCACCTAGAGAGTAGCAAAGAGAAGGGTTGCCAGCGTGGGCTTCAGGGTGAGCTTTCGCCGTGACTAAAGGCACTTGTGCACATTTTCCGCCCCTCTTCTGCTCTCATAAGAATATGCAAGGCAGGGAGGTTCTGTGTGCGCCGCCTTGACCAGTACACCGTTACTTGTACACACAAAGCCGGTGTTCTAAAATTTTCTCGGACCCGTGAAAAAATCGGACCTCGTCACTTCCGGTTATAGGAGTCTCAAGTGCGCATGCGCATAAGACATTATCTTGGTTTGGTAAACTTATAACACATAGCGGGCAGCTGAATGAGAGGAGGCGGGGCTGAGGTGGGACGGAAGACACCGCCGCGTCATCTGCAGAGCTGAATAGAGGAGGCGGGACGGAGGTGCGGCCGTGTAATATATGCAGGACTTTAGCGACTCCTTGTTTTATTATCTTTAGCAATTATCGTATTATTTATCCTTAGGATTTCATTACATTTACTATTTATATAATACAAAATAAGAAATACTAAATGTAATGAAATCCTAAGGATAAATAATACGATAATTGCTAAAGATAATAAAACAAGGAGTCGCTAAAGTCCTGCATATATTACACGGCCGCACCTCCGTCCCGCCTCCTCCACCAGCTCTGCATATGTGTCCTCCGTCCTCCGTCGCACCTCAGCCCCGCCTCCTCTCAATCAGCTGTCCGCTCTCTGTTATAATTTTGCCAAACCTCGAAAAATGTCTTCTGCGCATGCGCACGGACGACTCCTATCCGCTGTTTTGTGATGCTCTATCACCGGAAGTGACGAGGTCCGATTTTTTCACGGGTCCGACAAAATTTTACAACACCGGGCTTCTGTGTTTGCAAGTGAGAATAGTAAGCAGCAGGCAAAAAGCCATTGCTGGAGGTGGCAGAATTCTGTTCTGCTATGTTCTAGCTGGCAATGCCGTAATAGTTTTTCCTTTAAAGCAGGGGTGGGGAACCTTTTTTCTGCCAAGGGCCATTTGGGTATTTATAAAACCATTCGGGGGCCGTACAAAATTATCACCTTAAAAATTAGCCTGTTATATTTAGTCAAACATTTAATTAACTCACCCCTAATGTGATGGCTGCAACTGCTTCTCTTTGGTGAGGTGTGTGAGGTTAGCTGGTATTGATGATGTTGCTACTCGCAACAGGTTTCCCAGGTTTGCGTCGATCAGTCTGGAGCGCAGTCGACTTTTTTGTGGTGATAAGTTTTGAAAAGAACTGCTGGCAGGTACTGCTGGCTCAGGCTGGTACTGCTGGCTTGTACTGTGCTGCGCCTGCGAGTACTGCTGGATGGTACTGCTGGCTCAGGCTGATACTGCTGGGGGTACTGCTGGCTGGTACTGCTGGTTCAGGCTGGTACTGATGGCTGGTACTGTGCTGTGGGTACTGCTGGCTCAGGCGGGTACTGTGCTGTGGGTACTGCTGGCTCAGGCGGGTACTGCTGGCTGGTACTGTGCTGTAGGTACTGCTGGCTGGTACTGTGCTGTAGGTACTGCTGGCTGGTACTGTGCTGTAGGTACTGCTGTGTGTACTGCTGGCTCTGGCTGGTACTGCTGGCTAGGAGAAGTGTAGCAGCGCCACGCTGGAGGAAGAGGTGATGTTTCCAGTATTGGTCACAGGCGGAGTGCATTTGATATCACTCCGCCTGTGACTCACTCAGACTGTAATAACGGAGCAGGAACTATATAGGAAGCATTGGCTCCATTGCTGAGAGACACAGACTCAGCTGCATGGGGGGCCGGACCAGATGACTTCGGGGGCCCGCATACGGCCCCCGAAACATAGGTTCCCCACCCCTGCTTTAAAGCAACCTCTAAAGAAGAATGTAAATACTTGCTCCCATGCTGACCTCATCATTGATCGCTTACTACACACTACAAAAGAGCAAGAGAGGCCAGAGTTGTACAGATGGAAGATCAGCTCATTGTTTAGGTGAGACACTATAAGAGAGAACACCCCAATAATATGGACGGGGCTACAGATGTTTTAGAACAGCAGTGATCACCATGAAGGCAATATTGAAAGCAAAAAGCCCATTAATCCCTTACACCCCATCCTAATATTGTACAACCAATACTGTTCCATAATTCTCTGCTATCCATCTACAGAGAAACCTGCGTAGATCACATGACCACATAATTAGGATGGAGGAGGACCAAAGTCACATGCCTGAGAGGATACTAAACCTCACCATGGAGATCATCTACCTGCTGACCAGAGAGGTGAGGAGGATTGTGGGAGGTCACATGACATCACTCACATCTCTATTAATATAACACAGACCTGACTGGAGAGGTGAGGAGGATTGTGGGAGGTCACATGACATCACTCTTATCTCTATTATTAAAACACAGACCTGACTGGAGAGGTGAGGAGGATTCTGGGAGGTCACATGACATCACTCACCACTCTATTAATAAAACACAGACCTAACCGGAGAGATGAGGAGGATTCTGGGAGGTCACATGACATCACTCACAACTCTATTAATAAAACACAGACCTGACCGGAGAGGTGAGGAGGATTCTGGGAGGTCACATGACATCACTTACATCTCTATTAATAAAACACAGCACTGACTGGAGAGGTGAGGAGGATTCTGGGATTCTAACATGATATTCCTATTGGTTTTCCAATGCAGTGTTCTCCTATTCTGAAGTCAGGAGATCATATGACCATCACAGTGCCTCCATGTGACTCCTTAAAACCTGAGAGACACAACATGCAGAAGATTCTAGAAGTCATCAAGAAGATGATGGAGCTGCTGACAGGAGAGGTGAGCGGTGCTGGGAATTCTGGGACATCATCCAGTAACAGACAAGGGATGTGTCTGGATGGTGACTGTATCATTGTGTGTGTCAGGTTCCTATAAGGTGTCAGGATGTCACTGTCTATTTCTCCATGGAGGAGTGGGAGTATTTAGAAGGACACAAGGATCTCTACAAGGATGTCATGATGGAGAATCAGCCGCCCCTCACATCACCGGGTAAGAGGAGACTTTATTGTAAAGGAGAGATCAGTACGGAGGGTCCACCTAGATCCCCCATCATCTGATAAACACATAGAAACAATGTATTCAGTCAGTGTGTGTGTTTCCTACAGATGGATCCAGTAATGGGAACCCACCAGAGAGATTTCCCCGTCCTCTGTATTCCCGGGATTCCACACAGGAAGGTCACATCATCCCTCACCATCATCAGGTAGATGAGGAACAATCACTGATAGTATCATTAGGATCTGTACATTATCTGCATTGTTACAATTAGTGTAATTTTTATTATATATTCAGAGTGGAAACCTGAGTGATTCCAAACTTAAGGTTAAAGCAGAAGAAGAAGAAGAGACATATGTAAGGGATGACCGGCAGTCTATGGAGGAGGATGGAATAACGGGGACATTTACAGAGGAGGACACTTCTACAGAGATCAGCACAGGTACGTCAGAACTAAAGGATTTTGTGAATGTTTTACTTTGGGTCAGAGGGAAGTGATAATCTGTACATGTTTAGCAGAAATTAGCAGACATTCTGCTAGAACCTGAGTTAGATATTTACAGCTCTGGTAAATGTCTGTGTACTGATATCTGCTGTCCATACTTTGAGATAAGTCTCTTTGAAATGTGACTAAGTTAACAGGCTATGGAGTTGCACTCCTAGCTGCTGCAATGTCACTTTCCTCTGGGTAGGAATTGGGATTGACCCATCGTAAAACATGGCTGACCTATGTTTCCTGAACAACATGGCCTCCAGACACAGCTCAGTAAGTGATATTACAACTTGGGTCTCTAGCTCAGTGCCCTGTGTTTAGCATGATATCAGTCCTCCCTGGGATTATTGCTCTGTTGTTTGTCGTTAGTGCCGGGTTCAGGAAAATTCTATGAAACTCTACTTGCATAGTTCCAGATCTGAGTCGCTGAGTGCAGTCTATGGGCCCTTTCATACGAGCAGTCTGATCAGGTCCACATGTCTGTTTTTCAGGCAGACCTGAACGAAAGCTCCATGCAGCCTAATGAACAAGAGGATGTAAAAGAACTTGTGTCCATTTACACCCACTTACCTCCAAAGTCTGTCGAGGTCTGGAAATAAAAAATGGAAAAGTTCTGCATCCTTTTCAATTTTTCCAGGCCTAAACATGACAGATTGGAGGTAGCCTTGGCAGAAGTTTGTTTACATCTGGCCACTCATAGAACCATCATAGGCCTGCTTGTATCTGCTGTGTAATTACGGACACAAATGAAAAGGGCATGGATGTTAAAAAAACTGACATCCATCCTATGTCTAGTAATAATCTTTTTATTTCTATTTTAGTAGATGGACGGGAGATGAGGAAAACCTCAGAGGATTGTCTCACTTTGTCTCCAGACTGTAAAGTAGAAGATGAGGACATCACACAGTATAGTCCAGGAGAAAACCCGGCTACCTCAAATGTCCATCCGGCACCACACAGTGTAGATGGACCATCGTATTCCTCTTATCCTGAGGAACCTCAGACTGTGAGGGACGGTGCCATCTCTCCAACAGATAAGAGGTTCTCCTGTACTGAGTGCAGGAAGTGTTTCCGTTTTAAATCTTGGCTTGATGAGCATAAAATATCTCACACAGGTGAGAAGCAACATTCCTGTCCTGAGTGCGGGAAATGTTTTTCAAAGAGGTCCAATCTTCAAATACATCAGAGATCTCACACAGGGGAGAAGCCGTATTCCTGTTTTGAGTGCAGGAAATGTTTTTCAAATGTATCCAGTCTTTACAAACATGAGAGATCTCACACAGGGGAGAAACCATTTTCCTGTCCTGAGTGCGGAAATTGTTTTGCACAAAAAGTAACACTTGTCACGCATCAGAAGTGTCACACGGGGGAGAAGCCGTATTCCTGTCCTGAGTGTGGAAAGTGTTTTTCAGAGAAGTCCAATCTTGCTAAACACCAGCGATTGCACACAGGAGAGAAGCCGTATTCCTGTCCTGAGTGTGGGAAAAGTTTTTCAGAGAAGTCCAGTTTTAACAGGCATCAGAGATTGCACACAGGTGAGAAGCCATATTCCTGTCCTGAGTGTGGGAAATGTTTTCTTCATAAATTTGCACTGCGCACACATCAGAGGTCTCACACAGGTGAGAAGCCATATTCCTGCACTGAGTGTGGGAAATGTTTTTCAAAGAAGGATCATCTTTACAGACATCAGAGATTGCACACAAGGGAAAAGTCACATTCCTTTTTTGAGTGAGGGAACCTTGAAGTGTATCGGTGTTGTGAGTGCAGGAAATGTTTTACATAAAAATCATGTTTAGAGATCACACACTGGGCAATAGCTCACCTAGATATAAACCTCAGAAATCATGTTATCGATCGTTGTCATGCAAGAAACAGTTCATAAGGAGATCAGAGTTTGCCAAAGACATTGATGAAGTGTTGTACCGTGTACCGTTGAAAGCAGTGGAAAAATAAAAATGGACTCATTACCTTACATGGACACATTTTCTGTTGTTAATATCTAAACCTGTGTGCCACAGAAAAATATACCAAAAAAAAAGACTGCTTCCTGATGACGTCATTGTGACTCATCGCGTAGAGGTGGAGCATCCGATACATCACTTCCGGCCATGTAACTTCAGGTATTTGGTGCAAGTTCCCAGACAACTTTTGCTGGCTGTATTAGTGCCGGTCGGGCACTGATTAATGTAAGAGGCCATTTGCCGATGTTATGCCCTTTTATTTTTTTTATGAATAAATGTACTACAATATGAGAAACCGTTTTTCCCTGGGCTACTTAGTTACGTGTATGAGATGTATGGAAGGAGAATCCTATGATTTACTAAAGCTGGTCCTTTCTTGGAATCACATCGAGTGGAAACCAAGTGCATATTGACTGCTTTTGATAAAGTGGGCACCGGCGTTTTTGGCGTGTATAGTGTGCACATTAGTCACTGGGTGTCTTTGTATGGTGTGGAAGGGAAGACTCAATCTTTTAATAAAAAAAATAATAATTGGACATATGTGACAAGCATTCGCCCAGCTGTGACAAATTCTTTAATAAAGTTATTTCCTATGATCGTCATCTCCATCTATTGGCCACACTGTGGCATTTTCCTGATTTAGGTAATTCAGGAAAAATACTGCACAATGGCAACTAGATGGAGCTGAGGATCTTAGGACAAAGAAGTTCCTCAAACTACAGGTTGAAGTGAGATGGAGGTCTGTGGATACATCATTTAACACCTTCCGGGAGAAGACAGAGGTGTGGTAAACCTGCTCCAGGTAGAAGAATAGGTTTCTGATAAGCTCTGGGAATCCTAATGTAAGTTAGGTGGAAGATAACGGACCAACCATCATAGAGAAAAGAAGTTTGCAACCTACAAAAGGTGGGTTCACATTAGTGAACATATTTTAGGGAAATTGTATGCATAGTCATGCACAAAGAGGTGCACGAAGATTTGCACTTACTAAAAAGAATTCTCGAGTGACAACTAGAGGTTCCGTGAGTCGCGCGCATAGGAATTCTTGAGTGAAAACTAGACATTTCTGACTCGCTAACGTATCTGTCCATGTGCGCATGTGCATTAGCATGAGCGTGCATGAATACTTGGCGCCCTCTTGCCTATTTAAACTGGCCCCATAGACCAGAAGATTGCTGAGTGGTCGTCAACTTCTGCCGCCTGGGACCTGATCCTGTGTCTGTTCCTGTGTATACCCGGCCAGTTTGACTCTGCTTGTTCCTGAATCAGGAATCCTGATACCTTATTGCTGACCCAGCTTGTGACCAACTCTGCCTTTTGCCTACCATTCCGGTGCCTTCTCTGCTCGCCCGATACCGACCCTGGCTTAGCCCTGACTCCTCTCTGGATCCGATTCTGTACCTCTGCTACTTTGCTGTCACTGACTTCTGCCTGGCTGACCACCGAAGATCCTGCATCCACCTGCTCACCAGCTTGGTTGCTGTCTGCTGTCCTGCACCTGCTGCTGTGTACCTGCACCTGCTTGTCCACAAGTCTGCCTGCTGTTCCGCACCTGTTGGCGTGTATCCGCACCTGCCAGTCCACAAACCTGCCCGCTGCTTGACACCTGCTGCAAGTACCTTCAGTCCAGGATCTACAACCAGGGACCCATGCCACTCCGTGCCCTGTTATATCCTGTCACCACTTTCAGGAGAAACAGGACAGGAGGTTTAAGGGAAAGCCCTCCCGTCAGCTCGGCCTCAACCAGGTACGTGATACATAGGACAAGCAAAAAGTACTGTGGTCATCTCAACAAGTAATAAGCACCTGGTTCAAGGAGTGTTTCCTCAGAGGGGTTCTCTAGGATTGTAAAAGATCTAGAGAACCTTCAGGTGCCTGAACAGTAATATAGAATAAATAGTAGGAGGGGCTTAAAGGGGCATGATTAAGTAAAACAAAAGGCTTTCAGGCTTTACAGACTTGTATAAACCTCAGCACATTTTTTTATTGGACTTTTCCATTACATATGATTTTGTGCACATTTAAAATAGACAGAGAGCTAACACTTAATCTGGCCCGACCTTAACTGCTTGCCTACCAGGATCATTTTTTTTCACATTCATGGCAAAATATGATTTTTTTTTTTTTTTTTTAGCATAAAATTATATAGAACCCACAAACATATGATATTTTCTGCAAGGAGTGGCCCTGGAGAATAAAATTGTGGCTGTTTGAAATTGTTTTATGTCATAATATTAGAAAAGCCATTTATCAAATGCAAATTTTCAGTAAAAAAAAATACACTTTAATGAATTTTAGTGCACAAAACACAATAATAATACCCATTTTTTTTTTTTTTTTTCATAAAATGTGGCTTTGAGTAAATAGATACCAAGATATAAAATTGTGCATGCCTGTAAAATGGTCACCAGCTACAGTACCTAAAATTTTACATACGCGACATTTTAAACGCCTTTACAGGTTATCAGTTGAGAGTTAAACATAAACTCTCATTCTAGAATTATTGCCGTCACTCTGACATTTGTGGTTACACCTTACATGTGTGGTGCAATCATCGTTTACATTTGTGTGTTGGGCGTAAAAGCGCATTTTCATTTTGGGGGGACAGGAGTGCTTTTTCTTTTTTCAAAATCAATGTATTCAATTTTTTCTTCTACACTTTTTTTCATTTAACTTTATTGCTATTACTAGAGGTGAGCAAGCCCCTTGTGATAGTTTTGAGCAGTGACTGGTGCTCTTTATTAAGATACCAAGGGTCTGTTGGACCCCTCGTGTATCCCCTGCCCTTCAAAGATATTGTAGAACACTACTACACTAGATGGAACACACTGGAAGCAGGAAGAGACACGCTGGTAGCAAAGCTGGAAACAAGCGGCGACACATTGGGAACAGGCTGGGACAGACTGGGTACAAGGCTGAAATCAAGCTGGGACACATTGGAAGCGGACTGGAAAGCAGCTGGGACACACTGGAAGCAGGCTGTAAACAAGCTGGGACACACTGGGAGCATAGCTGGGACACACTGGGAGTAAGACTGGAAACAACCTGGGACACACTGGAAGCAGGCTGAGACCCACTGGGATCGAGGCTGGAAACAGAGTGGGACACATTAGGGGCAAGGCTGAAACAAGCTGGGACATACTGGGAGCAAGGCTGAAAACGAGCTGGGACATACTGGTAGCAAGCTGGGACGCAATGGTAAGCTGAGAACATGCTTGGACACACTGGGGGCAAGGCTGGAAACAAGCTGGGACACACTGGGAGCAAGGCTTAGAACAAGCTGGGACAAACTGGAGACAGGGCTGGAAACAAGTGGGGACACACTGGGGGCAAAAGGGAATGCTAGGGGATACAAGATGCACAGGAAAGCTCTCATCAGGATTGAGCTAGACATATGACTGTCTTGGATATATATGTATACAAGTGCCTAATCATTTCTTTCCTTTGCAGGATGCCTAATGTTTCTACGGTTAGTTAGTTAGGATGTGTGGTTAACCACCGGAGCACAGTTTTGCTTGGTGGGGGGTGCATTGCTTCAAATGCATCCCAAAGATTGTAACATATTGTACAAACAGAGTGCCTATATTTTTATATATATAATTTATTTTGTGTATTCGTTCCTTCCCTTTCCCCCTCTCCAAGTTTGTGGAATTTTTGTAGGGGGCGGCTGCCCCAGAGCCAATGGGGACATGGCCCAATTTTGGTGGGGGGTAGATGTAGCACCCTCCTAGGTAGGTGCTAGGAAAAAGCATAGTTTTCTCTGCCTGCTTCACAGGGGAGCCTGATCAGTAGTTAGGCCTGTTCCATGTGTCCATGTGTGATTCATCTGGTCTGAGGGAGTGTCCCCACTGTGTATCCAACTGCCTGTTGGACAGTGGAGGAAACCCAGCCAGTGACTCGCAGGCTTCTATGACTATCCCAGTGGGTTGGCACAAACAGTGGTGCATCCTGGTGTATGTTATAAAAGCCAAGGGCACATGTGACAGGATGTCTTTGGGAGGGAAGCCAGGTGCCAGGAGGAGGGTGACGGCTGTCTCTCCTCCTGTTGCTGAGGAAGGTGGTCACAGGCGGTCGGCCTTTTGGACCAGAAGTGTGGTGGTGAGCCAAGAGGTCCAGTGGATGCTGACAAGGGACTTGGAGGCAGAGCGACCCAGGGAAAAACAGTGTCCGTGAGTACCGGGAAGCTTGCCAGGGGTCTGCCCAAGAAGGGGATCACTCCAGTCGGGTGTCAGTGAGAAAGGGGGTGCCAAGTTAGACCCTGAAGAGGAACTTAAACAAGAGTACCTATTCTTTATTTTCACTTCAGTGGCAAGGTGAAGCAGCGGCCTTACCGCATTCTACAGTCAGTTGTCCTCAGGAATTGTGCATAGTTCAAGTTGGAGTATCCCACTCATCCCTTCTCCCATCCAAGTTCCAATAAAAACACAAAAAAAACAAATCCCCTGGAATGTTCATTGTCTGAGCCAAGAACTTTTAATACAGTGTATCTGCTGCCAGTTGCCAAAGGTAAACCAGGGAAACCCAAGAAGTGTAATTCTCAGCAGCTCCCTAGGGGGCAGTGCTACATAATGTTTCTAATATGTTTATTTCCAATGATCGTCAGCTCCATCTTGTGGAGCTGGAAATCACCAGTTGACAGTTGAATGGGCTGGGTGGGGATATACAGGGTATTGGGTTTGCCTACAGCCAGTGGCTCCCTATCAACTAGCTTGAGTGGGAAGCTACCACATTCAGCAGCATAATAATAGTGCAATCAGAGGTCTGATTCTTTCTGTTTTTTAGTGGTCCCTTACATTGGCGACCAATAGATGAAGGCTCCCCTTATATCAGTAGTCCCTCGGAGAAGGACATGTTTACACTGTTCTGAAATCCCTATTACAGAGAAACAGAACTTGTTCATTGCGCAAGAAACCCCTAGAAACCTTTGGAGGAACCCTGGCTGAGAAAGGCTGGACAAGGCAGTAATATATTTCTATCCCCCTTGGTGGAAGTGGAGGTGGAAGTGATCCCATCCATATACAGTACATACACACACAGCACAAGGCCATGATCACACGACGAGATGTTTCTTGGGGCTGCGGTTCCTTTGAGCTCCACAAGGAAGGTGGTGATCTCACTTCTACTGAGACAGGAAGTCTCTAATGGAATACAGACAGGAAGTGATGTCAAGTATAAATAGGAAGCTACGGAGGTGAGTTGGGAGAGACATCGCTGGAAGTGGCAGCAGAGGAGGTAATAAGATCTTATTTTCTATTTACACCCAGTAACCCCCCCCCCTCCCCCCTCGTCATGTCCGTCCTCTTCCTCCATAGTCACTGTGACGTCTTTTATCTCCAGCAGATGATGATACACACATATACAGTGCTTTGCGAAAGTATTCGACCCCCTTGAACTTTTCGACCTTTTGCCACATTTCAGGCTTCAAACATAAAGATATAAAACACATTTTTTGTGAAGAATCAACAAGTGGGACACAATCATGAAGTGGAACGAAATTTATTGGATATTTCAAACTTTTTAACAATTAAAAAACTGAAAAATTGGGCGTGCAAAATTATTCAGCCCCCTTAAGTTAATACTTTGTAGCGCCACCTTTTGCTGCGATTACAGCTGTAAGTCGCTTGGGGTATGTCTCTATCAGTTTTGCACATTGAGAGACTGAAATTTTTGCCCATTCCTCCTTGCAAAACAGCTCGAGCTTAATGAGGTTGCATGGAGAGCGTTTGTGAACAGCAGTTTTCAGTTCTTTCCACAGATTCTCGATTGGATTCAGGTTTGGACTTTGACTTGGCCATTCTAACACCTGGATATGTTTATTTGTGAACCATTCCATTGTAGATTTTGCTTTATGTTTTGGATCATTGTCTTGTTGGAAGACAAATCTCCGTCCCAGTCTCAGGTCTTTTGCAGACTCCATCAGGTTTTCTTCCAGAATGGTCCTGTATTTGGCTCCATCCATCTTCCCATCAATTTTAACCATCTTCCCTGTCCCTGCTGAAGAAAAGCAGGCCCAAACCATGATGCTGCCACCACCATGTTTGACAGTGGGGATGGTGTGTTCAGGGTGATGAGCTGTGTTGCTTTTACGCCAAACATAAAGTTTTGCATTGTTGCCAAAAAGTTTGATTTTGGTTTCATCTGACCAGAGCACCTTCTTCCACATGTTTGGTGTGTCTCCCAGGTGGCTTGTGGCAAACTTTAAACAACACTTTTTTTATGGATATCTTTAAGAAATGGCTTTCTTCTTGCCACTCTTCCATAAAGGCCAGATTTGTGCAGTATACGACTGATTGTTGTCCTATGGACAGAGTCTCCCACCTCAGCTGTAGATCTCTGCAGTTCATCCAGAGTGATCATGGGCCTCTTGGCTGCATCTCTGATCAGTCTTCTCCTTGTATGAGCTGAAAGTTTAGAGGGATGGCCAGGTCTTCGTAGATTTGCAGTGGTCTGATACTTCCATTTCAATATTATCGCTTGCACAGTGCTCCTTGGGATGTTTAAAGCTTGAGAAATCTTTTTGTATCCAAATCCAGCTTTAAACTTCTTCACAACAGTATCTCGGACCTGCCTGGTGTGTTCCTTGTTCTTCATGATGCTCTCTGCGCTTTAAACGGACCTCTGAGACTATCACAGTGCTGGTGCATTTATACGGAGACTTGATTACACACAGGTGGATTCTATTTATCATCATTAAGTCATTTAGGTCAACATTGGATCATTCAGAGATCCTCACTGAACTTCTGGAGAGAGTTTGCTGCACTGAAAGTAAAGGGGCTGAATAATTTTGCACGCCCAATTTTTCAGTTTTTTATTTGTTAACAAAGTTTGAAATATCCAATAAATATCGTTCCACTTCATGATTGTGTCCCACTTGTTGATTCTTCACAAAAAATTACAGTTTTTTATCTTTATGTTTGAAGCCTGAAATGTGGCAAAAGGTCGCAAAGTTCAAGGGGGCCGAATACTTTCGCAAGGCACTGTATAGTGTGAAAACCTAGATTAACCCCTTCAGGGTCCGAACATTTCCCCACTTACGGGGCCGGAACATTCTCTTCATGTTAGATATGTGTCACCTTCTCACTGGAGATGGGATGACCAAAGTTCTGGTGCCGAATCCGAACCCCATTGAATTTGAGGGGGGCTGAATGTTAAAAAAACAGTATTGGCTGTTTTCTAAACTAAGAGGCAAGGGATTGGCAGAAAAAGGGCATGGGGGGGGGGGGGGGATTTGCAGTGACCTGGGGGACATGTAATAAAGGAAATAGATTTTTTTTCTAAATTTGTTTAGTGAGGAGCAACAATTATAATCACAACAGAGGTGTAAGGTTCAGGAGTGCATTATGTATAAAGTGCAAAGTTCAGGACTGTGCTATGTACAGGAGTGCACTATGTACAAGGTGGTAGCCTCACAAGTGCATAGCTCATAAGCCAGTTTCCCCTATATTCTCCTTAACCCCCCAGTACAGAGCTCTCTTCCCAAACCCCATTCCTGGCAATGACCTAATAGTTTGGAAAATTTTTTGGGACTTTACATGAGACACCGGCGAGCACTGCACAGCGTCTCAATCCCTGTATATAACAGAACTGAAGAGAAAAAGGGGATTAAAGGAGGTTTGTGTCAGTGGTGGGATTCAAAAATTTTAGTAACCAGTTCCGACTTTCCCAGCAGAATGACCAGCGTGCCCCCCTTTCAATGCAGAGAGACCAGCGTGCCCCCCTTTCAATGCAGAGAAACACACATTTGCAAACGCATGTATAAGCTGCAGGCCACTCCAAGGCACCCTGTGTATCCTGCAGTCCTAACACTATCTAACACTACACAAACTGAGTGTCTCCAAACATGGGAGTACATGAATGCTAATGGATGGATGGGAAACAGGTAATCCCCTTTTTCTCTTCAGTTATAACCTAATAGTTTTCCCTTTAAATCAAGCGCTAGAAAATAATGTAAATACTTACGTCCCATAGCTGAATGCTGCCTACCTGGAAGAGAGGCCAGAGTGGGACAGATTAAGATCAGATCACTGTTTCGAAGAGACAATAAGAGAGAGAACATAATTAAACACCCCAAAAATATGGACAGGGCTACACATGTTTAAGAGCAACAGTGATCACCGTGAAGGAAAAACAGAGAAAATAGTCCACTTATTTTTTTTTTTTTTTTTGAAAAGGAAAGGTCATTTTAATAACATTTAATTACAATATGATTTGTGTCGCAATTGTATACGCTATAATATGTTTTCTTTTTTTTTTTTTTTTGAATAATATTTTTTATTAAAGAAATCAGCAATACAGGAAAAATTAACGCATTACAAATACACGTCAACAAGTCCAACAATTTGCATACAATGCAATACAATATCCTGAGGGAAAAGATAGAGGAAGGGGGGGAGGTGGGGGGGATGGAGGAAAACAAAACAGGGGGGGGGGGGAGAGGGGGGGAGAGGGAGGTTCCGACTAATATGAGAGCAGAATCAGGTCAAACGACTGCCAGCAGTATCATACAAATTCAACAACTGTATATATCAGGTTTGATGAACGTGATGGGCAGATCATAATCCACCTCAGTCCACTCACGTGCGAGTTGGGTAATGGGAAGGGGACACCCCCGTAGCCCCCAGTGGGAACATACTTGCCACAGGAGGGTCCCCACCCACTCACCCCTCCTTAGGGACAATTCAGGAGGAATATTTCCAGTACTGCCAAGCTAAACTGAATTTCTTGTAAGACAGGGAGTTGAAAGCTAAGGCCTTCTCCATGGCAAAATTGACATTAACAATCCTAACTACTTCAGAAAAATTCGGTATATCGAGAGATCTCCAACGACGTAGTATCAGCACCCTGGAAGCCAATAGAATATGTAACACCATCTGCCTGTAGGCAACAGGATAGTCATCCAGTCCCAAATTCAAAAGGGCGAGTTCCTTCTTAGGAGGGCGTAGAATACCCGTACAATCAGCTATACATCTGAACACTGTGTGCCAGAAGCTAGTCAAGGACGGACAGTCCCAAAGGATATGGAATAGTGTGCCTCTGTGACCGCAGTTTCTCCAACAGGTGTCCGGGATGTTTGGGAAGATTTTTGCCAACCTACTAGGCGTGTAGTACCACCTGTTGGAGATTTTCAGCATCATTTCCCAGTGTGCTGAGCAATGAGAGTATTGATAAGTACATGAGAGAGCGTGGGACCACTGAGTCGGGGTGAACTGGAGGTTCAGCTCAGTTTCCCACCTTTGCATTGACAACGTCTTGGGCAGGTCGGGTTTTTGGTGGAGTATGTCGTAAAACAAAGAGATGCCCTTGGCTGGTTTTCTAGCGGAGTTGTAGTGAGTCCACACTTTAAGGGGGATCCGGCTAGCTCTTGGGGGGTGTCTTTTAAGAAAGCTATGTACACTAAGCACTTGGAGGAAGAGAGTAGACGGGACTTTTAGCTTTTGTATCAGGGCTTGCGGGGTAATCAGAGCATCATGTTCGTAAAAGTGAGAGATCTCGGTGACACCCGAGCGCTCCAAATCAGATATCCGAAGGGTTGGGAGATATGCTTTTAAGCAGCTCAACGGTAGAGAGGAAGAGTGGAGCGGGGCAAATTCCAGTTGTGTCTCCCGGGCGCCTTCCAACCTCCGCCAGGCCATCAGAGAGACCTGAAGAGTCGGAGGCATACCCGACAGGGACCATGGGATCCAAAGGTCTCCCAGGAGAAACTGCCTCAAGTCGCCGGTGGGAGAGAGGTGACGTTCCATAGAGGACCAAGAAGAGGAACCGAGAGGAGCAAACCAGTGTTTAAGTTGGTCCAGCCTAGTGGACCAAAAGTACGCTTGAAGATCCGGCAATTTGGCATCACCCATGGATTTGGGAAGCTGAAGGGTGGAGGTAGAAACTCTTGCTCGCTTGCCGCTCCAGATAAAGCCCCTCAGTCCTCTAGAGAAGGCCCCCAGATATTTCCTGGGAAAGGGGACTGGAAGCGCCCTGAATACATAAAGCACCTGAGGCAAAATCGACATTTTATAAGCTGCCATTCTTCCCCCCCATGACAGTTCAACTTTGGACATACCCGCCATGGTACCGTTGAGCTTCTTAAGAAGGGGATCTAAGTTAGCGGGAATCAGTTTAGAGATTCGGGGGGTTATATGTAGGCCCAGGTACGGGATACTAACCTCTGTCCAAGGGTAGGGGCATATCGATTTTAACAAGGACACAACTTTCGGGTTAACCCCCATATTAAGCACCAGGGATTTTGAAGTGTTTACTTTATGATAGGAGATCCCTCCAAATGCCAATAAAATGCGGTGGACCGCAGGGAGCGAGCGGGTCGGGTTTGTGAGTGTTACAATAATGTCGTCCGCAAAGAGGTTGACTTTGTGGACTGTGTCACCCAGGCAGAACCCCTCCACCGAGTCGTCAGACCGAATGGCCTCCGCCAGAGGCTCGATCATCAGATTAAAGATGGACGGTGATAAAGGACACCCCTGGCGGGTGCCATTGGTGATGGCGAACGGTGTCGAGGTAGTGCCAGAGGTGAGGACTTGGGCCGAAGGGCAGGAGTAGAGTGCCAGTAGGGCCGATAGTATAACTCCCGTGAATCCAAACCTCCCCAGGGCCGCACGCATATACATCCAGCTGACCCTATCGAACGCCTTCTCTGCATCCAACGTGAGGAGCAGAGAAGGCGTTCGAGTGCTCTCCGCCACATGTACCAGATTCACTATACGCCTGGTGGCGTCAGAAGTCTGCCTTCCCGGCATAAATCCCATCTGGTCACTATGTATCAGAAGGGGTAGGACAGGCTGTAGTCGTGAGGCAAGTACTTTGGCGTAAACTTTAATGTCACTATTGAGAAGGGAAATAGGCCTGTAGTTGGCAGGGAAGCTGGGGTCCTTGCCAGGTTTGGGAATGGTCGTGATATAGGCGCCAAGCATTTCCTTAGGGAATGCCGATTTCTGGGCCGCTTGATTGAACACTGCAACAAGATAGGGGCTTAAGGTTTCGTTATATAACTTATAATACTCATTGCATAAACCGTCCGGGCCCGGCGACTTGCCGATAGGCAAGGAGCGGACCGCCTTAGAGATCTCTTCCTCTGTAAATGGAGCGGAGAGGGTCTGTACTTGGGCTTCCGAGAGGGAGGGCAGAGACAATCTGTCCAGGAAGGTTTTTATGGCTTCAGGGTCTGGTTGTACTGTGGAGGGGTCTTGTGCCAAATTGTAGAGCGCACCGTAAAAAGTTGCGAATTCATTCGCAATGTCCTTAGGGTGGGTCAGCTTGGCATTTGTCTTATGATGGGTCAGATGTGATATACGTGCACATGCTCTTTTCTGTTTAACTCTGGACGCTAAGAATTTACCCGCTTTGTTGGCTTGGGCATAATAGCGGAGGTTAAGCGCCTTTATATGGCGATCATATCGTTCCAGTAAGTGAGATCTGAGGGATTCTCTTTTTTGAGTCAGAGCTGCGGTCACAGAGGGTGTGGGATTGCTCTTGTGTGTGACTTCCAAGGAGCGGATCTCAGAGAGGAGAGCATCAAGCTTCTGATTATATGCCTTTCGCAGTCTGGCAGTCTGCTGTATACAAATACCCCTGACAAAAGCCTTATGCGCTCCCCAAAGCGACCAAGGGTCAGAGACCGAAGAAGCATTAAATTCAAAGAACTCACGTATATGTTCAGCAATCACCTTACCAGTGGCGGGGTCTTGGAGTACCCTGGCGTCACAACGCCATATAGATGTTCGTTCCCTGGGCCCTGTCTCCTCCACCACCATCTCCACCGCGGCATGGTCTGACCACGTGATGCTTCTAATGGCCGAAGAGGAGACCCTACCCAGCAGAGGAAGATCCGTAAGAATTAGGTCAATGCGAGAGTACGAACGATGTCTGGAGGAGTAATGGGAGTAGTCCCTTTCCGAGCCATGCTGACACCTCCAGACATCGTACAACTGCTCCTTGTGCAACAATAGACCAAGTGAAAGCTGTCGACCCCGGGCGGGCACCGAAGTGTCAAGCGCTGAGTCGACAACAGCATTAAAGTCGCCAAACAACACCAAGTTACCATATATTTCTGTGGATATTCTTTGAAGTAACCTGTGGAGGAAGCGCTGCTGATGACAGTTCGGGGCGTATACCGCAACCAGAGTCAGAGGCAAGTTGTTGAAGTCACCCCGGAGGATCAGGAACCGACCCTCTGGGTCACAGATCTCGTCCTTTAGGGAGAAAGCTACCGTGTCTCTGATTGCAATAAGAACTCCACGTTTTTTCTCAGAAGCGCTGGCAAAAAAAAGGTGTGGGAAGTGTTTGTGAGAGAAGCGAGGTTGTTGAGAAATTTTGAAGTGAGTCTCTTGAATTGATGCGATATCCGCTCGACTATTACACAGTTCGGTCCATAAGGAGTATCTCTTGGCCGGATGATTTAGGCCATTAACATTTAAGGAGAGAAATTTAATAGTCATGGTGGCTCCAAGTGACAAGTACGGACGTACTGGATGGTAGCAAGACAAAAAAGAAAAAAAAAAGGAGAAGCCGAAGTTGTATGACTCATCAGGGGGGCAGAACTCCAAGGGGAACAGTTTAGTATCGGAACCAGAACCAAGGAAGGGGGGGGGGTCTAACAACGGAGCAAATCACAAAAAAGGACATAAAAAAAAGTCTAACAGCAGGACATACCTGCATCCAGGAGAGAAGGGCCATAGGGAGTATTCACATCCTAGGCCTGGGACTGTGAAGAACACTGCAGGGAGACACTTTCGCTGCTACTCGACCTCTGACTAGAGTTGGAGCGTTTTGGGGATACCACTTGCCATTCCCCTTGGATGGGCACGGGAAAAGGATTAGGTGAGGCTCCATGTGGAGGCGGTGCATCCATGACAATCCCCCAACGGCGCAAGAGTGCCATTCCCTCCTCCATGGTAGAAATAGTAACCGTAGATCCATTATGGGTGATGGATAAGAGTGCCGGGTGTTTCCACTTGTGCGGAATGTGGTGGTTCCTGAGAGCCTTAGTAACCGTAGCCAGATTCCTGCGTTTCTGGAGAGTGTGCCGGGATAGGTCAGGCAGGATCTGAATTTGTGGGTGTTCTCCAGGCATCACTTGCAGTTGTCTCGAGGCCATAAGTATTTTATCTTTGGCCTGGAAAAAATGGACTCTCAGGAGTACATCACGGGGCAGGTCTTGTGCGATGAATCCGGGTTTTGGGATTCTATGGATCCTGTCAATGGTCAGGTCAGAGGGGGACAGGGAAGGCACCAACGCTGCAAACAGATCCTTGGCGTATTTCTCCAGGCTTTGGGGTTGCACCGACTCCGGCACCCCCCTAAACTTCAGGTTGTTTCGTCGCGACCTATCCTCAAGGTCAGCGACTTTGTCCTTGAGCCAAGAGATGTCTTCAGCATGCCCATTATGAGCTGCCACTAAGGTGTTGAGGGACAGTGAGCACTTATCCATAGACCTCTCCACAGAGTCCACCCTCTCCCCTAACTGGTGAATCTCCCTCCTAGTCTGGGTCAGTCCTTGGACCATGTCCGTATGTAGGGAGGACCATAGGGAGTGCATCATATCCTTCAGTAAGGATGCCGATATTGGGTGGTCTCCCACAGGGAAGGCTGCAAAAGGATCAGCTGCCTGAAGGGCCTGTGGCTGTGGTGCGGTGGGAGACAAGCCATGATCCATCTGCTCAGCAGGGATGGAGTGTGGGGGAGAGGGCCCTCGCCTCTGCTTCTGTTTGGCAGGGCTTCTCGCTGAGGGTGAGGGAGGCGTGGAGGAGCCAGAAGAATTCCCGCTATCGGGGTTAGCCACTTGCCTTAATGGTGGTGAGTGTCCTTCCCGCCGATCCACACTGTGTGCTGGGGGCCGCGGCTGCCGACCGGCGCCATGTTGGTGGAGACCTGGCACGGTGGAAAGGAGAAATCCATCCATTTTAGTGTGCTGGTGGAAATTTTTCTTCCCCTTCGCCATCAGCAAGGAGGGGAGAAGCTGCAGAGGCTGTAAGACCGCAATACGAGTCTTCCCGTGGGTCGTAGAAGGCTGAAGTCCCGGGTGGCCGAGCGGAGCTTCAGAGCAGTGCTGCCATCCGCCGCGCCGTACGCCACGCCCCTCCTCAAATAGTCCACTTATTAACCCCTTACATCCCCATCATAATATTGTACAACCAACACCGAATACCATATCTTTTCTATCCGTCTTTCAGAGAAATCCACATAGATCACATGACCACATCAATGAGGATGGAGGAGGACCAAAGTCACATGACTGAGGGGATACTCAACCTCGCCCTGGAGATCATCTACCTGCTGACTGGAGAGGTGAGGAGAATTCTGGGAGGTCACATGACATCATTTTTATCTCTATTAATAAAACACAGACCTGACCGAAGAGGTGAGGAGGATTCTGGGAATGTGACATATTACTGTTTTTTCTTGAATAGAGTTTTCCTCTTCTACAGTCAGGTGATAATATGGACATCAAAGAGCTTCCATGTGACTCCCAAAAACCTGGTTTTCCAATGCAGTGTTTTCCTCTTCTGAAGTCTGGAGGTCATATGACCATCACAGTGCCTCCAAGTGACTCCCTAAAATCTGAGAGACACAACATGGAGAAGATTCTAGAAGTCACCAAGAAGATGATGGAGCTGCTGACAGGAGAGGTGAGCGGTGCTGGGAATTCTGGGACATTATCCAGTAACAGACAAGGGATGTGTCTGGATGGTGACTGTATCATTGTGTGTGTCAGGTTCCTATAAGGTGTCAGGATGTCGCTGTCTATTTCTCCATGGAGGAGTGGGAGTATTTAGAAGGACACAAGGATTCCTACAAGCACATCACAATGGATGATCATCAGACCTTACATTTTAAAGAAAAAGAATTTCACCTGAATGAAAGGATACTGACCTTCTCCTTGGAAATCATCTATCAGCTGACCGGAGAGGTGAGGAGGATACTGGGAGGTCACATGACATCACTCTTAAAAACTCTGACCTGACTAGAGAGGTGAGGAGGATTCTAACATGATATTCCAATCTGTTCCTCAATACAGAGATTTCCTCTTTTGAAGTCAGGAGATCATATGACCATCACAGTGCCTCCATGTGACTCCCTAAAACCTGAGAGACACAACATGCAGAAGATTGTAGAAGTCACCAGGAAGATAATGGAGCTGCTGACAGGAGAGGTGAGCGGTGCTGGGAATTCTGGGACATTATCCAGTAACAGACAAGGGATGTGTCTGGATGGTGACTGTATCATTGTGTGTGTCAGGTTCCTATAAGGTGTCAGGATGTCTCTGTCTATTTCTCCATGGAGGAGTGGGAGTATTTAGAAGGACACAAGGATCTCTACAAGGACGTCATGATGGAGAATCAGCCGCCCCTCACATCACCGGGTAAGCGGAGACTTTATTGTAAAGGAGATAGCAGTACGGAGGATCCACCTAGATCCCCCATATTCTGATAAACACATAGAAACAATGTATTCAGTCAGTGTGTGTGTTTCCTACAGATGGATCCAGTAATGGGAACCCACCAGAGAGATGTCCCCGTCCTCTGTATTCCCGGGATTCCACACAGGAAGGTCACACCATCCCTCACCATCATCAGGTGGGTGGATTAGGGGGTCTGGAATATAAAGTGATTGAACACTCTGACATGTGGAGACGATGTGTGGACTCTACAAGATGATATTTTCTATGTGATCTCACATCATAAATACTTCTATATTACAGATCTTATTTTCTGCCATTCTGTTGGTTTAGGGTGAAGATCTGATGAACGCGAAAGTTGAGGGTGAAGTAGAAGAGACGTCTGTGAGGGATGATCAGCAATATACGGAGGAGGTTGGAATGATGAGAACATTCAAAGAGGAGAACACTCCTACAGAGATCAGCACAGGTGACCCATAACATATTCTTCTGTTATATCT
Organism: Pelophylax lessonae; assembly: GCF_965119305.1. Taxonomy (NCBI): domain Eukaryota; kingdom Metazoa; phylum Chordata; class Amphibia; order Anura; family Ranidae; genus Pelophylax; species Pelophylax lessonae. The sequence continues at coordinate 42,289,948 of NC_138770.1, forward strand.
GCTCTGTTTCTGCACACTGATTGGTCCAGAGTAGGAAGGGAGATGGGTGATATCAGCCAATAATAGGTTGATATTTTTCACTGATGCCTGCCCTATACATTAGAACTTCTGTGTTGTCTGGGCTGGGGTTCAGCTGGCAGTATTGGGTTGTGTTTCACTCATAATTACAGTAGCACAGATATAATAGCACAAATTGTTCCCTTCGTAGGTCTTTCCCTCTTCTTCATGTAGACTTAAAGTCACATAGAAATAATGTATTCAGTCAGTGTGTGTCTTTCCTACAGATGGATCCAGTAATGGGAACCCACCAGAGAGATGTCCCCGTCCTCTGTATTCCTGGGATTCCACACAGGAAGGTCACACCATTCCTCACCATCATCAGGTAGGTGAAATTGAGGGTCTGGAACATAGTGATTGAACACTCTGATATGTGGAGACAATATGTGGACTCTACAGGATGATATTTCTTTTCATTCATTAAAGGACACAGCTGAATCTCTGGATAGTAACTAATGAATTTATTACACCACTTGAAAGAAATTATACACTTTTAATAGTCTCCGGCAGACAATCCCACAGCCGCCATTTTGAATGAGGCACTTGCCCGACTAGAGTTTTCCTAGCGGGGGTGCTGTCTCATGGATCTTGAAGGGTCCTTCTTCCCAAATGCAACCACAGTTGCTATGGCTGCAGGTGTGCAACTGGTGGGATGAGCAGTTTCATTTTGGGGCTTACTCCCTGTCTGCGCACATTCATCTTTTTGTGGCCATGACTGAGTCACAGTGTACAGGACGAAGTACGCAAAGATCCTCTTTTCTTTTGTGCCCGTTGCAGGATGTCTGGGGTACCCTCTCTGCATCACCTTCAAAACCTCCCAGTCCGGGAAGCCTCTGTTCCAGGTGGCATCAGGGTCCTTTGGGCCCCCCTTAACTTTTGAAAACTTTTCAGAAGCTACAGAGGATTTTGTATTCTGCATGGAGAGGGCTTATTGCAGATGCCCCGTTAAAAAAAAGGCCTACTGCCAACCGCATCTACTTTTAAAGCCTGAGACAACGAACCTCCTTCTCCTGCAGGTCTAGAAACTTTCATTGGGGTGGAAGATCCAATTTCTCCCTCTGGCACATGAGAGCGAGCTGGTTTTGGCTTTTATTAAGGCTGTTTGGGAGATTTTGAAGGTTGAGGAATCGCCTTCCATGTCAGAGGACTCCACAGTCCCTTTCGAGACCCATAAGCATAGACACTCCTCAAAAGGTTTTCCTCAGGATTCCTTCTTTGATGATTTTATCTACAAGGATTGGACACATCCAGCTAATATCATTACGGATGCCAGCCTATTTGGTTAGAGTGGAGTGCTGGGTCAATTGCCAATTCAGGGTCAATGGAAACCAGGCTTTCCATCAACATCGGTGATAGTTACTCAGAGTGATCCGTCTTTTCCGCTACCATTAAATGGCTCTTCTCAACGGTTGCCTGATAAAGGTTCAGTCGGACACTTGGAAAGTGTGCTGGAGGTGGCCCACATCCTCAATTGGGTGGAACTTCATATTCCAGCCTTGCCCATCATTCACATTCTCGGGGTGGATAATTGGCAGGTGTAATAAATCTGTCGTCAATGCCTGGATCAAGGAAATGGTCTCGCAATCCGTGTTTGTCACTAGATTTGTCAATGCCGGGGCACACAAGTTATTCTCCTTGCATCCAGACTCAATCAGAAAGTTATCAGTTGTGTGGCCTAGAACAAAAGGTCCCTGGACTGATGCGTCAAATGTGTGCTGGTTACTCCATGAAGCAAGCACTCCCGGATGTATGCCTTTCCTCCTCTGAAGCTCCTATCCCAGTTATTGCAGAGTACAGAGCAGGAGGACTCATTGTCTGAAGAGAGGAGTCTCAAATTATGGAGATCCGAAGAAGGTGAAGCTTTTGCTCAGGAGGTATCAAAATGACAGGCATGGGTTCTGTACAGGGATTATAGGAAATATCACTCACCTAACCACTATCAGGAGTGCAAACATAGCATAGCAGTTACAGTAAGTCAGTTGCGGCCCTGGTTGACCGTACAGGCTCTCTGACTAGGTCCAAGCCGGAGATTATGGAGACTGCCATGTCACGTTATCCTGACCTGGGCAGAAGGGGCCTTGAGCAGGCGGGATTGTTAAGCTTTCTGGACTCTACACCAGGGGTGGGAAATGTCAGTCCTTGTGAGTATGACAGAGGACATTACTGCAGATGATATAATTAAGGCTATTGATAAGCTTAACAATAAAATGTCACCTGGGCCAGATGAATTTATAGCCAAGTTTTATAAACATTTTAAAGTGGTATTAAACCTGTAACCTGGACTGTAGCTGATAACTGCTGTGGAACTTTGTTGCTGCCTCTTATCCTTCTGCAATGTGGACAGGGTTAAACTATTTATTAATGCAGAAGTGCAGCTGCCGTTTTAAGGAGACCACATTGCAATGCTTGTCTATGGAGTGTCTCTAGTGAAGGGACAGATATTATGGCTGGGTCTGAATCAATCCTGGAGGATGGTGATTGGCTGATGCAACAAAACAAGAAGTGTGTCTTCAGACTGCTGAGAGGAAAGGAGAAGATGGTCCTAAAGCTAGCAGGGGCTCAGAAACAGTGGGCTTCCGGCTGAACAGCATTCTGCCATAGCTGACCGCCAGGGCTTTTTTTCTCAGAATAGGTGCAGGAACCCCCCCCCCCCTTCTGAGTCGTCCCTTGTCTCTGCCGCCTACCCACCCCCAAGCACCTGCCTTGGTCCCACCCCTCTATCCACCTCCCCAATACTGCCCCTTTTAGGGAACACAGAACCAAGTATCATTCTGTGGTGCTAAGTAATTTGTATGGAACTTGATAATTATAACAAGAAAAGCAGCACAATAGATCCCCTGCAGCCAGCAACAATAGACCCCCCAGAAACAAGTGATCACCCACACAACAATGCCCCCCACAACAAAAAACGACCCCCAGCAACAATAGATCCACCCCAGCAACAATAGACCTCCCGCAGCAACATTAGATTCTCCACAAGCCAGCAACAGTAGACCTCTCTCTCAACAGTAGATCCCTCCTAGCAACAACTGACTCCCTAGAAATATAAGATCCCTCATCAGCAGCAATAGGTCCTCCACCAGCAAAAAATAGACCCTCATACAAAAATAGATCCCCACTAGTGACAATAGTTTCCCCAGCGGCCATTAGCACTAGACCCTCCAGGACACCCCAGCACCCTTTGCACTTACATACATTCAGTGTTGGAGGTGCCGGAACTGCGTTCCCCCTAAAAAAAAAAAAACCCTGCTGACTGCAATTGGGTGAAAATTCAGAGAAGCAAAAAGACTGCTCATCACACAGGACCTTACCTCAAAGACTGGGAACCTTCTCTGTGGGAGAGTGTGAAGTGTAATTTCCTGGTGAGCTCAGACTGTATTAGAGAGCACTGCTACTGCTCGTATGGAAGTAAAGGAGGGACTGTCTTAGCAGGATTAAAAGAGACCCATCACAGCAACTCCTAAGCCTGTCTGATGAATTGAACTGAATCCGAGCACGTGTCCAGAGACCCAGAAGAGGGCACTCTGGGTCTGGTAAGGGACTAATATTTTGCCTGCTGGTAACTGTTTGCTTTCTTTATGGGCCCCAACTTTGCCGGCCAATTTTTTTTTTTTTTTTTCATCATTCACTGGCTAGTGGGATAAAATAGGGACTGTTGTAGCAATAGGTTAGGACTGTCTTTTTTATACTGCTGCTAGGGAAATTCAGGCAGTTCAGTTCTGTTAATTACTGTTTGCCAGAATACTGCAGGTGTTTAACCATGAGTTCTCCCAGAGTAATGTTATTGTCTTTTTGATTATTTGTATAAGAAAACGTTCTAGACCTCTCTCTTCTTGTAGGCTATGCTTGGCCCAATAAATCTTTTTTGTAATACCTCAGTAAGTGCTGGGTGAGCGAGGTGCGTCCTCTTCAGGTGTGCAGTGAAATTCGAACAGCAATTCAGCAGCTACTCTGGGGGTAGTGCTACAAACTCAACAGCAAATATTTATTATATTGCAGCTTACCAATTTTTACATCTCCCGGCTGCATCCGTTTTCTTTTGAGGGTTTCTTTCTTTTTATTTTCAACTGGTGATCTAGCCAGTAAGCCTGTTGTTTTGCAACAGAACAGACTGTGCTGCTGATGTAGCAATAAGAGAGTTGAGACAAGTCATTTAACACTAATAGGGGTATTTGCAATGATCAGCACCTATTTTATTTTAATGTAAAACCTTTATCCCAAAATGAAATAAATCTGTTTGCCGTAACTGCTTAAAAAGTATAGGCTGGAGTTTGGCTTCAGTTTGCTAGTGTATCTAAATCTGCTAGTGCGTCTAACCCTACTCTCCTTCGAGATTAACAATACTGCTGTCCAAATGTGTCTTTGTTGCTCCTTTATTCAGAGTGGCTGCACCCTGATACAGGAGGTGTGTTATAAACCAGATCACCAGGTGAAAACAGAGGGGAAAATATCCTAAAAAAAAAAATAATGCAGTCACCATATCCATTAATTGGTAAGTTGCCATATAATTACATTTTTCGTTTTGGGTTTAAGACTACTTTAAAGCAGAGTTCGGCCTTCCCCTCCACCCCCTCCAAAAATTTAAAGTCAGCAGCTACACATACTGTAGCTGCTGACTTTTAATATATAGACACTTACCTGTCCTGGAGTCCAGCGATGTCGGCACCGCAGCCAATGTTTCCATCAGCTGTCGGGTGCTGCCACCGCCATTGCCGGTAAGGGAACCCTGCAGTGAAGCCTTGCGGCTTCACGGGCGGGTCCCTACTGCGCATGCGGGAAGCACGCTGCACATTCCTACTGGCTCAGTGGCGGAGGAGGAAGGAGGGGGCCGAGCTTCCAAGGGACAGAGCCGCAGCGCTGTATCCGGGAAGTGGGGAAGGGTACCTGTCAAAAACAGGTACCCGTTCCTTCCCTTCCCTCCTGAAAGGTGCGTGCCAAATGTGGCACTGGAGGGGGGGGGAAGAAACAAAAAAACGGAAGTGCCACTTTTGGGTGGAACTCCGCTTTAAGGTTACTCTGGCCCCATATTTGGTAAAAGTTTTTAATTACTGTCTGAGAGAGGGTTCACTCTCCCTCTACATGAGACAATCCTGTAGTAATTCTTTAGTCAAGGGGTAAAGATTTTTCAAGAACTGGTGGCCCATTAGCATTTTCAATGTATAGGAAGGAAGATACTGGCTATCCTCTGTGGCAAGCAATTTACTTTCTTGCCACCAGTGGTGCAGGGATGGGGGCTGGAGAAAGGTTTTTGCTGGCATTGGATCAGGCTTAGGCTTTTGATCATAAATACCTGTGGTTGTTCCTTTGCAACTATGGCCTGGAGGGGGGCTTTATTGATTGACCTAAGACCTTGTAGAGAGAGTTGGTTCAAGTGTGAGTCAGGCGTATCCTTTATGCCCCCTGTTATACATGTTCGTAATCAACCCCTTCGTTCAAACGTTAGAGAGCGGACCGTTGTGTGGAGCGCCTTAGGGCATGGCTGGTGAGGGTTATGGCTTTTGATGATGATGTGTCTGTTTGTTTTTATCTCTGGGACACAGGAGGCAAATTAGGCAGTATGGATTAAAGAAGAGTAAGGTTTTCTGGATGGGAAAGGAGGGTGAAGGCTTCTAGACACCTTCCCGGATCCCCATTAGAAAAACAAGTTCTTACCACCAATTTTTGCCTTTGCAATTATAGTTACATAGTTAGTGAGGCTGAAAAAAGACACCAGTCCATCCAGTTCAACCTATGATGACTGTGTGTTTGCTGTCAACAGTACATCGTATACCCCTTTATGTTGTGGTTGTTAAAGTGCCCATCCAATAGTTTTTTGAACCTATCAATGCTCCCTGCTGATACCACTGCTTGTGGGAGAGAATTCCACATCCTTACCACTCTGACAGTAAAGAACCCTTTACTCAGTTTAAGGTTAAACTGCTTCTCTTCTAATGTTAGTGAATGGCCGCATGTCTTTTTAAATTCCTTTCGCTGAGAAGTTTTTTCCCTATCCTAGGATCACCAGTACAATATTTGTACATCGCTATCACGTCTCCTCTCCAGAGAGAATAAGTTCAATGCTTGTAGTCTTTCCTTGTAGCTGGAGTCCTCCAGTCCCTTTTTATTAGTTTTGTTGCCCTTCTCTGGACTCTCTCCAGTTCCAGCACATCCTTCCTGAGGACTGGTGCCCAGAACTGGACGTCATTCTCAAGATGTGGCCGGACCAGAGTCTTGTAGCGTGGGAGAATTATCGTTTTATCTCTGGAGTGAATCCCTTTTTTTATACATGCCAGTATTCTGTTGGCTTTGCTTGTAGCAGCTTCCATTGCTGAGCTTGTCATCTACTAGGACCCCCAGGTCCTTTTCTATCTTTGATTCCCCCAAAGGTTCTCCCCCTAATGAGTAATTGCTTTCATATTTCTGGCACCCAAATGCATTACCTTACATTTTCCAACATTAAACCTCAATTGCCATGTAGATGCCCACCCCATTATTTTGTCCAGGTCTTCTTGTATGGTTTCCACATCCTGTGTAGAAGTTATTGCCCTGCTTAGTTTATTATTGTCCACAAATACTGAGGTTAAGCTATTTATCACATCCTCTATATTGTTTATGAATAAATTAAACAGGATTGGTCCCAGGACAGATCCTTGGGGGATCCCACTTTCCACACCAGACCATTCTGAGTACTCGCCATTTATCAACACCCTCTGGACTTGCCCCTAAAGCCAGTTTTCAATCCAGGCATTCACCCTATGGTCCATACCTTCACTTATTTTGTATAGTAAACGTTTGTAGGGAACTGTATCAAATGCCTTTGCAAAGTCCAGATACACCACATCCACAGGTGTGGAGAAAAACACAGACAAAATAGGCGTGAAAATTGGATGAGCAGGCTGAAAATGCCGATGCCAAGGTGGCAAGCTGGAAGCTCTCTTTCAAGGGAAAAAGGCAAACCTGATCAAAACCTACCTGAATCTGTTTTCTTGGCATGTCAGTTTTGTCTGTGTTTTGCCAATGTCTCTCTAAACGAAGAGAGGGTCCAGCATGATAAGCTCCTGACTTATGTTGCTTTGTGCCTGAAAATGCCTTAGCAGTAGCAAGTGAAAGTGGAGGACAATAGGTCTCTGACTAGGAAGGCCCTGGAAAGGAGGATTATTGAATCTGTCTTTTGCAAGGAACAGTCAATGGTTGATTGATCTGGAAAAAATCCTATTAAAGTTTCAGGATTTGGCCTGGCTCTCGTTCCATGGCAGACTCTTTGTGAAGGGGACCTGAAATATTGCTTTCTGGGTGACTAAGAAGTGGAATGTGGTGGCGTGGAGGAAGTGATCGACCATTTCTTGCTTCAGTGCCCCTTCAACAGTTAGTGGGAGGGGCTTTAAATATCCCTTTTCTCTCCAGCATGGCTTCAGCAGAGTGGATGCATAGAGCCTTTCAGACTCACCAGGATTTTGAGGCATTTTTTTCTAGTTAGCTTAGCAGTCTGTTAATTCACACGGAATGTACAATGTCAGGTTTTCATTAGTCAAAAAATCCTTCCTGTAAAGGTGGTAATGCACGACATTCAGAGTGAGGTTGGGAAAATTTGGGGTCTTGAGAAAGAGACAGATGGTGGGGGGAGGTCTGGACAAAGGTGTGGACAAATTTTAGACTAGTTGCTGTCTGTTGATCTCTGGGTGTATAGTTTTCTATTTCTATCCTTTTTCATGTCTGTGTGTGTATACTGTATATGTTTTAAGATCTTAACAAGCAGAAATATGTAGTAATTCTGGTGGCCCCAGATTTGCTGCACCAGGCCTGGTTCACGTATCTGGTCTGGTTGGTCACAGATGTGCCATGACGTCTCGTACTTCTCTCCCAACTCTCACTCTTTCACCCTGGCTGGCTTTTACAGCATAGCTGTTGAAAGCCAGGTGCTGAAGGACAAGGGCCTTTCTCTTGTTGTCATCTCCATGATTCTTGGGGCTCAAAAGTCCACCTACCGTTTATTTTATTATTATACCTAGAAGGCTTATTTAGCCTATTGTGAATTGCTGTGTCTCACCCTCGTGGGTTTTCTGTTGCTTTTTTGCTTTTATTTTGGCCTTCACCCAGACCAGTGGAGAGCAGAGCTGGGTCACAAGCCGAGTTTGCTAACAGAGGTTGGTAATGTTCAGGCAGTGAAGTACAAAATTATTAGGCAGAACCTTGGTCAAGAGACTAGGCCGAAGTTGGAAACACAGGTAGGCAGTATACATAAATAGGCAAGGGTGGTCCAGAAGCAGGCCAGGTCAGTAACAGAAACAAGGATAGCATAGATATAAAATGAAATACCATCCCGCAACAGTCCCTGGTTTAAATAGTCAACTAGGAGCCGGAATCTGTGATGGACATGCCTGTGTGTCCATGTACATGCCTTTGAGTGCATGTTCCTATGCACGTGTGTGTGTGCTATCGCATGCTTATGCAAATACTCATAAAAATTAGCACAATCTCTCTTGATGGCTGACAAGAGGTTACTGACACTTGCTTGAAGTAAACTCTCTATTCATTCCTCCTCCACCATTTAAAGTCCTCGCCTCAATTAGTGAGTCTCCATGGGCAGGGGCGGACTGAGCGGTCGGGCAATTCGGACGTGGTCCGAGGGCCCGGCCAGGAATGGGGGCCCGGCTGGGAAGGGGGTCCGCCACCCAGTACAGAATTAATTCACCCGATGTTGTCTCAGAGACAACATCGGGCTATCGGGGCCCAGCGCAGGTGTAGTGGGAGGAGGGGAGGGACCCGGTGGCCGGCGCTACTTCCGTTGGAGGAGGGGCCCGGCGCTGGGTTTCCATGGTGTCCTGTCAGCGGGAGGACATCAACGTGTGCCGCCTCCACAGGCGGAAAAGGCTGGATTTTAGGTAAACAGTGTGCGCCTGCAGGGAGCTGTCCAGGGGTGACACATCAGGAGCACTGCGGTGATTCAGTGGAGGGATTGCAGGGCCGGCCACGGATGGATGGATGGATGGGATGCAGGGCCGACCGCAGGTGGATGTGCTGCATATGCAGGAAGATTGTAGAGAGTCTGACCATTCCCCCGCCCATAAAGCCACTCCATGGAAACCTAGGCGGCCCCTGGACCGAAGGACCCGATTTGGCCAGCCGCCTTGCAGCAGCTGGTCGCCTGGCAACCAGGACGCTAGGAGAGAAGGAGGGACAGAAAGGTTGAGGCCTTCAGCACCACCACCTTCTGTATATGCAGCTGCAGGACCTTGCTGAATTTCATGTGCGGGAGGCAGATCTCAGACCCGCCTCCTGCACATGAAAAATAGTGAGGTGCTGCAGCTGCTTAATGGGAAAGCAATGCGTCTGGTGTATACCCACCTCTCTTCACACCCACTTCTTTTTCCGCTGGTGAAGGGGTTTGAATCTGATGTTTCAGGTCCAGAGGATGCTCATTTGATAATGGTAATTATTATTATATTATTATAATGTTCTTTTTTTCAGCCGGCTCATTGCCATGCTTTACTAATCAATGTTCACCTGCTGTCTCTGGGCAGTGGCGTAGCATGGGGGGCAGCCAGGCTATGGCTCCGGGTGCATGCAAAATTTAGAGGGGTGCCACGCCGAGTGTGCTGCTCTTGATGTGCTGCCCTTGATGTCATGTCAAGTTCTGTGGCGGCGGGAGCGTGCGGGCATCTATCTCGAGTGGGCGGCCCAAAAAACAGGGGCTGCCTGGAAGGTGAACTCTGGGCCCAGGAGCCCAGGAGGGAGAAGAGCTTCACAACCTCCTTGACCCCCAAAGAGGTGCAGCATCCCGACACTTCCCAAAGCCTGGACTGCGTCTCCTTCAACCTCCTCTCCTCTCCAACCTCAGCAGTGAGGATGAGGATGGACGGGAGGCGCAGGCTGCCAGAGAGCCACTGAAAGGAGCAAAGCACCCCCAGATCAAGGAGGCATGGAAGATACCGGCATCATACACTGATACACAGATCTACCTGCAGACACAGACTGGAATTGGGGGGCAAAGGAGAGACTGCAGGTAGGGACAGGGCTAGGGGTCTCTCTCTCATTTCCTCCCTCGCCCCCCTCTCTGTTAGTCCCCCCCACTCTCTGCCAGCCCCCCTCTCTCTCAGTCCCACCTCTCTCAGCTCTCCTCTCTCTCTGTTCCCTTCTTTCTCAGTCCCCTTCTCCCTCTCTCAGCCCCCCTCCCTTTATCTCAGCCCCCCTCTCTCTCATTCCCGTCTCATGCTCTCTCAGCCCCCCTCTCTATCTCAGTTTCCCTCTCTCTCACCCCCTCTCTCTCATTCCCATTTCGCTCTCTCTCAGCCCCCCTTTCTCTCTCTTTCCCCTCCTCTCTCTCACCCACCTCCCTCTTTCTCCTTCACCCCCCTCTCTTTCCTGTGAACTAGACTGGTTAACACCTGGAGGGGGTGAAAGGGTAATTCATTAACAATGTCCTTAGTAAAGTGCAGCAACGAGGGGTTAATCTTCTGTCACTGGTCACTGGTGCATTAATGGCCAGTGACAGTTATTTAACCCCTTTGTGCTGCATAAGTGACACCAGTGTCAGTGTTAAATTAACCCCTTCATGAAGGGGTTAAAAACACTGCCAGTGGCCACTAATGCAGCACAAAGAGTTTAACTCTGCCAATACCCACCAATGGGGAGGGATTCAAATAGAATTTCCAGTTTAAACCGAAGCAGCATTAAAAATTCCCCCATCCCCCCTGCCCCCCCTACTAATGCCTATGTTGGCTAACCTGTGTAGAAAAGATGTATACGCCTATTTTCAGGCTGCTTCGGTCTGGTCACATTTTCTCCTGTGTGAGCCAGTGCTGTATGCAGGGAAGAGGAGGGAGTGCCAACAACAGATAGGACATAGGAACCTATGGGTGATGTCACTGCTTGAGGCTTTACCGGCCATTGTCAAGCACTCTCTGCTCTCCCCTGCAGTCACCACTGACTAAGACAGCCTGTCCCCCCGGGCTGCTCAGTCTAAAATGCCTGGGCCTGTTTTTTGTCCCAGTCCGGGCCTGCTGTATGCTGATGAGCTGATTATAGACATGCATCTATCGATAGCATCCATCAGACATTGACTGCTTAATGAGCATGGGAATGATAGCATTTGCTTAAAACAGCAGATCATCATTGTGGAGAAAGAATTAGTGCTGCTCATAATGAGCAGCTCCTGTATGCAAATAGGTAGAGATGTGTTGTAATGATACCTCTATTAAAACAAGGAAAAAGGTTTTGGCCATTTTATACACTCATCATGTTCCGCTAAATAAATTTGAGGTGGGGTGTGGGTGTGACTGGAGGTGGGGCAAGGGTGTGGCTGGAGGCGGGACATGGGTGGGGCCTGGAAGAGGGCCCTTGATTTATTTTGCCCGGGGGCCCTGAGGGTTCTCAGTCCGCCCCTTTCCATGGGTGTGTGTCACTGACAATAGTATTTTCTTCCACTCTGTTGTTTAGGGTGAAGATCTGATGAACATGAAAGTTGAGGGTGAAGAAGAAGAGACGTATGTAAGGGATGATCAGCAATATACGGAGGAGGTTGGAATAATGATGACATTCAAAGAGGAGGACACTCCTACAGAGATCAGCACAGGTGACTCAAAATATATTCTTCTGTTATCTCTTCTCTGTTACTGCACACTTATTGGTCCAGAGTAAGGTGGGAGATGAGTGATATCAACCAATAATAGGTTGATAAAAGTCACTGATACCTGTCCTGCACATTAGATCTCATTTTCTCTCATATAAATACTCTTTTCTATGCTGCAGACACAATTTATTTATTCAGACGTGATTTTTCCATAGTGATAATTTGAACATACCTGGGTCCAGTTCTAGGTGGGCTCCATGAACTTGTTGAATCTGAACCCCATTGGAGTCAATCGGAGCTGAATCCTTGAAATTAATAATGGGCATTTTCTATGCTCATAGGCAAGAGATAATATTGTGAATTCAACCTACCAAAACAAAACTGATATCTACAGTTAAGAAAAAAAAAAAAGCAATTTAACTGCAAGTAAATGGCAGCTCCCAGGCGCTTACTTCTGTTTGTAAACTAACAGGCAGGGATTCCCGTCATCCATGCCAGACCCTTATAACCCTAAATGAGGGTCTGGTATAGATGTTATTGTGTGACCCTCGTTCAAAAAAAAAAAAGGGGTTCCTCCTTTAAATACTGTACATACCAGACACTTATCCAAGCGTGCAGCCTGGCAGGAGAGGAAGGGGGGGGGGGGGGGGACAAGTGTGCCCCCTGGACCATACCAGGCCATATGTCCTCAGCATGTGTTGGAGAGTTCCACATGGGACTGGGGGACCCCTTGTTCTCATATTGAGGACAAGAGCCTCTTCCTCACAAGTCTGGCCCACTAGATGTGGGGGCTGCAGAAGGGACATATCAGAATCTGGAAGCCTCTTAAAGAATATAGGGCGGTCATATCATGCTTCCCCATATGAGCAATGGGTACATCATTTTTATGTTTCAAACACTGCTGTATGCATTGACATACTTCCTTAGTGTCAGGAACCATTTATCAGACTGAGACAGAAAATGCAGTAAAATCACACCTTTAATGTAATGTTTTAAAATGGTACAGAACAGTAAACGTAGTCAAAACATAAGCCAGGGGTCGGAAGCCAAAACGGAAAGTCAGACGAGCCAGTGATCAGGAAACCAGAAAACAGCGAAGTCAGAGGCATAGGAAACGGGATCAGGAACCAGAAGGGACATCAGCTGGGCAAAGTCTTTCACAGGAACCTAACACAGAAACTCCAGATATGTTGACCAGGTGAAGACAAGAAAGGAATGAACAAGACAGCTTAAATAGCCAGAAGAGGCTAGCTGTAGGTGGGACAACCAGATAATGATAAACAGGTGGGCCACTGAGGAAACAATGAGTGCTGACAATTAACTGACAGCAGAGCAGCCTGAGCACAGAGAAGAGAGCTGCTGCGAACCCAGCCCTGACACTTAGACCCAGTCTGTGTGAATATTATGGTCACCTGCTTGCTTGGCCCCATTCACAAGCAGCATAACTATTTAAAGAAACTGAAGTTGAATCCAACACAATTTTACTTAAGCTAACTGCAGCACAGAACAAGTTTTTCCACTGTATGCAGATAATACGTTTTTTTTTAGCCCTGTCTCTGAGCAGAACTAACACAGACTGAGAGAAAGTAGGTAGGTCTAGCTGGGACAAAACTAATTAGCACTAAACAGGAGGAGGAGAGGACAGAAGGAGATACCAAATCCTATTCTAAAAGAAGCTCCAAACCCCCACTAGATGTCAGCATACATCAAACAAAAGTAACCTAATGCAGTTCAAAACAACACAGAAGAAATACAATTAGGTGGAACAGAATACCTACTCATTTACATTCTGATCCCTGTCTATGTAGATTCTGGGGTCCAGCTGGCAGTATGAGGTTGTGTTTTAATCCTAGTTACAGTAGAATTTTCATAGGTTGGTCCCTCTTTTTTGAGATGACTTGTAGCTAAAGGGTAACATAAAACTTTATTAATAGTCTTTCTGGGGTGAAATGTAAGGAAGAACATAGAAAACTGAAACACTTATTTTTTGCAACAGAAAATACTTCTCCAAACACCCTCCAATGCTTCTTGTCACCAGAAACCTAGGACTTTGGTCACTTGTTCCATGCTAAAGGGTCTTCATTTCTGAACGTTGAACTTCTTCATTTTCAGAGATCACATGACCCAGTGCCTAGGTTTGTGTGAAGAGCATGCACGTCCCAGTCTCCATTGGTTCCTGCTCTTCTGACAAGGCTGTGTAAATGTAGAAGTGATCTGGGAGGGGGACTAAAGTCCCTTTTACTGAAGAGAAAAAGTCACAGCTGGTTGGGACATCCACAGAGAACATCTGCTCACTAAAATCTACCTGATCCAAGTGGAATCTTGATTTCTGTGAACTAATCATCTTGTATCTTTGATCATGTTTTTATATTTTCCAGGACACGCCATCAAGGAACCCTCAAAAGATCATCTCACTTTATCTCTAAGCTGTAAAATGGAAGATGGGGACATCACAGGAGATTGTGCAGGAGAAAAGACAATGAGCTCAGCTATGGATGGTGGACTTCACAATGTGAATGGACCATCAAATCCCTCTGACTCTGAGCAACATTGTACTGTAAGGGATGGTGCCAGAATTCAGGGGGAGGAAAACTGTCTCTGTCCTGAATGTGGGAGACGCTTTAGCTCTGAATTAAGTCTTACTGTACATCAGACATCTCACACAGGTGGAAGGCTTTATTCCTGTTCAGAGTGTGGGAAAAGTTTTTTAAAAAAATCAGAACTTGTCATACATTACAGATTTCATACTGGCAAGAAGCAGTATTCCTGTCACGAGTGTGGGAGATGTTTTATACAGAAATCTGGGCTTGTTCAACATCAAACATCTCATACAGGTGAGAAGCCGTATTCCTGCCCTGTGTGTGGGAAATGTTATACACAGAAATCTGGGCTTGTTCTACATCAAAGATCTCACACAGGGGAAAAGCCATATTCCTGCTCTGAGTGTGGGAAATGTTTTTTAGAGAAGTCTAGTCTTTACAGACATCAGAGGATTCACACAGGGGAGAAGCCTTATTCCTGTCCTGAGTGCGGGAAATCTTTTTCACAAGTAGCTCATCTTTACATACACCAGAGTTCTCACATGGGGAAAAAGTTGTATTCCTGTCCTGAGTGTGGGAAATGTTTTACACGGAAAGCAAGACTTGTTCTACATCAGAGATCTCACACAGGGACGATGCCTTATTCCTGCCCCGAGTGCGAGAAATGTTTTTCAGAGAAATCCAAACTTTACAGACATCAAAGTATTCACACAGGGAAGAAGCCGTATTTCTGTTCTGAATGTGGGAAATGTTTTTTACAGAAATCAGAACTTATTATACATCAGAGATCTCACACAGGTGAGAAGCTGTTTTCCTGCCCTGAATGCGGAAAATGTTATTCACAGAAATCGTACCTTGTTATACATCAAAGGTTTCACACAGGAGAAAAGCCATATTCCTGCACTGAATGTGGGAAATCTTATCCACAGAAATCAAAACTCGTCATACATCAGAGATCTCACACAGGAGAGAAACCGTTCTCCTGCCCTGAGTGTGGAAAATGTTTTTCACAGAAATCAGATCTGGTTATACATCAGAGAACTCATACAGGTGAGAAGCCGTATTCCTGCTCTGAATGTGGAAAATCTTATTCCCGGAAATCAAAACTTGTCATACATCAAAGATCTCACACAGGGGAGAACCTGTTTCCCTGCCCTGAGTGCAAGAAATGTTTTTTGCAGAAATCAGAACTCATTAGACATCAAAGGTCTCACAGAGGGGAGGAACCGTTTACCTGCCCTGAGTGTGGAAAATGTTTTTTACATAAATCAAGCCTTGTTAATCATCAAAGATCTCACATACGTGAGAAGTTGTATTCCTGTCCCAAGTGTGGGAAATGGTATGTAGGGAAATCAGACTTTCTTGCCCATCAAAGATCTCACACGGGAGAGAAGCCATATTCCTGTCCTGATTGTGGTAAAAGTTTTTCAGATAAGTCCAATTTTTATAGACATCAGAGGATTCACACTGGGGAGAAGCCGTATTCCTGCCCTGAGTGTGGGAAATGTTATTTACGGAAATCACATTTTGTTAGACATCAAAGATCTCACGCAGGAGAGAAGCCGCATTTGTGTCCGGAGTGTGGTCAAAGTTTTTCGAAAAAGTCCAGTCTTGACAGGCATCAGAGAATTCACACAGGTGAGTAGACCTATTCCTCTCCTGAGTGTGGGAAATGTTCTTCACAGGCGAATATACATACATCAGAGACACGGGGAAGAAGCTGTATTCCTGTCCTGAGTACGGGAAATGTTTTTCACAGATATTAGTCCTTGTTAAACATCAAAAATCTCAGGGGCGCTTGCACAGTTGCTAACATGGCGGAAGTGTGATCCTGGAGCTCCAGCATGGGTCTGCTTTCCTTTTCTCCTTCCTAGCTATTATTGGCCTCAATCAACTTGGGGGTAGACCTGGATTGGGTGTACTAACTTCTTGGCCATCCTCATGGGTACAATTGGCAGGATAAAACCCTTCACCTTACCCCTGCAAGATTAGCGGCCCTCTCAGGAGCCTATGATGGATCGCTTCCTCGTGTGGCCAATATCTCCCTCCTCCCTCACACAGGACACTGCAGCTCAACTGCCTGACCTGCTCTCCATATTAGGTGAGGATAGTAATGTTATATGCCACGCAATGTGGTTTCATTGCCTTTCACTCTCTGATCATTTGGTGAACCACTTCGTATTCTCTTTTTTTAAATTCCTTTTTTTTCAATATGTGCATAAAAACGAACATTCCAAACTTCCTTTCAACAAAGGGACAAAACAATATAAAATAAAAAAATTATACAATATCCAAATATCTGTTTACTTAGTATTCATAATCTCTTTATGCCAAGGTATATCCATTTAGCTTAATTGATCGCCGTTGTCCCGGTGTGCCCCAACCCCTTGCTCCATTGCATTCATAGATTTATTTCCTCACCATACTATATGCATCCCTCTATATCCTCTTAGTTATCTCCTTATATTCAACCATTGGTTAATGTTGATTGACTCCAATTATCCCAAATTTTATTATATTTCGTTGAGCATCCTCTATGCATATACAATACTTTTTCAAATGGTAAAATCTGATTTACCGCTCTTATCCAGTTCTTAACAACAGGGGGCTTCACTTGAATCCACTTAACTGTGATTGTTTTCCTTGCCATAAACAGCGTTTCTCTAAGCATTATCTTGTGATATCTAGACCATGTTATTTCATCTAATATACCCAGCAAACAGGTTTCTGGGGTCAAAGGTACAGGCATATTCAGGACAGAGGATAATATTTGAATTATTTCCTGCCAGAATCTTGATATCACTGGACAAAACCACATAATATGTATAAAGTCTGCCCGCTTAGCACTGCATCTCAAACATTTAGGAGATGCAATGCTTTGCATAGCATAAAGTCTACTTGGAGAGAGATATGATTGATGTAGCATATATAATTGTATTAACCTATTGTTTGCTGCTGGTGATACATATAAATGGGATGAACAAGCTTCTTTCCAATCTTCATCAGTTAAATTGGGAATAATTTCCTGCCATTTTGTTCTTATTGCCAAGGGATTCATTCCTGAATTAACCCTGGTTAAATGTGCATATATTTTAGAGATTAATCCTTTAGGGCCCTGGGACCCAAGGATACCAATCATTGGATATCTAGAGATCCCAGGTCCCAAAACTCCAAATTGCGCTTGTAATGCATGTTGCAACTGTAGGTATCTATATAATGAGGTATGTGGTATATCATATTTAATTTGTATATCTGAAAAAGAGTACATATGTAATATGTCATATATGTCTGCAAGGACTGCTATCCCCTTTTGTTCCCAGAACTGATACTCTACCAATTGTTTCAGTTGATTGAACATTGGGTTTCGCCATAGTGGGAGATCCATGTTTATTTGTGTGTTTCACTCTATACGTTTTGCCTCTCTCCATATTGTACGAGCTAATGTTAACATTGGTATTTGCTTATATTTTAATTTATTCAAAGGTGCTTCTAGGGCTATAAGTAAATTATCGATTTGTAAAACATGAGCCAGGTGTGATTCTACCATCTGTAGTGTTACTGGTACTATCCATCCTGTGAGATGTTTAAGTTGTCCAGCAAGATAGTATCTGTATATATTAGGAAGTGCCATACCTGCTTCTGTTTTAGCTCTCTGAAGTGTGGTTAACTTTATTCTATTTCTACCCTTTCCCCAAATAAATGTGGTAAATAGGGCATCTATTTTTTTTTAAATAGTTTTAGGGACTATAACCGACATATGTGAAAAAATGTATAAACATTTCGGTAATAGGACCATCTTGATTAAATTTATTCTCCCTGCAACTGAAAGTGGTAATTTAGCCCAAGTAGCTAATTTAGTTTTAATTGTTGTCATGAGTGGATTAAGGTTTGCCTGTAAAGCTGCTAGGTGGTAATCTTGTAATATTTATTCCCAGGTATTTGAAAGAGGACACTACCTAATAAACTTGAATCCTTGCTTAGTGTGAGTAGTTGTGGTTGCAATGGCATAAGGGAGGATTTTTGCCAATTAATTTTAAGGCCTGAATAAGAACCAAATAGTTCTATTATATGCATAGCTGCTTCCAATGATCCATGTGCATCATTTAAAGCGGTGTTCCGGGCACGGAATTCAATTTCTACAAATTGCTGCATTGTGTTCCTGAGCCTTCGCTGAGCCACAATTGGATATTCCCATTTTTTTTTTTATTACACTTACCTTTTAATACAGCTTTTTATACTCACCATTAGATGCACTTCCTCCCTGCAGAGCCGCGGCTCTCCCCGTCACTTCCGGGCCGCAATGTGTTCTGGGAGCTCTTACTCGGCGCTCCCAGGATGCATTGCGCAGTGACGTGGGCGTGCGACCGCTCTTCTCATCGCGTTATTTCCAAACAGGAAATGACGCGATGT